>NC_140595.1:791035811-791610104 GCF_964204655.1 Triturus cristatus
CCGGGGCTTGTGCCCCATCCCAGTGTCCCAGGGTGCGGGAGCCCCTGTCCTGTAAGCCAGCCGAGGGTCCGTGCGCTGGGGAAGGGTGTCCACCGTGGTCAGGGGAGGCTCTCCCCGGCCTGGCTAGGGTTCGGAAGCTGGGCCCGGACCCGGGGCTTGTGCTCCTTCCCAGTGTCCCAGGGTGCGGGAGCCCCCCGTCCTGCAAGCCAGCCGAGGGTCCGTGCGCTGGGGAAAGGGTGCCCTCCGGGGCCCGGGGAGGCTCTCCCCGGCCTGGCTAGGGGTCTGAAGCTGGGACCGGGCCCGAGGCTCGTGCTCCGTCCGGCAGGGCCCGGGGTGCGGGAGCCCCCCGTCCTGCAAGCCAGCCGAGGGTCCAGGCGTTGGAGACAGGGGTCCACCGGTGCCCAGGCAGGCTCTCCCCGGCCTGGCTGCTTTCAGAAGCAAGGACCGGGCCCGTGAGCCGGGGTGGCTTGCTTTTTTATTCTACGCTGGCGGAACGGAATTTTCCGCCCACCTCTACATGACGTCTGATGAGAAATCCGCCAGAAACGTTTCTAAGTGTGAAGGTAAAATCTTGACCGGGGCCTCCCGCTTAGTTTATCTGACCAGGACTCATCGCGGTCGGCCTCAAACATTGACTTTGTCCCAGTCAGAGGGGACCAAATGTTCAGAAGTGGCACTATTGGTTTCTAAGCACTAGAACGTGTTGACTCTTTGAAAGTTCATATCTCTGGTTTCCTACAGTAGATTTATTTCTTTTTGGTGTCGTATTAAAATTAAAAATATTTCCTATTTTTATAAATTGGTGTTGAATTTTTATTGTGTGTTGTGGCTTAATTATTTACTCAATTGTGTTTTTAAATGCTTCACATACCTGTCTCTGAAGTTAAGTCTGCCTACTCACAGCCAAGCTACCAAGGGTTAAGCATGGGAATAATTTTCTGAGCCCTGGACTATGTTAGTGGCCCTATTGCCAGGGGCAAATGCACTACTAATAACCCACTTTCCAACAATAAGCATGCACACCTTTTGTATGTCACACCAGTACCGTCTGGCAGTCGGGTACCCACATTCAAATATTAGTTTATATCAGTTTTACACCTGCTCACCAAGCTAAAACTTACAACAAAAATTATTAATAATCACATATGCTAAACATATATGGCATTTACCAATGCTTGTTAAAGTTTAAAGCACTGCTTCATCAAACTGGTCACACCAGTGGTCTGTCCGCATATGAATGAGCCAGGCAGACCATTATCTTGCCGTTAAGGATACTCTGTTGCGGATGCGACGGAGTGTCCTTACCGCCAAGATGTAAATCTGGCCCAGCATCTCTTTATTCTTTATGTCTGCAAGCATACTGTCTCTTTCATATGAACGAGCAAGACACCAAGGATTTAAGTGATTTGTTTGACGTGTGATAGTTTGACCACTTATTATTAGGAATAAAATTGCCTCTGCCATACGTTAAAAGGATAGTGCAAGTAACCTTGGAGTTCCATGACCTTACAAAAAAAAACCTCTGCCTTCAGCCTTGTTCCTCTAGATGGTCATGGAACTTCTAGGTAACTTGATATATTATTTTAATATATGGCAGATGGTACTTTATCCTATATATTATTATTAATGCTATTAAGGAGCGGTAGATTCAATGAAATAGAAGTCGATTTACATAAGGCTTGTATCATAGACATTGTTTCTGCAAGGCATTAGATTTTCATTCTAACTATTTAAATCCATCTTCGCAAAAGTTTTCATAGTTTTATTTTTTTCTTGCAGAAACTTTTTTCCATAGAGTCTCCCGCTGTGGCATTTCCTGCCCTCTCATTGGGGTATCCTTTGCACTCATGTGGATCTGTTTGATGGCGCTGGTTGTTTATCTCTTCAAACAGCAGAAAGCGGCCGTAGGTAGGTGGATCTAAGGGGCACGGTACTGAAGCCAGGTAATTCATTCATTTTCATAAATCAACAGCATTGTTCAGCTGCAGCAGAGATGGAGCAACAAAACCGCTCAAAGAGTTTATTTCTTGTGCTCAACATGTCTGCTCGCCAACTTGTAAGAATGGAGGTGGAGTACTAAAGGTTATGCAAGTGCTGGGCAATTTTACACTGACCTACTATTGCAATGAATGCATTTGTTGCTGAAAATGATTTGGCTTAGGCTAGTTTTAATATGTTGCCTGCTCAGCGTTTGGGCTGTGGTTGCAAAAGCTCTTGTAAATGAAAAAAATGCTAATGGGCTTGGAGCCCAACTATTACTTACCTTTGCTTACCATTGGTTGGCTCTGAAGCCACTTGTTTCCTTGCTTCTAATTGGTCAGAGCCTCCTCCTCACCTCTGCATCCTCCTGGGGTTTCGCCATGTGTCCCTGCTCTGGACCATGGACCAAGTACAGCTTTCTGTGGCAAGTATCCTTCCACTGGCCACAGTCTCCTTCAGGCACTCCTTTTTACTTTTTTTTTTTTACTTTTGGACATACACCCTTCTAGAGTGTGTCTCTGTAGTCCCTCTCCTTCACCTCTGTCCTCCTCCTACTGTTGCTGCTCTCTCATGTTGCTTTCCCCCTGTCGTCTGTTTCCTCCACACCTCTCCTGCTGTCTGTCGTTTGTTTTCCTCCTCCCCGTCGTCCTCCTTCATGTTCAATCACAGAGGGGGCCTGTCCTTATGCTGACCACGTCATAAATAGCAAGCGCCCTGCTTACTGCATGTCTGGCACGTTCTGCATGTTCTGCTCAGCCTGTGTTGTCTGTATCGGTGATCATGGTCTTGTTCTGTCTGTGCAGACATCCTTGTGGCTGCACCGCAAGGACGTTGCCCACTCACTGCATATCTGGCACGCCTTGCATGTCCTGCTGAACCTCGGTTATTTGTGTGGTATTGATTGTTGCACCCACATTAAGTGGAAGGTGCACACTGCATGTGCACACTCCGTTGCACAGCACTGTTCCAGGAGTTCACCTGTCTCGAGGCCCTAGAAGAGGCTGCCAGATCCCATTTTCACGTGGTGTACCCTTCAGCATGCTAAACGAAAGTATATGACACTGTCGCCTACTAAAGGCCTGGCCACTTAATTTTTTTTAAATAAATCTTCTTATAGAAAGAAGAACGTGACAATGCAGTGATTATACATACTTGAATAAAGATTACAGGACATCGACAAAAGACAGGCAGCTATCTTGCGCACTTGTTAAGGCTATAGTAGATTCACAATTTCCCATTAGTCAGACCCATTTCACCGGTGTTGTCCCTTTTCAAAGGGGGTTCACATATCCCTCCCCTATAGCTGTTCCATTGTCCCCAGATCTGTGTCCATTTGGCGGGGCACCCTCTAGATTCATATATGGCCTTCTCAGTTATCATGCACCAGTCCATATCCTTACTTCAGTCAACGAGGCATGGTGAGTCTACTGCCTTCCACTTTCTTACTATGTTTCGTTTAGCAACCATCATCCCCAGAGTCACCCATATTCTTTCCTTGGAGTTCTAGTCCGTCGGGCCCCAAACATTCAGAAGAGCGAGCTTAATATTACATTCGATCTTTTGACCCAGTACCTCCTCCATGCGGCCCACAACAGCCGACCAATACCTTTGGATAGTCGTGCATTCCCAAAGCATATGGACAAAAGTGCCCTCCTTTCCACAGTTCCTGGGGCACCCGCCCTCGACACAATAGCCCATTTTGACCAGCAATGGGCCGGCTAGGTAGGATCTATGCAATGACTTCACCTGTACTAATCTGAGCCTTGAGGAGATGGCCACCTCCTTAGGAGAAGCCAATGCCGTGAGCCACTCCTCATCACCATGCCTTGCCACATCATAGTCCCATTTTGCCCAAAGCCGGAGCAGTGGGTCAGCCCTGTTGTTGACCAGTTTCTTGTAGATGAGCGATATGGCCTTCGCAGGTAGATCCCCATCTAGGACCCTATCCTCCAACGGGGAGGACTCGGGTGGTGTCTTCCCCCTGGCTAACACGGCTAACAAAGCGTGTCTGACTGTAGATATCTGAAATACTCGGTGTTCACCAACTCCTAGTCTTCCTGTAGTTGGGCGAAAGGAATCACCTCCCCATCCTTCCACAAGTCTCCCACTCTTGAGATACCTATTAGGTCCCAGCGATGGAAGCCCTTTGTATGAGTCAACTGCCCAGCAGCTCCAGGGGTGTGGAATTGTGTAAAATATCTACTTGTCTAAGGGACAACATTTTACAGAAATCTACTTGTCCTGCAAAGAAATATACTTGCCTTACCTGTTCACTAAATCAATATGATGAACAGGCAAGTGTAAATTAGGTTTTAGACAATCCATTTTAGACATGCAAGCACTTGATACATTGAAGCTGCCATTTGGGAGAACAGTGGCAACAAAAAGGTTGCATGTTCGAATCAGAAATTATCAGTATAATGTACACTGTGGTAATGTGTAAGTCAGTATTACATATTTACAGAATAACATTTTTGCTTAAGGTATTTACAAAGAATATAGTGGCTAGAGCCAAGCTGCTACCCGCAAAGCATTTGAGATTCAGGCAATAGTCAGGGTTGGGTATGAATGCGATCTGTGATTATGTCTAGATTAGAGCGTCCTGCTCGGGAAAGCATGGCTTTTCTAGCTGTCCTGGGAAGGGAAGGAGACCATTCCTTTTTTCCTAAGGGACCAATCGTCAGATTCAGTCCCACTTAGATCAAAGCATCATCTCTGAATGTGTGTAAGGTTTTCAATTGGATGACTCAATCTGTGATTCTGTGATGCATAACGGGAAGATTGGAGTGGGTGGGGGGGTCACACTTAAGCCTATGCTGTAGAGGTTTCGCCATTACACAGGCAGTCCTAGAAGCATTATTAGGGAATGAAGCATCCGAAAGAAAGAGTCTGCAGAAGCTTGAAAGGAACACCCTGTAGTTGACTTTTTGTGATTTCTGATATGAAGCACACAGCATAAGAACAATTTCACGTGTTCTGCTGCATATCCGGAGAGGTTTGTAACATTAGCTCTTTCTAGTCTCTCAGCTTCTATAGGACTTTCTACATGTAGTTGTATTTACCTGCTTTACATGTGATTACTTTCCAACAGCAAATCCTTCCTCACTGCCTCAGGGTACAGACCTTATCTGTGTGGTGCCATTTCAAACACCGCTCCCTTGCAAGATGTAGCTGAAATTTAGAATCCAGGGCATAGGGTTGAGAAGACCAGCACAACACAAAGTGCAGACGTCTAGGCCCAGAGAGGCATTTATAGCCTGAAAGCCACAAGTCTTGTTGTTGTGAAGCAACAGAGGGCCTCACCAACCTATCTACTCTAAGCAGGATTTATTTGAACACATTTACATTACGATGTTCGCTTTACTCTGTACACTATTAAGAAGCCCATTTCAATGCACTGCATAAACACACTATCCAGTTATACGTGCACCTTTATTTATTTACCCCTCCCGCTACATTTGAGGTAACCATTCCACATACCCGCCTTATCTTACCTTGCAGTGCACCAGGCTCTTGTAGGAATGTGGCTTATCAGCTTCCAAATGAGGGTGTTGAGCTTCTAACCTAGGCTCACCACCACTTAGCCACATTGTGTGATCCTGGCAAGTGTTTTATTTTTCTGGTCCTCCATTTCCTAATCTTGCAAGATTAGTAGTGCTCACTTAAAGGTAAACTCATTACAATAAGAGCTACCTAAAACAATAGTAAGTTTCTAAACAGCACAGAAGCACTGTTATTAACCCCTTCAGTGCCACGCCCTTTCCCCCTCCTGTGCCGGGCGTTGCATACGCGGGTGGGGTTCATGACGAGATAGTCTCGTCATGGGCACAGCGCGACCGTGCTCAATGACGAGACTATCTCGTCATGGGCACAGAAGAGGTTAACCTTAACTTTAATAGTTTTTGCAGGAGGTAGTAGGGAAAAGAAGAGCTTTCAGAGACTTGCCTGTTATTGCTGTATATTAAGTAAAATGTGGGATATCGGAATGCCTACTTGCACGCCTGTTGTCAGTCAGACCAGAGCTATAGTCAGGGCCACTGGAATTATGCGGCAAGAGAGGACTTTACGTGGCAGGGTTGAGTAAATTATGCTGCAAGAAAAAAGAAAATTATGTGATATAATGCGGCACATTTTGTAATAGTATTCATTATTTCATCATTTTTAAACTTGGTAACACCCTGTGGGCATTGGTTGCCAATCGTTAGTATAAGTTGAACATCCAAATACAGCAATAAGCAACAGAAAGGTGACCAGTCCAGCTTAGCAAAGAGGCTTCACTGCGTGGCAAAACGCATCGTCGCATTTTTAGTAACTTTTTTAACCGTTTGAGCTAGAAACAAATTTTGTTTTTGTTCAAATCTGGAGATTATGCAGCAGATGACGAATTATGTGGCAAATGCGGCAAATCTATAATTATGTGAAAATCCCAGGGGACACTCAGTCACATAATTCCAGTGCCTCTGGTTCTAGTCTCTGCGACGGCCGGAGGTCGCATCACGTAGCAGATGTTAATGGGTGGCTTTTGTCCTGACTTAAAGAAATCACCCTCAGTCTAGCTCCCCAGTGCTGCTTTTAAGTCATGCTTGGCGCTGCACAGAACAGCATATAAAGCCTCTCATAGTTTCAAGTGCAAGATTTTGGTGACATCGTATCACAGACAGTAAGGCTTAGGTTTTTAGTTTGTGGTAAATATAACACTGCAATCCTGCCTTCTGGCAAACTCTGCCTTGCCCCTTCTGTTTTCTTTTTCTGGCCTCTGATTCCTGGGTGCTTGTCAAGGAATAAATTCTGAGCCATAGGGGGAAGAAAAAAGCGTAGTGCAGGCACTGGTTTAGAAATTAGAGCTTTGTGAAAATTAAAGCAACAGGGGTGGGCCTGTGGGGTGCACGACAGCCCCACAGGGAAAGTAAGGCGCTTTCATGTAGACTTGGTTGAGACAGTAGAGACTGAGACATCAAGCACAGATGGCAAGCAATGTGCTAAGGGAGGGGGCCCAAGAATTGCATGCCAAAAAAAATCAAAGTACTTAACTGCAAGCCTCGGATGCGAGGGGAGGGGAGGAGAGCGACCTGGGTTCAGCACGAGAGGCCCAAGGGTGGAGCCAAGAAAGGGCAGGATCAGAAGGGGGAATAAAGTTACAGTCGGGTAAAAGCAAGAAGCAGAGAAGCCAGTCTCCTACCTGCCATTGCTGGGAGTGTTCTCGAGCTGCTAAAGCTCCATGTTCGCCCCGTGATCTAAGGAAATACTACAGACCATTCTCTTGAATGTGCTGGTTTGGAAAATTCCGAGCTACACAAAGTTCATGCTGTGCTTTTTCTTTATGAACGCACTGCACTTAATTGAAATACGTCTCAGATCTTTTGTGTAGTTACGTGGTTTACCCCGCATGCACTGTGCTCAAGAGACGGAGCTGGGGATTCCTGTGTATTAGATCCAAAAGCTGTGTCCAATGTACCGCAAGCGGTAAAGAATCACCGCCTACACCACGCCTCACAATTGACTACAGTCGGTACCTGTGGCGAGCAGAGCCATTCGTCACTCATTTCACCTGGCTTCGCTCGACTGCCCAGACAGGCTCCATAATCCAAAACAGGCTCCTCTGTATCCTGCTGTAAATTGTGTCGTGTGTGTGTCGGTTACATGATTACACTGTGGACGGACGAGACACGGACTGCAAATTTGAAGAGGTCTCAGTTTAGCATAATTTACTGTCTACTTGTCCTTCGGACAAAACAGTAATTAAAACTTCTTGCCCTTGAAATAAATCTTAATCTCAGGGACGTGGGGCGATACGACTTACCCACCCCTGAGCTCGCTGTCCCAGAGTGGTGTAGCCTGCGTGATCTTGTCTTCCCAGCCCAGACTTTTCGTGGCTGCCCTCCACACCTGCACCGCATGTCCAGTGGGCCCTGTCAGTATCGGCTTTACCGAGTGCAAGTACAGTGCCCCCTCAAAACCACCCCCCGGTAGGAGCCACCTTTGAATGCAGGGCTCCTTATGCTCGGTATGTGCATTGATTTATTGCAGCAAGGTGGGACGCCCAGTAATATTTTTTAATGTCCGGTAGACCAATGCCTCCGTCAAATTACCCTAGTGTTAGCTTATGAGTGGCTATCCACGGTAGTTTGCCATCCCATAGTAGGTCCCGAAGGGAAACTATTGATTTCATTAAAGTATGCCGATTCGACTTGGCATGGGGTATTCTGTAGCACATACAACAATCTCTGGAGGGACATCATTTTAAATATTGCTGTGCGTCCGAGCATGGTGAGAGGAAGTGACTTCCAGTGTTGAACGTTGCTCGTGAGCCATTTCAGGGGAGGCTGGAGGTTGCGTTCGTAAAAGCGGGACAGGTCTGTAGAGGTCCAGATCCCCAAATATTTGAAGACCTCTTTCGCCTCCGTGATCTGAAAACCACGGGGGAGTGAAGGCCACGTACCACTAAGAACATAGAGCACTGACTTTGCCCATTTCATTTTGTAACCGGCAAATCTGCCGAATACAAGGAAAATGTGCAATATCCGGTTCAGGGAGGACGCTGGTGAGGCTAAATAGAGCAAAATGTTGTCAGCGTATAATGAAATGCAGTCCTCCCAACCTTCTGTCCACCTGGGACCTCTGATAACAGGATCTCTCCAAATCCACATTGCCAGTGGCTCAAGGGTGAGGGCAAAGAGCAACAGAGACAGGGCATCCTTGTCTGGTGCCTCTACTGAGAGTGATGGTGCTAATTGTCTATTGTTGACTACGATTTGGGCAAGCGGATCCTGATATAGAAGCCGGACCCAACCAATGTAGCCAATGTAGCCCTGGCCTAGCCCCAATTTCCTCAGAATGGCAAACATGTTGGGCCACTCAATTGTGTCGAATGCCATGGCCGGTTCGAGAGACACCACCACCGCATCTTCACTTATTGCTTGGGCTCGGCTTAGCACTCCATTGAGCGAGGTGTTTCTGGCTGGCATAAATCCCGATTGATCTGGGTGAACTAATTTTGCAATGACCCTCAGGAGTCGAGTGGCCAGGACCTTTGCGAATATCTTGGCATCTCCATTAAGCAGTGATATCGGTCTTAAGGAAGAGCACCTGTTCTTCGGTTTACCCTCCTTGTGGATGACAACGATCGGTGACGATCTCTGGTCTAAGGGAAGCGATCCTATCTCCTTGCGTTCATGAAACATTTTAGTAAGGTACAGAGCAATCTTACTCGAAGTTAGTTTATACAGTTCAATGGGTAAGCCATTGGGGCCCGCTGCCCTATTTCTGCGCAAGTCATGTATAGCCTTTTCTACCTCAATACTAGTTATTTCCTGGTCCAGGTCGGAGCACTCCTCTTCAGTGAGAACCGGAAGCGAAATGTCTCTCAAGAAGGAGGTTGCCTCCTCCTCCTCCGTGTGAGGGGACTGGGACGTTTAGACAGTTTGGTAGTATTGCCCAAAGGCGTCCTTTGTATCTTGTGGTGAAGTGAGACTACTCCCCGATTCCCCCTCTAGTTCGACAACTACACGGTTTGCTTGATCTCTACGGTCTAACAAGCCCAACAATTTTCCCGACAATTTTCCCGCCTTGTCACTGACCTCGTATACTCTGCTGAGTGTCGCCCTGTGTTGGGCCTTGGCAGCTTCAGTGGCCAAGTCAGTGTATTCCTTGGTTTTGAGGGGCCTGGCCACTTTAAACGTGGCATTTGGTACAAATAAAATTATATGATATGATACTTAATACACATCGCCATTGTTTGCCTTGTCTAGAGCTCGTCAGTGTGGCGCAGTTGCCAAAGTCGGGCAGAAATGTATGTGGAGCACAGTCTAATGCTCCACAACCACAAACAGAGTGAGGCTAGTAGTGTCAAGGAAGAGAGCATTATCTACTGAGGACCCTGCAGAATTATTCGGGCTTGGACGCAATGTGTGATCCTGGCCAGGTCATATAATAATCTCCATATTCCAGGTATATTTAAATTAAGAGCACCCAACAAAACATATTAAGTGTAAGTACTAGGTGCGAAATAGCGTGCATCAGAAAGCGAAATTTCACAAATGGGGACACTGGCCCTGGGGTCTGCGGCAGAAGTGCTGCAAAGTAAATCACATTGTGTGTCTTTGCTTTGTTCTCATTCTTTACATAAGGAGTTGTTAAACAGCACCCCCTGTGAACTGAATAGTGTTGAAGCACTGTCAACAGCGAATACATTGTTTGCGAAAAGCATCCGTACTGTCCGGAGAGGGGGAAGGGGTCATACCCAGGCCTCTTGCCCCATGGATATTTTGTCTAACAGTTGAGGCAAATTTTAGACATCGCCGTTGTGAGCAGCGACACAAGCCTTAACACATATTTGTGGTCCAGAAGCGCATGTCCCATAATGCAAAGCATAAACAGTATGAGTATCGTCTCGCAGCTGATATGGAGGAATTGGAGAACTCTCCATCAAGCTCACCAGAGAACTTAAGTTTCCACGGTCACGGTGGAGTACTTGATTCCGTTCAGTTGTTTTTCCTGTGCTTCATGGGGCTTGTAGTTTGGAATGTTGCTAGTACTGCAGATCTTTTGCAGTCTCCTCCAAAACCTGGATGGAATCTGAATGGTTCCCTTGGTGCTTTACTCACTTCGCCTTCACATCCTACTGCAGAGCCTGCATGTGCCATTGTGTCATCTGGAATGTTCAGACCGTAGGATGCAGGAGGCCAGGAATCTGAGCCGCCTCAGAGCAATCCTCACTGAGATCCAAGCCCGAGGCTTGAATATTAGGATCATAGCCTGAATATCCTGGACTCTCTGTTCCGGTGGGAAGATATGGAACTGCACCATATGCAGGATGGCTCTGATGAATGGGAGCATTTGTGAAGAAGTCAATTGTGACTTCCTCACATTGATAGTGAACCCAAACAGTGTTAGCCCATTTGCTGTCACCTGGAGGTGGACTGCCTGGGGTGGACCTACCCTTAACAGTCAGTGGTAGGGGAAGACTGGAACACCTGACCTCCGAAGATGGGCTGAGACCACGGACCTCAAATTTGTGAACATCAGAGGGACACTGGTGAGCCCAAAAGGGAGTACTACAAACTAGAAATGCTCCTGACCCACTGTGAACCACAGATGCTGTTTGTAGACCTGCAGGATGGGGATAGGGAAATAAGAGTCCTGCCCATCCATCGCTACCATCCAGCCTCTGGGATACAGGCAAACAGAACATGGACCAATGTGAGCATCTTGAATTTGTCCTTTTACAGAAAGGTATTGATAGGGCTGAAATCTAAAATAGGATGGAGACTTCCATCCTTCTTCAGCAAGTGAAGTAGCAGGAGTAACATCCAGTTCCGTCTTCCAGGTCTGGAATCTTCTTGATGGCCTCTTATGTCCTCAAGAGCCTGCACTTCCAGGTGCAAAATGGTCAAGTGGTTAGCCATCCTGATGTAGGTGGAAGAAATAGGAGGACGTAGCCCAGTTGGACAATTTGGAGGAACCATCAGTCTGAAGTAGTGTTTTGCCCTCCCTGGAAAAAATATCAGATCCTGCCTCTTACAGGGTGGTAGTGTGTCTGAAAGAACACACTAAAGTGCTTTTCAGGTGAGGTTGCTGCGCCGGGGGACTGAGCTGTGCATTGTCCCTGATGACCTGGGGATCGTGTCTGAGTGCTGTGGCCTCAGCCCAAAAGGGCTGAGAAGTTTGTGGTGGCAGCAGTGGCTTTTGGCTTTGGCTTTGGCGGATTTGGAGACCAATCCAGTGTCTGAGGTATTCGAGCACTGGCATCTTGAAGTTTCTTCAACCACTTGTTCTCATCATAATGAGGGACAAATTGGTCTTCTTTGCCATAATTGTGATTGTCATATTAATCCCACCAAAAAATCTAGTTGAATATATACGCTGTAAAGGAAATGTGTCAGTATCATGGGGGTTTCCAATGGAATGCGGTCCGGTGGGTTCAGAGCACAGCCTCGGCCGAGACAAGTTTAAATTTGAGTCGGAGACACTATGTTTCTTCCTCCGTCGCCATTTGAGCTGGTGTCAATGTCAAAGGGACTAATGGAGATTGCTGCGCCGAACCTAAGTGAGCACCAAAGCCAGTGCAGAACCTGAAGCAGGCACAAGGGGCACAGACGTTATCCAGGGTGGACCCGCCATTGAAAACACAACTGGAGGCCACTGCAGATCCTTGGGGCCAAGAAGTGTGCCAGAGAGAGCTGGTAGAGTGCCAGAGATGTGCAGCATGACCTCCCTGAAGGCCTCAACCTGCTACAATGTCACTGACTGAACTGTTAATTCAGGGTGCATCGGCATCAGGCTTGAAATCAGCTCCTCAGGAGTTCAAGAGTGAGACTGGGTGGCATCGTGACAGTCTTGTGGCTTCTCTGGAGATTTGAGAATGGCGAGAAGGGCTAATTCCTGCTTGAACTTCTTAACTTAGCCCAATGCTTCGACTTTGACCAAGATCTGCTGGGGGAACAACTTTGGGAGTGTCAACGGGACCTTCCATTTAACTTCAACCGGTCACGGTGCGGAGTATTGAGGTATTATGCAACGTAGAGCTTCGCTTCTTGATTGCGCAGGTACTGGAGTTGTGCTCCGTCCCCATACCTGGTGTGGATCTGTCAAAGACATCTGTTTGCTACAGTCCATACATGGTTTAAATCCTGTTTAAGGAGATGACTCTTGCCTTGAACTCTGGTAACATTTTGTGAAGAAAAGTTTGAGAAAATCTGGTCATAGACGAAAGGAGTAGAGCTTTAAATCCGCATAAGGTGTGGAAAGAAAGCAACTGATGTCAGCACACTTTGATGGCTCTTATATGTGGCTCTGTCTTCGCTTCCAGAGCAGAACAGTGTTGGAGTGGAGCTGCATGGCACCACCTACTTGCGTGCAAGACTAATGCTTGTGAGTTTCCAAGTCCAGTCTGATGCCTGGGAAATATTCACAAAGTAAGGAATTTGCGGTTAGAAGTATCCCTCAGAACTTCATGCCATTTCATAGAGTGAAATAGTAGAGTTGTTACATCTCAACATGTGTCTACACTGTGTGAACCTTACACCTTCAAGACCACACTACCGCATAAGTATTCAGTCTTGTAAGACATCTATTTGAGGCAAGGACTACGATGCGTGGATCAGTTCATGTGAAGTTCATGGTGGACCTCTCAAGCCTCTCCATGGCAAGTAACTACAGGTTGCCCGCTCTTTCAGCATCTCAGGAGAGATGAGTGACGGGCAAAGAAATGCCCTCCTTTTCTGAGCCATCCCTTGTCTTCGACTTCTTTAGGCAACATTCTATGAGTATCCTCCATCTAAGTCCTCACTAACCTCAGAAATTAGGCTACACCTTCCCTTGTGAGGCTGAAACTCACTAAACCAGAGTTACATAGAAATGACACTACGCAGTGCAGCAACCAAAGTTGCTGTGCTGTGTGCGCTCCACTGCGTGAAAGGGAGATATCAGGATAATTCCATATCTGCAAAAGTAAGATGCTGCTGCTGTCATCTCCTGTGCTAGCTCTCCTACAGAATGCCTTGACCCACGTACACCTCCTTGCACTATGGTGCAAGAGCGTGTGCGTGATTTCAAGCATAGGTTTTGTACACATTGGAGAAAACGTTTGAGAAAATAAAACTTTTTTCGAGGCTTACATTTTTGGTGCAAAACCTTATCTACCCTTTTAGCAGATGAAATTTTGCATCAAAAACCAAGGGGGTTGCATGGAAATGCCCATGCGCCACTCATGGGACGCCCCTTTGACGCAATGTAGAAAGGGCTTCTTTTCAACACAAAGCAAGATTTGTGCTGGAAAGTAAATCCCAGTTCCATGCTTTGCTCTAGTTTGCTCTCCTCTTACTAAGAAAGGATTTGCCCCGTAATCAGTAAGTCTGGGCCCTAAATCCTAAACTTCAGAAAAAGTGCCAATACCGATTGTCATTCATTCACCCATTCCAGTATCGATCACATAACCAAATTATTATGATCAATTGAATTTATTCAAAATAATGTTTTGTTATTTAATTGAAAGAAGATTTATTTTTTTATTCTCTTTTTTTGCTTAATTGATATTTTTAAAGCTTCAATATTCCTTTGTACATACACAAAAATCACAAAATTCCTAACCCCGGGCGGAGACCTCTGCCCCGCCCACGGAGTGTGAGGAGATTTGCCTACTCCGTGTTCCGCTGAGAACGCGGAGTAGGCAAATCTCCGCACACTCCCCATCAGAGCGGAGTTGGCCAGCCTCCGCCTCCACACCCACTATTAACAAGTGATTATACTACTTAAAACAAGTAAATTAAAACCACTTACCTGTCCTGTGGTGTCCCCGGGCTGCCCTCCTCCTCTTCCTCGCTGTCTCTGCTAATCCTTGCGGAAACTGCGCATGCGTGCGCGCCCACGCATGCGCATTTCGTGTTTCGAGCAGAGATGGTGAGGAAGAGGAGGAGGGCAGCCTGGGGAAGCCGCAGGACAGGTAAGTGGTTTTAATTTACTTGTTTTAAGTAGTATAATTACTTGTTAATAATGGGGGGTGGAGGCGGTGGTGTAGTGGGCTACGCAGAGGGCCACGGAGTTTGTTCGTAACTCCGTGGCCCTCCACGTAGCCTCGCTATGCCCACTACACCCAGGGTTAAAAATTCCACAATAAATATTTTTTTTCAAAACGTACAAAAGACCTGACAAATATTGAAATTACACAAACTGTTTTATACAGGACACAACAAAAACAATTTTTCGCTCAGGTTCTGTACAGTTTAAACTGTATTAGTAACATAACACCCCTGGCAGTTACCTCACTAAGGTAAATTTGCACATGTTAGCAGGGGCAGAAGCCAAATAGTGACCCTACAGAGCGCATAATGAAAGTATTTAAAAAAAGACTATTTCCAAGGTCAGTTAATTATGAGCAACAGTGGTTGTACATATGGAGAACACTTATTTAGTAGAGAGAAAGGCTGTCAATACGTTTCGAACCCTGACAAGTTTCTTTGAGGGTTCTTCTCAGGACACAGAACACAACAAGAGCTGAAAATGTGAAAGAAAGACTATGATTAACCCAGACTGTCAATCAACTGTTACATGCTTTCATCTCACCCATTCACTCTACACCCCAGGCTTACCTTTATCTCCTATTTTCACTTCATGAATATCCTATAAGGAGGCACTTATTGACTGCCGCAAAGAAAATCAGAAAACGACAAAGAAAAAAACTGGATGTTGGTTGCTTCTCTCTAGATTCGAAAGGCTGTTCACTTTTTGTGGCACTTCAGCAATGCAAACCTTTGATAAATCTGGCACACTGGTGATAGTATTTTGATTGCCTGGCTAAGGTCACAGTGACAGGCTGTCCTCCTTGGGCAGCCCTGCTGCTCCGATACACCCCACTGCCTTATGTCTAGCTCTGTGGCTGTGCCGGGATGTAGTTGAAGGCATGAACATCCATGGGTACGGCTCACCATTGACACCTCTGATGAGTTGGAGCCCCCAAGTGGGAAGTTTTCTCTTTAGGAACATTGTCACAGCAGATGTCTATCTAACTACTGCCGACCCAAAGAAACTTCATGTGACGTCATGGCACAGTGTTGAAAATGTTACTCCTGCCATGTGGAGATTCATTTTCCTCTTGTATTATAAGCTTCCCCATTGAATGTGGGCACTTGTACTAGACCATTGTGAGCTCCTGCAGGTTTTTAACTCTGCCTGAATAGGTGCCTTCATAATGCTCCCACCATCACAATGGGACTGGTATGGAACCACACTGGAACCCTTATCTGAATTCTTTTGGTCGAGAGCTCGGGTAGCTCTATCTCCAAATATCATTTTAGATCACTCTGACGCATTAGCTAGTGAGGTGCCCATAGGCCTCTGACATGGCTTAGAGGGTTTAAATACAAGAATGTTCCTTTTGTTGGTCTATCAATTTCTGATAAATGTGGATGATGATCTAGACAGTATTAATAATATTGTCAAATATGGACATAGCCAGCAAGATGGCAGGCCATACGTAACCTCGTCAAGCTCCATCCCGGCACACAAAATCCTGCACAAATCCTGCCACCTGGTGCCATCAGTCCCGATAAAATATTGCACTGTGCTTTGGGATGCTGGGTACACTCCCTGGGATGAGTTTTGCTGTCCTGGGATGAATGCCACAGCTGCCTGTTAAACTGCAGTCTGCCGGGAAGCTGGACTATGGTCTCAGGGTGGCGACTGCCTGTCTCTGGCCCAGCTGGAACTAGCAGTGAGGCCTCCTGACTCTCTTGGTGTGTGCCCTGAGGTTCTGGAGGTTTCACACCTGATCTGTGATGCTCTGATTGACCCAGCCCCCACCCCCCAGCTGTTTGTGACGACACGGTACAGTGTCTCCCAGAGTCCCCGGTGAAGTGTTGTCCGGGGCCGGGCTGCACCGTCTTGTGAGGT
Source organism: Triturus cristatus (assembly GCF_964204655.1). Taxonomy (NCBI): domain Eukaryota; kingdom Metazoa; phylum Chordata; class Amphibia; order Caudata; family Salamandridae; genus Triturus; species Triturus cristatus. The sequence continues at coordinate 791,052,177 of NC_140595.1, forward strand.
AGACTCTGCATGGAGAGGCAGGCCTGACAGAGGCCATGTGAGACCGGGGGAACTACACCCTGGACTGCCGGCTCCGCTACTAAAGTTGGCCACGAAGTGGGGCATGTTCGCTGTGGCTCTCTCTGGGGCCTGTATGGCATGCTGCGAATGGTGCAGCATTGGAGCCACGACTGCTACCGATGGTGGGGAGGAAGCATCCTGTAGGCCCACAGAAGGCAGATGCCAATGTAGGACCTGACCTGGAATGAGCGGTGAGGCCCAACCTCCCGTCCACCTGTTCCGTATCCTAGGGGGGAAAGAGTCTGCTGCGCCTGTAATGTGGCCATCTCCCTACCCCCTTTGCTGGCTGGTAATGCGCTGATCCGTTTCAGACTGAGAGCAGAGAGAGGTGGGGTTTGCAGGCAGAGAAATGGGGTGTGCCTGGACAGGCTTTATGTGCCACTGAAGAGCCTGCTTGTGTTTTGATTCATATTGTGATGTCATTCACCGGATGGCCCCTTTAAATGAATGCATGGGGGGGGAACTAGATTGCACAACTCGCACACTTACCTACACCAAAGGGCTTTAACTCTGAGGGTATATGAGTTGATGCTTACTCGCGAACTCAACTTGGGGAATAGATTTAGCCTTCCCAGCTAAAAATTGTTTCCTTGAGGCTGCCTGTTTTAACAACTTTCTTGTCAGGCGTTTGGGAAAGTAGGAGAAAGAGGATGAGGAACTTCACATGCTGTCACTTTACATTACTAAGAACAGGACCTAGAGGAGTTATGGAAATGTTTTGAATGTGCAGTGCTTTTGTATTGGGAAACACGATTGTGCTATAAGTTTATTAACCTTTACTATCACTTAGATATTGTTGTGCAGATTTGATGGTGTGTTTGCAGCACAGGGATATATATATGATGATCTGAATATGTATTTTATTTATTTTTTACAGAGTGTATGATTGCCAGAAAAAAAGTCCTCTGCTGATCACCACTAAATTAAAATCCTTTCAACTGCTACATTATACATAGAACAGCTGTGTGTTCAGCATTTTAAACGTTCAATAATTATAAACTAAGTATAGCTCAAGGAGAATAGAATTCCATGTGTGGCAGCTTGGTAATAACATGTTTCTTTTCTCTTTACAGGTGCTCTTCAAGACCAAATACGTAAGTTATACCCTTTTTTAAAATTGTTCAGTCTTATGGAGCAGTGCTACATTAGCAAACCATATATATCGAAAGCAAAACCACCCTTTAGTAGAGACCCTAACAAAACATTAAAGATTGTTGTTGTTCATGTGTTTCAGTTTCTTACTGTGCCAGCCTGATAGCTTGGTAGAGCATCAAATAACAATTGGTTCGAGGCATATGAGCTGCAGATCACACACTGAGGATAAGATCGCCATCTGGTGTTGGGCTCGGATGATTGCAGGTTGTTGTTGTCTTCGGAGAAGTCTTTGGTCACGAGGTTGGTGACTCCTCCCCTGGACAACAGTGCGCATGGGCATCCACTCCATCGGCAGATTGTTTTTTTCCGCCATTGGGTTCGGATGAACTTTTTTTCCGCTCCAGCAGAAAACTTCCAGCAATCAATTTAACTCTTTAATCTTCATTTCATCGACGTCGACATCAACTCGGACCGGTTCCGGAAGCGGCTGATGGACAGGACACCCTTCAAAAAATGCCCCCAGTGTGGAGCGAAGTTCCCCCACAGTGACCACCACGAGGTTTGCAACCTCTGCCTGTCGCCGGAACACAACGAGTCCACCTGTCCAGCTTGTTCCGCTTTCCGTTCGAAGAAGACCCTCCGGGACCGAAGAGCTCGACGCCATATTATGGCCAAACCAGCTCCAGAACCGGAGGACATCTTTGCTCAAGATGTTCCCGAAGACGACACCGAAGATCTTGAGATCGTATCCGAAGCCGACGATTCCGATGACCTCATCACTCCAGGGCAGCGTGTGAGTACCACCCCCCCTGCCCCTGCCCCATCCAAAAAAGCATTGGTCAAGACTCCGCCAGTTGGGCCCAGTCGCGACCGGAAATCCTCTTCAGAAGCCCCGCCCTCGGGCCCGGCTCCGAAGACATCTAAGCCTGTGGGTGGCTCGGGCTCGAGCAAACCTCACCTAATTGTGCCTTTAACACCCTCGGCACCCAAACACCCATTGTCGGCACCGAAACAGGCTCCAAGACCGAAATCTCCTTCGGCACAGAAACGTTCCTCGGCACCGAAGTCTCCACCGGCACCGAAACGTTCTTCAACATCGATGCCTGAAAGTCCATCGGCACCGAAACCTCAGTCGGCACCGAAACCTCAGTCGGCACCGAAAAATCAGTCGGCACCGAAAAATCAGTCGGCACCGAAAAATCAGTCGACACCGAAAAATCAGTCGACACCGAAAAATCAGTCGACACCGAAAAAATCATCGGAGCCGAAAACTGCGTCCCCGCCGAAACAAGCTCATAAAGACCCGAAGCGGACGTCACAGACACCACCTTCGGAGCCAGATGATCTTTTTCGACCAGATCCTACTCAGAAGCGGATCTATATCAATCCTAAAACGGGACATGTGACTGCCATCCCATATAAAAAGCGGAAGCTGGACACTACACCTCCCCCAGCTCCCATACGGAAAAAGGACTGTGCTACTTCACCACTTCGTCCTTCCTCTCCTGTTTTACCTCCTAACCCGTCCCCCCCTCCTCCTCCTGATTCTCCTTTACCTTTACCTTTACCTTTACCATCTCCCTATCATTCACCTCCTCCACAGGATGATAATGATGACTTAGGGGGAGGGGCGGACCCTGATTTATTTGATGATCCTGTTGACCCAAACGACCCTTTTACGTTCCCAGACCCAGCACCCATGGATGACTGGTCTTATCCTATACCTGACATGCCTGACCCCACTACCTACCCTTCCAAGCCCTCCCCTCCTGATGACCACCTAGGGTACGGCCAACTTATAAATAGGGCAGCAACATTCCACGGCGTTACTATGCACACAGACGCCATTGAAGAGGACTTCCTCCTTGATACCTTTGAGCAGTCACAAAAGACTGTTCACATACTGCCCATGATCAAAGGGGTCATAAAGCATGCTACTGAAGTCTTTAAGGACCCTGTTCGAGCTAGGGTTCTCAACCCACGAATCGAAAAAAAGTACCGACCAGCCCCGCAAGACCCTGCATACATTAAGGCCCAGCTCCCTTTAGACTCCCTAGTCGTATCAAATGCCAGGAAGTGCGCTAACTCACAGACAACTGGAGAAACGCCTCCCCCAGACAAGGAGTCTAAGCTTTTAGAAGCCTCGGGCAAACGGGTCGCCGCGCAGGCGGCTAACCATTGGCGTATTGCGAATACCCAGGCCCTGTTAGCCAGGTATGATAGAGCGCATTATGACCAACTTGAGGACCTTATGCAACATCTGCCTGAACCTTTTAAGTCCCAGGCCTCTGACCTCATCCAAGAAGGCAAATTAATATCTAATGCCTCCATTAAATGCGCCTTAGATGCAGCAGACACTGCTTCTAGAGCGGTCAATACTGGCGTCTTACTCAGACGACATGCCTGGCTCCGTATTTCCGGTTTTAAACCGGAGGTTCAAACCGCAATTCTAGCTCAACCTTTCAACCAAGAGCAGCTATTTGGCCCTGCAGTGGATACTGCATTAGAAAAAATGAAAAAGGATAATGAAACTGCCAAGTCTATGGGAGCACTGCAGTCTCATCAAAACCGGGGTTCCTTTCGTCGCTCCTTTTATAGAGGAGGCTCCAAAAACACATCAACTGAGACCACGTCCACCTTTAAAAATTCTGGACAAACATCCCCTAACAGAGGTTACTTCCGGGGAGGTTATAGGGGAAACAATAACAAAGGTCGAGGACGGGGCAACAACAACAACACCCGCACCTCACCAGCCACCAAACAGTGACTTGCCACCACTCCCCCCAGACCATCCCACTCCGGTCGGGGGGCGACTCCAACAATTCCTGCCTGTCTGGACTTCCATCACCACGGACAGGTGGGTGAGACAAATTATCCAGTCTGGCTACTGCCTCGAACTCATACAATCCCCCCCAAACATACCGCCCAAACAACGTCCAATGTCCTCGCATCATCTCTCTCTCCTCAAACAAGAAGTTCAATCCCTGTTACAAAAACATGCGATAGAACCAGTCCCCCTTCAACATCAGGGAAAAGGGGTATATTCTCTATACTTCCTCATTCCCAAAAAGGACAAAACACTAAGGCCCATACTGGATCTCAGACTACTAAACCAGTATATACATTCGGATCATTTTCACATGACCACTCTCCAACAAGTCCTCCCACTTTTACAACAGGGAGACTTCCTCGCCACATTGGACCTCAAGGACGCATACTTTCACATCCCTATGCATCCCGCTCACAGAAAATATCTACGATTTGTGGTAGATGGGCAACACTATCAATTTACAGTTCTCCCATTCGGAGTAACAACAGCACCCAGAGTGTTCACCAAGTGCCTAGCAGTCGTGGCAGCGCATCTCAGAAGACAACAGATCCATGTCTTCCCCTATCTGGACGATTGGCTCATAAAAGCCAATACATACCAAAAATGCGTTCTCCACACTCATCGCACGATTCAAACTCTCCACGATTTGGGATTCACTATCAACTACCCCAAATCCCACCTACAACCTTCCCACTTACATCAGTATCTAGGAGCAACCATAGATACATCCAAAGCCATTGCCTATCCCAGCACAGCCAGGATAGCCAGTATACAAAATCTCATCTCTCAATTTCAAACTCATCCATCTCTTCCAGCAAGAGTGTTCATGCAGCTCCTAGGCATGATGGCGTCGTGCATCTCCATAGTCCCACACGCACGACTTCAAATGCGTCCCTTACAAGAATGCTTAGCACAACAGTGGAACCAAGCTCACGGACAACTTACCGATCTGGTGTTGGTGGACAGTCGCTCACTTCGATCACTGAAATGGTGGAACACCATCAACCTGTCCAAAGGGAGACCGTTCTTAGAGCCTCTTCCACAAGTTGTGCTAACTACAGACGCATCTCTCACGGGGTGGGGAGCCCACCTCCTTCACCATACCACTCAGGGCAGATGGACCAGTCAACAAAAACTGCTCCACATCAACCACCTGGAACTCTTAGCAGTGTTCCTAGCACTAAAATCCTTTCAAATTCACCTAAAGAACAAAACTGTCCTCATACGCACAGACAACATGACGACAATGTATTATATACAGAAACAGGGAGGGACACACTCTCTCCAACTGTCCCAACTGGCACAGCAAATCTGGAGATGGGCAATTCCCCAAAACATCTACCTGTTAGCAGAACATCTCCCAGGGATCCACAATCAAGTGGCCGACCTCCTAAGTCGCCACACACAACAGATCCACGAATGGGAACTACACCCCAAGGTTCTACTCCCCTTCTTCCAAAAGTGGGGACAACCAGACATAGACCTGTTCGCCACTCCCGAAAACACAAAATGCCCAACCTTCGCCGCCAGGTTTCCACACCCACAGTCGAAGGGCAATGCCCTATGGATGAACTGGTCAGGCAGATTTGCGTACGCCTTTCCGCCTCTCCCACTAGTTCCATTTGTGGTACGCAAACTGAAACAACAGTCACTAACACTAATACTAGTGGCTCCCACTTGGGCACGTCAACCGTGGTTCACCACACTTCTGGAACTATCTTTAGTTCCACATCAAAAGCTACGCCTCTCCCCGGATCTGTTAACCCAGAACCATGGAGAAATCAGACACCCAGATCCTCAAACACTGAACCTAGCGATCTGGCTCCTGAGGTCTTAGAGTTCGGTTACCTCAATCTCCCTCCAGACTGTATGAATATCATAAAAGAAGCCAGACGCCCTACTACTAGAGCGTGTTATGCCGCTAAATGGAAACGATTTGCCATCTACTGCGCTAATAATGACATACATCCATTGGATGCTTCCATCCAAAACATCATTTGCTATCTACTACACTTGCAAAGATGCAATCTAGCGTATTCCTCTATACGATTACACCTAGCAGCCTTGGCAGCCTACTTGCAAAATAGGCAACACCTGTCCCTTTTTAAGGTACCAGCCATCAAAGCGTTTATGGAAGGTCTCAAAAGGATTCTTCCCCCAAGATTGCCACCTGCCCCAGTGTGGAATCTCAATGTGGTTCTAACAAGACTCATGGGCCCCCCATTTGAACCTATGCACAAATGTGAATTGCAATTCCTAACATGGAAGGTAGCCTTCCTTATCGCAATCACTTCCCTGCGCAGAGTAAGTGAAATACAAGCCCTTACACTTGAAGAACCTTTCTTACAACTACACCGTAACAAAGTGGTTCTTAGGACAAACCCTAAATTTCTTCCAAAAGTGATTTCCCCTTTCCACCTTAACCAATCAGTAGAACTACCGGTCTTTTTCCCAAATCCAGACTCGGTAGCTGAAAGGGCCCTACATACCTTAGATGTTAAAAGAGCATTGCTTTATTACATCGACAGAACAAAACCTTTTCGAAAGACAAAACAACTCTTTGTTGCTTTCGCGCCACCACACAAAGGCAACCCGATCTCCAAATCAGGAATAGCCAGGTGGATAGTTAAATGCATCCAAATATGCTACCTCAAGGCTAAACGTACACTCACAGTTCCCCCTAGGGCGCACTCCACGCGTAAAATAGGGGCTTCTATGGCCTTCTTAGGCAATATTCCCTTAGAAGACATTTGCAAGGCAGCCACATGGTCTACCACGCATACCTTCACTAAACACTATTGTGTTGACGTGCAGGCCAAACAACAGGCCTCCGTGGGCCAGGCTGTCCTAAAAACTTTATTTCAAACTGCTGCAACGGATACAGGCGACCACCGCTAAGGGGAGCACTGCTGTATAATCTATCCTCAGTGTGTGATCTGCAGCTCATATGCCTCGAACGGAATATGCTACTTACCAGTATGCATCTGTTCTTGGCATGTAGAGCTGCAGAGTCACACACGCCCGCCCGCCTCCCCGGGACCTGTATCTGTTCCAGCATCCGTCTTACTTAGACATTACACATGGACATCCTTTCTTTTTTTTTCTATATACTCCATCTTTTCCCATCATGGCGAAAAACAATCTGCCGATGGAGTGGATGCCCATGCGCACTGTTGTCCAGGGGAGGAGTCACCAACCTCGTGACCAAAGACTTCTCCGAAGACAACAACAACCTGCAATCATCCGAGCCCAACACCAGATGGCGATCTTATCCTCAGTGTGTGACTCTGCAGCTCTACATGCCAAGAACAGATGCATACTGGTAAGTAGCATATTCCTTACTGTTGATGGTATTCATTTAACTGAGCCCAGAAAATGAATGTTCGAGGCCCAAATTCTAAGTTGGCTCTTGATACTGACTTGGGCGTACACAGGAGTGTCAACCCAAATAACTATTACAAGACTCACTGTGTTACTTACCACATATGACATCAACAGAGATGTCTCTGAGAACAAATCCATGCATGATGGCCAAAATACTTTTTATATTGTATTCACAGGAATAAAGAAACAATTGTAAAAACTACTAAAGCCAATGATATCACTTACTATAACCCTCACCTTAACAAACCCCTAATCCCATCTCAAACACTTACCCCAAACTCATTCCTAACCATAAACATAGCACAGACATGCACCCTAACTACTACTTAAAGCTTACATTTAATCTTTTAAACAACTCTAAATTCTAAATTGTTAACCGTTAAAAAGTACATGTACAATAATTAGTATCTTTACTTTTTCATTATTCTAAAAAACATTCTTGAAAACCACAATTTTCACAACTTTTTCACATTTTTAGTTTTTAATGTGTTTCTGAAGTGCCGGATATTGGAATTATTTGTTTTCACGTGACAGAAAAGTATCCATACAGAGCATAAAATATGTTAAAAAACAGACGTACATTATACATTGAATATCAATCAATCAATCAATCAAAGCTTTATTTCGATAAAAATTTGTATCATAAAAGCATCAACATACATACATAAAAGATACAGTTTATCGTATGGGAAAAGTGTGCTTAAAAATGAATAAATACGTTTGATATATGATATAATATTTACAATCGGATAAAAAAGAATTAAATTGCAATATTGATCCCAGTGCTTTTGATTGAAAAAAGACAATCTAAAAAAAGTAAAATGTAAAAAAGCTAAAAAGTCATGTCAGAACGGAGAGACTCGAGCCTAATTATCCACGATCACCCAAGAAATTTGGCCACACCACAAACCAACACAGCACTGGTGTCTGATTGGAGAATTCTAAGGGCTACACGATAGTTCAATGTGCCCAGCTGTCTACAGACAGGACTTAACCACCTGTCTCTTGGGTTTTTGTAAGCTGGGCACTCGAACATAAGGTGTGCAATACTTTCGACCTTCCCACAGCAGCTCGGGCAAAATGCCGGGGTTTGATAGGGAGGCTTCCATTTGTTGGTATACTCTCGGGTTGGTAGTGTGCCCAATCTAAATTGTATATAGAGTGTTCTGTCTCTTGGTTTCTGAACAAAATCGAGGTAGGACTCAAGACTGACAACTTGTTTATGTAAGTAGAAGTCTTCTGTTAGCCTGCCTAGGTTGGGATTGCTGATCTCTTGAGTGTCGGTCCATGCCCAATAAGCTCTTTTGAGGTCAGTCTTGTTTATTAATTTGCCGGGCTCCCAGACTTCTCTAAATCCCAACAAGGAAAAAAACTTCTTGATGTTGCAGAGCCAACCAACTTTATATGAGCCCGGGGTATTTATCACTTCTCTAAGGCCCTCTGCATACTTTGATAGTTCGGGGGTACGCCATAAACGTGCCCAGAAAAGCAGGGGGCGCACTCTTGCCAGGTCCTTGATTGTTCGCCTACCCAAATCGCTAAATAAGGGTTTGAGGGGAGTGCCCCTTGGGACTGAGACCAATTCCCTCAAAAATTTATTCTCTGACCTGGAAATTTCTTCAACGTTGTCGAAGCCCCATAGCTCGGCACCATAAAGGGCCGAGCTAACAGCTTTTGCTTGATAAATCACTAAAGCGGGTGCAATGGGCCTGCTCTGCGAGGAGCGATGATCTTTCATAATAGCCCCTGCGCCCCGCCTGTGATTGAGAAGCATCTTATCCAGATGGGGTCTCCAGCTAACATTATCGGAAATTCTAATGCCAAGATAATCAAAAACTTTTACAAGTTCGAGAGGAGTTCCATCTAACATGGGGATAATTTGGGGTGGTCTACGTAAATTAAACAAGAGAAGTTTAGTCTTCGCGGTGTTTATAGACAAGCCTCTTGAGTTACAGAACAAATAAAATCTATCCAAGAGCTTCTGCAACCCTGCTGGGGTCTTAGAAATTAGCAGGGTGTCATCTGCAAAAAGGAGGGCGGGGTCCCTATCGCCCGCCAGGGTCGGGGCATCTGCTGGAATATCTTGTAAAAATTTTACCATCCCATTCACAAATATAGAGAAGAGAGTGGGTGCCAAAACACAGCCCTGGCGGACTCCCCTATTAACAGGGATTTTTGCAGTTTTTTGGTTCTGGTTTCCCCATCTAACCTGGACATAGTTGCCCTCGTGCAAGCGAATCAGAAGATCAAGGATTGGTAAGGGCACGCCTATTTCCCTCATAACTGACCATAGGCGATCTCGAGGGACCAGGTCAAAGGCGGTCTTCAAATCTATGAACGCCAAGTGAAGACTGCCCTTGCCGATCAAGACCACCTTCCAGTGTAGGAGAAGGAGTCTGAAGACCTGGTCGATTGTGCCTGTATTTGATCTAAATCCTGCCTGATAATGAGACAGGATGTTATTCTCATTAGCCCACAGCAGGATTCTCTCCAATAAGACCCTGCCAACCACCTTCTGGCCAGCATCAATGAGGCTGATCGGTCGATAGTTGGCAGGGTCCTCCCTGGAACCCTTTTTGAATATTGGGACCACCTCGGCACCCTTCCACGAATCAGGGACGGGGGATCCATTTATGAGAGCGTTGAGCAGAATAGTAAAATACTTTGCCCAATTTTGGGCGTCCGCTCGAAACAAATCGCCGGGGAGACCATCTGGGCCAGGGGCCTTAGCTGGGACTATTTTGTTAATGCCAATCAGGACCTCAGACTCCACGAAGGGGTCACATACCTCAAAAATAGAGGTAGTGGCTGTTGAGTAATACAGAGATCGAGGGCTTTGTACTTCCTCCCCGGAATAAAGTTTTTTAAAGTGGGCAAACCACTCTTGATTTGTGATATGATTTGGGATGGTGTCAAAATCCGAGCCTGTAGACTTTCTGCACAGGTTCCAGAAGGCATTTCCGTCCTTTGCCAAGCTGGCGGCTTTTAGTTCCAACCAGTGGGATTCCTCCCAAGCACGCTTTGCTCGCGTCACTGCCTTTCTGTACTCTTTTCTGGCACTATGCACTTGACAAGAGTCAGAAGTTTTGACAGCAGTTATTAGTGTGGTCTTTCTTTGTCTACACTCCGAACTGTACCATGTTCCAGGTGTTTTGTGAGACTTATTAGAAATTCTCGTAGGGAAGGGTGACAAAAAGAATGCGCCTATCTTCGTGACTGTATCTGTATGAATGGTCCCAACCTTTAGACACCCGTCTGAGTCGCTACATGCTTTTTGTAGTTCCATGATGTTGGCTAGCAAGACCTCCTTTATTGCAATTAATTTTTGCTCATTGCAAGTAATTTGGGGCCATTTGAGATATCTCCTGCAATTTGATGGAACTATTTCCTTAGAAAGCATGGAAGGGCCGTTGCCAGAACCTGATGGATCAGAAGACCATGGACTCTTCATAATTAAACACAGGGGATTATGATCGCTCTCAGTAGATGGAACTATGGTCATATCCACTGCGTTTCTCCATAGTCGTCGGTCTATCAGGATGTAATCAATTTGAGTTTGGCAAAACATTCTATTAAATGTGTTGGCGCCAAGGGTATCAGATGGGAGACGTCCATTGGCTGCTCTAAGGCCAAATTCTAGTGTTAAGGCGTTTAGTTGAATTGCTACTGGTGTCCATTTTTTTATAGGGGGTAATGTCAAAGGTGGAATAGACCACCTGGTATCCTCATTCTCAATCTCGAGGAAATCTTCTGTGGCCAGGGGTTCGAACGTACAGTTCATGTCACCTGCCACTAGAATGAAAGAATCAGGTGAACATGTAGAAAGTTTGTCTTCCAAGGTTGTAATTATCGATGACTTTGAACCTCCACATGTTCCTCTATTGTAAACATTAAAAAGCTCAATAACGGGACCGCCCCTAAGCCCTCTCAACGTCAATCGCATCACATCTGGGGAAATGCAGATAAAGTTACAAACCCTACAATTGAGAGCAATGCTCACCCACACTATGAGACCTCCTGATGGACGCCCTCACCCCTTCGAAACAGCTGGAACACAAAAACAAGCATACCCAGATTTATATAATGGGGCACGGCTCCAGGTCTCTTGGAATATGCATATGTCGTGACTTGCGATCAAATCATTCCAATCTGGGAGAGGAAGCTTGCTTCGCAGGCCAGCAATATTCCAGGAGATCATTTTAAGGTTTGAGAGAGGGGGCGGTAAGGTGTCCATAGCGTGAGTATGCAATTCGTGTGTATGGGATCCATTCGCTCCACCTATATTAGTTACATTGAATATCGTGTTTATGTCAATATTGCAAAAGAAAATTCTTGGAGGTCGATTATAGCAGACGTCTTCATGGCCTGCATTTATACTTTTCAGTTATTACTAGCTCATTATCTTCAGTTTTATTCCTAATGTCTGTTCGTTATGCTATGCCATACCTGATACTATTGGAATCAATAAAACCAGTGTTGTCTTTGCTTACCGATTTATTGAAAAGGGTAATTAAATTTGACTACCGATAGAAGCACAATGCAACTACATAAGTGTACTCTTATAAATTGGTCATTATCTTCTCCTTGGCTTAAAGGTCATCGCCACTCTAAATGTTCTTTAATTTATTTATAAGCCATAGGATTATGTTGACTTTCAGTAGATAGCCATCGATTAGAACTACAATTTATTTTATTTTTTTAACCTTTTCACAGATGTGGATAGCAGCTTGTAATTGCTGTAGCCTTAAAGCCAGTTCTAAAAATCGTCCAACTGCAAAAATTGCAGATTTATTTGTTGACAATAAAATTATGAAAAGGCGGGCAAGCATACTCAAAACCAGCCCTAGGTCATTTAAAATGAGATGTATTAAATATTTATTACTGTTTCCTTTTGTTTTTTTAGGGAAGCTTAAGGATGAAATTGGTAAGTCTTGCTCTGTTAAGTCACATTTACACAGATATACTGTAGTTTAAAATTGATGCTCAATAAAATGGTTTCCTCTTCTCTGAGACCTTTTTATATTTGTTTTCAGAGTGGAGAAGGAGCACCACCTATGACGGTACCTGAAAAGGATATGTATATTCATCTCCAAAGTCCAATTACCCCTTCATAAATTACTAACCTTTTCTCTACTTTTCCAATATGCTTGTTGACATCACATACTACAATAATTTTAATTCCTACCAATTTCCTGTAATCACCACGTCATTTCAAATGTATTGATGAATAGAATGATATTTTTGCCAGCCTAGACATACACCTGGTTGAGGACCTCAAGCATGCGGGTTGACATTAGCAGATTCCAAGTGTAGGCTTGGGATAGTGAAAAACAGCATGTCAGATGTGCAAGTCTTAGCAGGAAGACCTATACGATGCAGAGTCCACTGAAAGTGTTTGCCTGTGTTGCGGGGTGTCTCAGTAATGGTTGTGGGATAACAAGTAGTGAACGCAGAAAGCAGTTTCTGTTTATATGGCAATTAGGTATTTAGGTCCTAATTAGGATGTTGGTCGGAAAGCCTTTGACCGCACGTCGGAGGCTTTTCGACCAACATCCTTGCTTTGAATTCCAACCGGCGTATGACGATTACGGCGGGCAGAATTCAAACCGGCCGGTCATTCTGCCACCATAAACCCATACAGACAGCGTTTCCGCTGTCGGGATTATGATGTCGGTTTCCGACAGGCTTTCCATGTTGGGCTTTCCGACATGGAAAGCCTGTCGGAGAGTGACTTTGGAGGGCCCCTAGCAGGGCCCCCCCCTTCTTCAGCAGCCTCTGTTTGGGGCCTTGAGGGTATCTATGATGTATCCCTGTAAATCACTGCACTGTGTGACAGGCACCATCAGGTGCCTGTTTAATAAAAAAGGAATGCAGTTTCTAGAAAATGTAGAACGGGAAAGAGGAGGACTGTTCGGTATAGGTTAATGTCCTAAAAGGGGAGAAGGAGTCTCCCACATTAGGAACTAGGCCCCTCACACACCCGGCTAGGTGTCATGCTTCATCATAGGGCATGCTCCTCGTCAGGCCGGTGCTGCAATGCCTGACGAGCACCCTATGAGGGGCTCTTTATCTGAGATATTTTATTCCCAATGCCGTAAGGTGCATTGCAGGTATAGGGCCTTGTGGTGTGGATGAGTGTAAAAAGTGTGGGTGCAAATTGGAGGTGAAGATACTAAAATGGCATATAGTGGTACACAAAATGAATTGTAATCACTGAGGCCAGTGATCTCAGTTAAAAGCAATAGTGGCACTCTACTGATGTTATGTTCAGTAGTGGCTAAAGGTTAGAGGTCAAGATGTTTCTTGCCTAGGTTGTCGCAGGATCAATTGGCAATTCTTCAGGACCAAAAGTAAATTAAAAACTATCTACACAGTAGTTGATTTCCTTCATTAGTATCCAGGGTGGACCAAACACACGAAAAACCTAACCGTGAGGTACCTGGTTTTTAGACTGACCCAGTTTGAGCTAATCACCAGTAGCATCGAATGCTGGTAGAGGGGACGATAAAGTATGCCTAACATCGGTTGAGCAGCGGCTCATTAGCCGGTCGCCCTACCCTCACTCCACCAGTTTGACTCTACCTGGCAGGGTACCCAGGGGCATGTGTGCTGGACCTATAAGCGCCCATAGTCCCCTTCTTTTGTTTGATACCATCAGGTGCCTGCCACTCAGTGCAGAGATTTACAGTGACTTCTATTTCCCTATGGGAGCTTGGACTGCGGACGGTTTTTGACCGCCGCACAAGCTCCCATAGGGAAATGGCATCCTAATTGCGGTTTCGGACCGCCGACCCAAGATCTGTCGGTTTTGAAACCTCATGGATGTCTTTCGGAGGCAACTCCAACCAACAACTTAATTAGGGCCTTATTATGGGAGGATTGATGCAGCAAAATAGGTTTTTACCATTTTCAGCGATCACACAATAAATGAGCAACAGTTTTAGATTTCCAGTGTAAGCTCCATCAGTGTAACTTCCTTGAACTCCACTTCCTTCAATCACATCTAAAGAGGCTCTTCCTTCCGCTAGGAGAGGTCCTTTGCTAAAGAACTTGCTGACTCTGAACTATATCATGTCTATATATTTTATTTATTTTTATACAGCATGGAAATTACCTGAATGCTTCACATAAGTAGGTTATATGCAAATAAAAACAAGTTATATAAGCTTTACATAGGAACTGATGAGAGAATAATTACGTGAAAACAAATGAGCCAACTAAAGATAACAATACGAACAAGGAATAGCAAGAGAGAGTGAACCAACTGCAGCAAGAAAGGGCAAGATAAATTCTCAAAAGCACTGAAAATAAAAATTGAAAAAGGTGTAAGTTAGTGCTATCACGTTTGAGAGGAAAGAAAGACCTGAAACAGGGTGAAAACCTTAGTGCTCCTAGTAAAGTTGAGGTGAACAATGTTAACCTAAGATAGGACCTAGTCGTGTGCAAAAATCACGAAAAATTAAAGATGATTGTGCAGCAAAGATAAGCCAGTTTGTAGTAAGGATTAAAAGTCATTGTAGAGTCTTGACAAGGAGCCTAAGAGTGATCATATAAGTGATCATACGAGAATGAGTCGATTAAAAATATCTTTGTAAGAGAAGAATTTCCAATTTCATCTTAAATATAGGCAATGAGGTAGTGGAGTGTAGACCCTGGGTCAGGGAGCTGAAGACTCTTTTAGCACTCGTCGAAAAGGATTGATTCATTGTGTGTTCCTGTTTAGGTGTCGGGGATTTGAGAAGTGATGTATCAACACTGCATGAGGATCTGAGTCTGCCAGCTTTAAAGTCACATGTTGCGGAGTGGAGATGTGTATGGCCTTATGAGTGATGCAGGCTATTTTGTGAACAGCTCTAGCTTCAATAGGTAACCAATGGACATTTAGGAACACAGGTGAAACATGGTCATGTTTTTGGCTCCATAGATAAGAGTGCTGCACCATTTAGTGCTGCTTTTACTGGGGGTTAATGTACACTGAGTTTTTCAGGCATGAGAGGTGCAATAGTCAATCCTTAGCAGCACCAGAACTTTGACAAAAGTCAGGTAGTTGTATTGTATTGATTTATATCTTCTTTAGAGAATGATGCCCATTCATATGGTGCTGTCAATGATGATCTGTTTACATTTGAAGGGTCCTGGGCCCATTTGGTCAGAAATCTTTCGATGTGAAATCTCGGATGGTTCTTTAAGCATCATGAAAGTGTAAGGGGGAGAAAAGGTTTGTTAATCTATTCAGCATATTCAGTGTAACTCATAGCAGCTACACAATAACTCAGAGTGACAACCAAATGAAAGTTAGTCGAGTTAATTAAAATTTCAAAAATAGTTGGACATATACGCATCTAAGCATGAGAGTATAGAAGTACAAAGGAAATAACATGATGCAGATCCGTCTAAACAAATTTACCTCCTGCATCAAGAAGAGCAGAACAAGTTCAACGATCAAGATGCAGGTAAACGAAAACAGGAATCCAGGTTTCCCTGCATCGTTACTTCTTAAGAGAAAAGCATTTGTTATGCTCTATCCCTACGCTAACTCTAGAAGTGACATCCCTAGTTAACTTGCACAAAGTTTGAAAGAGAAAAGGTGTCGTCCTATGAAGTCTCTCCACCAAGTGATAGGTAAAGAGTATGCTGGCAATCAGGTGCACTCTGGTTAAGAGGCAAAGTGGAAAGTCCGGTCACTGCCCCTGTCACAATTCATAATATTTCCAAAATCATATTCGGCAATGGTCTCATAATGCCTTTCTCACATGCTCAATGATAGGTACAGCCACAAAACTTTCCATGATGCCAAAACCTTTCCATGGTCTTCTCCACGTACTCCCCTTGCAACAATTCGTCCTTGATTCCTTCTTCTGCTTCCGTGTGGAAGCACCTCCTTCAGCCGCGGCCTGTGCAGGTAAGAGTGGTGGGGCCGGACGTAGGGGGATTTCGACAAGACGACGACGAAGGAAAATTAATTATTTATTTAATTTTCCCTTGTCGTTGTCTGTCAAAATAACCCCCACCTCCCCACCCGGCCCCTCCACTCTTACCTAAACAGACCGCGGCTGACCTCCTTCCACCTTATTGATTCCAGGCCCTGCTCACTGTAACTTTCTTCGTTCCACAGCTAGCGAAAGAAACAAAGTTGCTACTCTTCGCTAACAAGCACTTGTCAACCTGCAGTGCAAAACGTGAAAAAGAAACAGGTTTATACAATTCACATGAGAATCGAAGCATCAGTTTCAGAAACGAGAACTTTTTTAATGTGCTGCAGCTTCAGGCCTACGACTTAGGCTAACATAATAAGTGTACTACATTATGCATAGCAATAGGTTTACGAACTAATTAACGTTCAATAAGCATATCCGATAACCATATGAATACATTATTTCACGTACATAAGTAGCCTAATAAGCATTCAAATATATTCAGTGTATCAGTGCATCACATCACTAACGCTCTATGTGAGTATGTTACATCAGTTTATATGTTTTCACTACATTTCTACATACCATGTGCCAAACTTCACATTGGATCGAGTTCGTTTTCACCAGTATGCGTTATTGGTTCACACTTTCTCTAAAATCAAGCATCTCTACACAGTGGATAATATTCAGGTGTGGACTACACATGATTATATTGAACCCCTAACAGTTACCCCAGGCAGTATATGAATTTCCACTCTATCAGTGTCAAGGACATTAATTGAGTCAATCCGAGATTGAACTGAAAGTTTAGACAGGGGAGATGTGATGAGGAAAAACTTCTTCTTGATCAAGTGAGTTAATAATCCTGGCCAGTCATCGAGTCTTAGGGCCTGATTATGAGTTTGGCGTCCACACTTTGTATTACGACTATGGTGGAGGGACCACCACAGGACCGCTGCTATCGCCAGGATCCTTAATTCTGTGGCACAATGATCAGAGGCCACAATATGCTGGCAGTGCAGCTGCTGCACCACCAAGAATATTATGAGCTTCCTCACTGCCCTCCTTTTCATGGCGGTGAGCCCACCATGAAAAGGTATCACAAGTGTCATCCGGATAGAGGCATGATCCGACAGTGTGCAGAGGAGTACCTTAATGTTCGAGGCATGTGGGCTGCTGAATTCATATCTGTGCATAGATCGCCGCCTAGTGTTGGGTCCGGATGTTTGCACGTTGTTGTCCTGGAAGAGTCTTCGAAGTATCCTTGGATAGGTGACTCCTCCCCTGGACTACAGTGCGCATGGGCATCCTCTCCATCCTCAGATTGTTTTTTTCCGCCATTGGGTTCGGATGTGCTATCTTAGCTCAAGTTAGGAAAATATTTGGTCGAGGCCAAAAGGCCTTTAGTTCGCGTCGGTACTGTTTATCGATCGGGTTTCGATAGAATTTTGTTAGTTTACTAACTTTCAGCACCGACTTCTTTCGCATTTACCAGTCCATCGACTACTTCGACGATGGAATCCAGGACGCCATTCAAAAGGTGTCCGGTATGCAATGCGAAGTACCCACACATCGACGTCCATCCGGTGTGCAACAAATGCCTTTCGCCGGACCACGACGAATCGACATGCATGGCCTGTGCCCGGTTCCGTTCCAAGAAGACTCTAAGGAACCGAAGAGCGGCGAGACTCGAGGCGCGGCACGCGGCACCGGCCCCAACAGACATCTTCGACGAAGCCGACGTCGAAGAATTAGAAGTCATACCCTCCAGTCCCGTTTCCGAACACGACCCCGGATCGGACGAGGGCGACGAGTCACTCTTCCACAGAGGTGAAGACGACACCGAGGTAGGAGACGACGAGGAGGCCTTAGGGGCCGAAGAGAGTAGCTCCAATGATGAACAAGGCCTACCTGTTCAAACCGAAGAAACACCAGCGCCACAGCCTTTGGCTCCGGTCGAGGGATCGCCTTCGGGCCTTACCCGAGACCCATCCCGTAGTTCTTCGGCCCCGCCCTCGGGCCCGGCCTCGGACGTTCAGCGGCAGCCATTGCTGCATAAGCCAGCTGGTTTCCCTACCACAAAACCGAAACCGAAAGCTGCTCCGGTTCATCCGAAACCGAAACTGAAAGTGGCGCTGGTCGGATCGAGGCCTTCGACGCCAGCGCAACGCGTCGGCACCGACCGCACCAAGAGGGACTTCGGTGCCGAACTGGAGTCGGGCGACATCGGAGTCGACAAACGGAAAAAGGCCATCGGCACCGAGAAACCTACTCGGCTACCGACGCCAACGACACCGAGGGCAATACCGCCTGCTTCGCCTCGCGTCGCTCCCTCGACGACGCCGAAGCCTCACGTATCGAGGACGTCGACGGTGATCTCCACACCTCGACTCGAGGACCCGCCGGCACCGAAAAAATCCACGCCCGGCTCTACGAACCTGCCCGGTGCCAAAGCCTCAAAGACGCCCCAAGTGCGGCCTGCTGCGACGCAAAGCAACAAAACCACGGCGGCCCTCAAAGACCCGTCGGGTTCCGGCCCGATCGGAGCTCCAGCAACCTCTACGGGGCCAGCCAACATTACCTTCGGCTTGCCTCCGTCAACAATCCCGAAGATGTTCCAACTCAGGACACGGGTTACCCAGACTCCGGTTCCACCGGACGAGACGTCTCCGTCACGTGTCATCGACGCCGACACTGGCAGGATGATTCTCCACGACCGAAGAATAACTTCGGAACCGCCATTGGACCCTTTCAGGATCCCACTAAAAAGGAAGCTGCCTGTGGAATCAGAACCTCTCCTTTACGAACCGTTCCATTCCTCCTACCAGGATCCACACCGGTTCTCCCCCACACGCTCCGACACGGATGCATTGGAGGACTACATGGATGACCAAGCACCCTACCATGTAGACACAGACCCTGATGACCAGCAGGACCCTGATCAAACTTGGGGCGACCCTGCAGACCCCAGTGCACCTCTCGATACACAGGACCCACAACTCTATGGGGCAAAAACATCTCCCACGGAGGATACTGCGGCGTTCAACGCTCTTATTGAACGTGCTGCAAATAACCATGGGGTACAGCTTCACTCAGATACCATCGAGGATGACTTTCTAATGGACACTTTTGCATCCTCAGAAAGACATGTAAAAACTCTGCCAATGCTGAAGGGGGTCCTCAAACCGGCTAAGGACATTTTCAAGGAACCCACCAAGGCACGAGTGATAAACCCCAGGATTGATAAAAAATACAGATCAGCACCTGGGGATCCTACTTACATCAAAGGACAATTACCACTCGACTCCATCGTCGTAGCGAATGCTCGCAAGAGGGCACACTCGCAAACGACAGGTGACGCTCCTCCCCCGGACAAAGAGTCCAAGGTGCTAGAGACCTCCGGCAAGCGAGTTGCCGCCCAGGCTGCCAACATATGGCGCATAGCCAACACTCAAGCGCTCCTCGCTCGCTACGATAGAGCGCACTATGACACATTGGAGCAACTACTCCAACATCTCCCTGACCAGTTCAAAGAAGGTGCAGAAATTCTTATCAGAGAGGGACAGCTACTCACAAATGCTTCCATCAAATGTGCCCTAGATGCTGCAGACACGGCTGCCAGGGCCATAAACACAAGCGTCATGCTGCGACGACATGCCTGGCTACGAATCTCAGGATTCAAGCCTGAGGTACAAAACAACATACTGAACCAGCCCGTCAACCCCGACTATTTATTCGGCCCAGAGGTTGACACCACCCTCGAAAAGATAAAAAAGGACACGGACACTGCAAAGTCCATGGGCGCCCTCCAAACTCAGTCCTTTCGGAGCGGCTCCTTTCGTCGCCCCGGAAACAAGGGGGCAGGTAGAGGACAGGGGTCACAACAAACGTATAACAAAGGCAATACACAGACCACCTACGATAAAAACACCCGAGGTGGATATCGTGGCTCCAGTACAAAGGGCAGAGGACGTGGCTACGGCAACACCAGGTCCTCCCCCAAGAACAAGCAGTGACGCCCTCTCCCTTCCTCCCGACCACATAACACCTGTCGGGGGAAGACTACAAAGGTTCCTGTCCACGTGGAACTCCATCACCACGGACAGGTGGGTCAAAGATATTGTAAAATACGGTTACTGTCTGGAGTTAACCTCCACTCCACCCACAATACCACCAAGAAACCGTCCTATGTCCTCAGAGCACTTAACGCTCTTACAGCAAGAGGTGCAAAGTATGCTTCTAAAAGGCGCTATAGAGGTCGTACCCATCCACGAGCAGGGTACGGGGGTTTACTCCCTCTACTTTTTAATTCCAAAGAAGGACGGGTCGCTCAGGCCTATATTAGACCTGAGACCCCTGAACCAGTACATTCTTTCAGAGCACTTTCACATGCTCACCCTACAGCAAGTCCTTCCGCTTCTCAAGCAGGGAGACTTCCTAGCCTCACTGGACCTCAAGGATGCGTACTTTCACATACCCATCCACCCCTCACACAAAAAATACCTCAGGTTCACTGTTCAGGGGCAGCACTATCAGTTCAAAGTCCTTCCCTTCGGCGTGACAACAGCGCCCAGGGTTTTCACGAAGTGCCTAGCTACTGTGGCAGCACATTTACGGAGGCAGCATATACACGTCTACCCCTACCTAGACGACTGGCTCGTTCAAGCGAAGTCAGCCCAGCAATGTGCAAGCCACATGTCCCGCACCATTCACCTTCTTCACAGTCTGGGATTCTCACTAAATTACCCAAAGTCCCATCTCCAGCCCGCACACGTACAACAGTACCTAGGTGCGACTATAGACACTCTGGCGGCCACAGCTCAGCCAAATTTAGTGAGGATCAACAGCATACAACTGCTGATCTCCAAGTTCAAACCCAATCACTCGCTTCCAGCGCGAGTGTTTATGCAGTTGATAGGCATGATGGCCTCCTGCATCTTCATAGTCCCGCACGCGAGGTTACATATGCGCCCACTTCAGGAGTGCCTAGCACGTCAGTGGAATCAGGCTCAAGGACAGTTGAAAGACCTAGTGTTGGTGAGCGGTCGGGCATACAACTCTCTGCATTGGTGGAATCCACAAAACCTTTGCAAGGGCCGACCGTTCCAAGAGCCTGTTCCACAAATAGTACTGACAGCGGACGCGTCTCTCCAGGGATGGGGAGCTCATGTACTCCACTACACAGTGCAGGGACTATGGACGACACAACAGAAGAAGATGCACATCAACCTTCTGGAACTGATGGCAATCTTCCTGGCCATGAAGGCATTCAAAGTACATCTGTGCAACAAAGTCGTATTGATCCGGACGGACAACATGACTGCCATGTACTACATACAGAAGCAGGGAGGAACACACTCTCCACAGTTGTCTCATCTGGCTCAGAGCATGTGGAAGTGGGCCATTCAAAGGAACATGTTCCTCATGGCGGAACACCTCCCTGGCAAGGACAACCAGATGGCGGATCTGCTCAGCAGACACAGCCACCAGATGCACGAGTGGGAGTTACACCCATCAGTACTCCAACCGTACTTCCAGCAGTGGGGTCATCCAGAGATAGACCTATTCGCGACAAGCGAAAACGCAAAATGCCAAAGCTTCGCCGCCAGATTCCCACATCCGCAGTCGCAGGGCAATGCGATATGGATGAACTGGTCCGGCAGATTTGCGTACGCTTTTCCCCCAGCGCCGTTGATACCGCTGGTGGCTCGCAAACTACGACAACACTCCCTGACACTCGTCCTAGTTGCTCCCACGTGGGCACGCCAGCCGTGGTACACCACCTTCCTCGAACTTTCCGTGGTGCCGCATCAAAGGCTGCGGATCAAACCCGCGCATTTGACGCAGAACCATGGAGAGGTTCAGCACCCAGATCCGCAACAGCTGAACCTGGCGATCTGGCTCCTGAAGTCCTAGAGTTTGGCTATCTCAACCTGCCACCTGACTGTATGGACATCATCAAGGAGGCCAGGAGACCCACTACCAGGGCTTGCTATGCAGCCAAATGGAAAAGGTTCGTCATTTATTGCGGTAATAATGACATCAACCCGCTGGACGCATCCATCCACAACATCATCTGTTACCTCTTACACCTATACCGATGCAATCTGGCGTACACCTCTATACGTGTCCATTTGACCGCAATATCAGCCTATCTGCAAACCCGGCAGCACCTCTCTCTATTCAGAGTGCCTGCCATCAAAGCATTCTTGGAAGGGCTCAAACGAGTCATTCCACCTAGTCACCCACCGGCTCCAATGTGGAACCTCAACTTGGTCCTCACACGCCTGATGGGTCCACCCTTTGAACCTCTACACTCATGCGAGATTCAATTCCTTACCTGGAAAGTGGCCTTCCTAGTAGCGATCACTTCCCTAAGAAGAGTTAGTGAACTCCAGGCACTAACCGTTCAAGAGCCATTTATTCAGGTTCACGCCAACAGGGTCGTACTACGTACCAACCCCAAATTCATGCCCAAGGTAATATCGCAGTTCCACATGAATCAGACTATTGAACTGCCCGTTTTCTTCCAAAACCCACAAACTGTTGCAGAAAGGGCACTACATACACTAGATGTACGGAGGGCCCTCATGTACTACATCGACAGGACTAAACCATTCAGGAAGACAAAACAACTGTTCGTTGCCTTTGCCCCACACCACAAAGGTAACGCCATCTCCAAAGCAGGGATAGCCAGATGGATAGTTAAGTGTATTCAAATCTGTTATCAAAAGGCAAAACGCACATTAACTATTCCACCACGAGCCCACTCAACACGTAAGTTGGGGGCTTCCATGGCCTTCCTAGGAAATATTCCCCTGCATGATATATGCAGAGCAGCCACATGGTCCACTACACACACATTTACAAAACACTATTGTGTAGATGTGCAGTCAAAACAGCAGGCAGCTGTAGGACAGGCTGTTCTCAAGACACTTTTTCAGACCGCTGCAGCTGGCACGGGTAGCCGCCGCTAATAGAGGGCACTGCTATGTATTCTATGCACAGATATGAATTCAGCAGCCCACATGCCTCGAACTGAATATGCTACTTACCAGTATGCATCTGTTCTTGGCATGTAGGGCTGCTGACATTCATATCGCCCTCCCTCCTCCCCGGCGCCTGTCGCAGCTGCAGCTCTCAGAATTACTGCAAGCATGGTCATCACTTTCTGTATCTACTCCATCACTGCCACAATGGCGAAAAACAATCTGAGGATGGAGAGGATGCCCATGCGCACTGTAGTCCAGGGGAGGAGTCACCTATCCAAGGATACTTCGAAGACTCTTCCAGGACAACAACGTGCAAACATCCGGACCCAACACTAGGCGGCGATCTATGCACAGATATGAATGTCAGCAGCCTTACATGCCAAGAACAGATGCATACTGGTAAGTAGCATATTCAATCTCGCATCTAGGGAATAGCATGTTTAGGAAGGAACCAATAGTCCAACCAGGTCCAGATTGGGTGGGGGAGGGGGGCGGAATAGATGGTGTGGCTAGCGGTGTCAGGGTATGGGGTTCACCAAGCGTCAATCAATCAATCAGGAACTTTGTAGAGCGTACTAGGGTCTCAAGGCACTGGGGGGATTGCTGCTACTGCTCGAACAGCCAGGTCTCAAGTAGCCTCCTGAAGGTTAGTAGGTCTTGGGTCGGCCGTAGGAGGATGGGGAGGGTGTTCCAGGTCTTGGCTGCGAGGTAGGAGAACGATCTGCCGCCGGAGGTCGCTCTTCGGATGCGGGAGATGGTAGCGAGAGCACGGTCGGCGGAGCAGAGCTGGCGGTTCGGGGTGTAGAAGGTGAGTCGTCCGTTGAGGTATGCTGATCCTGTGTGGTGGAGTGCCTTGTGTGCATGGATGAGGAGCTTGAAGGTGATCCTCTTGTTGACGGGCAGCCAGTGTAGGTCTCTCAGGTGGGGAGTGATGTGGCTGTGTCAAGGGATGTTAAAGATCAGGCGGGCAGAGGCGTTCTGTATGCGTTGCAGTCGTTTCAGCAGTTTGGTCGGGGCTCCCACGTAGAGGGTGTTTCCGTAGTCCAGCCTGCTGCTGACGAGGGCCTGGGTGACTGTTTTTCTTGTGTTGGTGGGGATCCACCTGTGGATCTTGCGAAGCATGCGGAGGATGTTGAAGCAAGAGGATGAGACGGCGTTGACTTGCTTGGTCATGGAGAGCGTTGAGTCGAGGACGAACCCCAGGTTGCGTGCGTGGTCGGTGAGCGTTGGTGCTGCTCCCAGGGCGGTCGGACACCAGGAGTCGTCCCAGGCTGAGGGGGTGGAGTCGAGGATGAGGACCTCTGTCTTGTCCGAGTTCAGCTTCAGACGGCTGTTCTTCATCCATTCGGCGACGGCTTACATTCCTTTGTGGAGATTGGTTTTGGCGGTGAGGGGGTCCTTGGTGAGGGATAGGATCAGCTGTGTGTCGTCAGCGTAAGAGATGATGTTGAGGTCGTGCAGTCTGGCGACGTGGGCCTGCGGGGCCATGTACATATTGAACAATGTTGGGCTGAGGGATGATCCTTGGGGTACGCCGCAGATGATCTCGGAGGCTTCGTAACGGAAAAGGGGGAGGCAGATGCTCTAGGTTCTGCCGGAGGGGAAGGAGGTGGTCCATTCCAGAGCCTTGTCTGGGGTCCCTGCATTGTGGAGGCGTGTGCGTAGGGTGCGGTGGCAGACCGTGTCGAAGGCGGCTGATAGGTCCAGGAGGATGAGGGCCGCGGTTTTGCTGTTGTCCAGCAGTGCCCTGATGTCATCGTGGCGGCGATGAGGGTAGTTTCGGTGCAGTGGTTGCTGCGGAACACGGACTGGGATGGTTCCAGGATGTTGTCCATGATAGAATGGTCGTCCAATACAGCACGGAGGGCTCGTTATGCATGGGGTTTGCCACTTGGGCAGTTGCTTGTACTGTCTATCTGGGGGTCAAGTGCTTGGTTTAGGTCACCCCCCAGTATGAACACGTCTAATATAAAATGGGTTGAAAGCACAGAGAGGTCATGAAAGTAGGCGGGACCGCTAACTTTGGGGGCGTATATGTTGAGGAGCAGGACCTTTCTCCCTAGAAGAGTTTATGTGACTAAAACATAGCAACCTTGCGAGTCAGTGATAGTTATGTGATGATCAAAGGGGATGTATGCAAATGCCGCAGGAGTAGGAACTGTAGTTAAAATATCTGTGGATTCCCCAGGTGGCAGCGATAGTGGGTGACGGCAGGGAAGGGATGTGTGTTTCCTGTAGAAAGGCCACCATTATGGTGTGATGATTTAAATATGATAAAACCGGCTTACTCTTACGGGGGTTGTTGAGACCTCATATATTCCAAGTCAGAAGTGTGATGTCAACATACCGCCAAACACAGCATGCCATTAAGTCTGCTGAACATCATTGGAGGTATAGGGTCAGTGAAAGAGAACTCAATGTTTGAGGTCAGGCCTATTACGAGCGATAGATCGAGAAACAAGGGAAAAGATAGAAAACACTATTCAAACAAATCCAACACCCCACACCGAGCTAAAGGGCATCGGTCAATGCCAAATAGAACAGAGTAAACTCAGAACCCAACATGGTAGTCTGAGTACTCCTGTGGGGTTAATGCTAAAGGACAGTGGTATTGTTATTAGGGCAAACGGCGCCACTCAGGAGAGCAGCACTAGTATCGGTATTAGAATGTTATCTGGATCTCGGTGCTGTAAGGTAAGGAGAACCACCGATCTCTCCAAAGTCAGTGGTCAGTACCACTTCATTATTCAAAAGAAAAATCCCAAGCACAGATAAGTATTGTCTCAAAATGATCAAAGTGCGCAGTGTGAGCACAAATTTAACGTAGAGAAGTGAGTTCTTGTTGTTTTCTTTTACTCCTTGGGTCTTCTAACAGCCGCCATGTGTTTCGTTGCTTACATGGGAAATCATCCCGCGACTTTATCAAGGCTGTACAGAAACAAATGAGATACACGATGTGTCACCTGATACACTTGTTAAGTATTCACAATGTTCCTACATTATCACCCTGTGATAAGTGACAAAATAATCTCTGCGTTTATTTAAGAATGTACACGGTTTGTGACACAAGAAGTTTCATGAAATGTCCCTCTTGAAGAAAGGATACAAATTTATATCCAAAATACCAGATGTAAGGATGGAATGAGAGACGTCAGAAACACGTGTGAAAAAATAATACATAAGTCTAAGTGTCAGTATTTAAAAGGGCAGTGAAAATTTCCACAAGCGAAACTTGAGAAAAGTGAGTGTTCGAGGCAAATGAGCTGCAGATTACACCCTTTTGCATAGATCGCCATCTGGTGTTGGGCTCGGATGTTTGCAGTTTGTTTTTCCTCTTGGAAAGTCTTTGGAAGTCACGAGATCGGTGACTCCTCCTTTGGATCATACTGCGCATGGGCTTCGGCTCCATCCTCAGATTGTTTTTTTCCGCCATCGGGTTCGGATGTAATCTTCGCGCTCCGGTTCCGAACAGGTTCCAGTTCGACGATCGACGCGAAATCCTCACCCACATCGCGGTATTGTTTTCGATCGCGATCTCCCCACTCGACGCGCCTTCTCATCGGCACGGACCCTCGGTTCCAGTCGTCGCCGGCAGCCTTCGGGCCTAACTAAGCTCCGGTCCCGGCTCATGGAAAGGACGCCATTTAAAAAGTGCCCTCGATGTGGGTCCAAATTTCCCCACACCGATCTTCACGAGGTATGCAACCTCTGCCTCTCTCCTGAACACGAGGCCCGAGACTGTCCGGCGTGTAAGTCTTTTCGATCCAAAAAGACTATTCGGGGCCGAAGAGCCAGAAGAACAATGGCACACTCCTCAACGTCCATTCCAGTCGACCTATTCGGAAACGACATCGAAGATCCAGAGCGGCGTCGCACAGAAGAGGACCTCGTCAGCGCTTCCGAGGCCAACGAATCAGATGTGGAGGACATCACCCCGGCACAAAGGGTCGTGAGTACTAATCTACCACCCCCCCCCCCCCCCCCCCCCACACCCTTGCCGGCTCCGAAAAAGGCTGCGGTCACGCCTTTGCCTCCGGGCCTAGGTAAATCCAAGGACACTGCTTCATACACCCCACCTTCGGGCCCGGTGAAGAAGCCTAGTAAGCCTTCAGGTGGCTCGGGCTCGAGCCAGCCTACCAGTGGCGCCGATAAACACGTTTCGGCACCGAAAAAGAGACCACCCTCCACCTCGACGCCCAGCTCCATACCGAAGCCTTCGAGGTAGAAGCCCATCTCTTCGGTACTGACACCATCTTCGGTACCGACAAAACCACACAAGACCACCGCAACCGACACTTCCAAACCTAAGTCCAGCTCGGCAGCGACCAGAGGTTCCGAGGCCGGGCTCCAAGCAAACCGGCACCGGAAAAAACCTAAAAAGACAACGGCACCGACTCCTTCGGCGCCGACCGACCAAATACTGTCTCCAGAACTATTTGCACCAGATCCCTTGCAAAAGACTCTCACCAGGGATCCCAAAACGGGTCATTTGACACTTTCTACCAAGAAAAGACATTTGGACAAGCCGGCTCCGCCTCCACCTCCAAAGAGGAAGGACTCTGCTACTTCTCCACTCAGAATACCTTCCCCTCCACCTCCACCTCCACCCCCTACGTCTCCTCCAACCCCACCTCATCGTTCTCCGACCCCGTCTCCAGACGATGACGATCAAGGGGATCCATATCATGATATAGGGGATGTGCCCCAGGACCCTACCCCTACAGGATCTCCAGACCCATGGGACGACTACAATAACCCCGATATCCCTGACGTCCCACAAGATGACCTTTACCCATCCAGGCCATCTCCACCCGAAGACTCACTGGGGTTCCACTCCAGAGGGTGGCACACTATCACGGGGTAGACTTGCACAATGACCCTGTGAAGGAGGATTTCCTCCTCGACACATTTGATACAACACATAGGTCTACTTCCATATTACCTATGCTTAAAGGGGTAGTAATTACAACAAACAAATGATGGACGGAATGCTGACAATGCAGACATTCTCCCCCAGTCAAGAAATCTGGGTTAAATCCATCGTTCTTTTGCCCACTACACCACCCCAGTTCAGACATGGCCATATGCAAATCAGTCTTGACCCTGTGCCTCATGGGAACAGTCCAGCCCGAACTGCCAAGCCATGTCTTCCCTGGACCGGAATCAAGCATCCTAGGACCGGTTTCTGGCTATCAGCCGTCATCAGCCAGGATAGCTTGACTCCAGTGGCGTAGTGAGCACGGGACCCACGTCTGGGCATACCCATCCCACTTGGGGCGAAAAGCGTTACAACAAACAAATGATGGACGGAATGCTGACAATGCAGACATTCTCCCCCAGTCAAGAGATCTGGGTTAAATCCATCGTTCTTTTGCCCACTACACCACCCCAGCTCAGACATGGCCATATGCAAATCAGTCTTGACCCTGTGCCTCATGGGAACAGTCCAGCCCGAACTGCCAAGCCATGTCTTCCCTGGACCGGAATCAAGCATCCTAGGACCGGTTTCTGGCTATCAGCCGTCATCAGCCAGGATAGCTTGACTCCAGTGGCGTAGTGAGCACGGGACCAACGTCTGGGCATACCCATCCCACTTGGGGCGAAAAGCGTTACAAACCGGTCCTAGGAAGCTTGTTTCCGGTCCAGAGAAGACATGGCTCGGCAGTTCGGGCTGGACCGTTCCCATGAGGCACAGGGTCAGACTGATTTGCATATGGCCATGTCTGAACTGGGGTGGCAGAGTGGGCTAAAGAACGGTGATGGATTAAACCCAGATCAGTTGACTGGGGTGAGTGCTTGCAATGTTCAACACTCCGTCCATCATTTCCTTTGGTTTTAACTAAAGGGGTAGTAAAGCATGCGCCAGAGGTTTTTAAAGACCCCGTTAGGGCCAGGGTCATTAACCCACGTATAGAAAAAAATACAAAGCTGCCCCCACCGATCCCTCCTTCATCAGGGGGCCAGCAAAACTAGATTCCCTAGTGGTGTCTACTGCACGGAAAAGAGCAAATTCACAGGCGTCAGGAGAAGCACCGCCACCTGACAAAGAGTCAAAGCTCCTAGACGCATCAGGAAAACGCACTGCGTCACAGGCAGCCAATATATGGCGTATCGCCAACACCCAAGCGCTATTGGCCAGATATGATAGGGCACATTATGATGAGCTAGAAAGCATCATGCACCATCTCCCCGAAAAATATAAAACTAGGGCCAACGAATTAATTCAAGAGGGTAAAACTATCACCAACACTTCTATACGTTGTGTTTTAGACGCAGCAGACACAGCCTCCAGAGCCATTAACACCAGCGTCCTTCTCCGCCGCCACGCTTGGCTAAGGGTATCTGGTTTTAAACCAGAAGTGCAAGCCTCCATCCTTAACCACCCCTTTGACCAAGAACATCTATTTGGGCCAAAGGCGGATGAGGCCTTAGAGAAGATGAAAAAACTAATGGACACCGCAAAATCCATGGGGGCTTTACAGTCTCAACCACCCAGACGCTCCTTTCGGAGTACATCCAGAGGTTACTCCTCAGACACAGCGTCCACTTCCTACAAGTCCCGTACTCAAACCACCTTTACAAAGGGTTACCAAAGAGGCGGCTACAGGGGTAACAACAACAAGGGCAGAGGCAAAACAAACAACACCCGTTCTGCCACACCCACTACCCAATGACTTTCCCCCGCTCCCCCCAGACCATTCCACTCCAGCCGGGGGCAGACTCACAAATTTCCTTCATGTCTGGGACACCATCACCTCAGACAAATGGGTGACTCAAATAATTTGGTCAGGATACTGCCTGGAATTAACATCTACCCCCCCAAACATTGCACCCAGGCAACGCCCAATGTCACCAGAACATTATACGTTGCTAAAGCAGGAGGTAATCTCCCTCCTACAAAAACAAGCAATAGAACACGTTCCTGTCCATCAACAAAATTTAGGGGTCTACTCCCTATACTTTTTAATACCAAAAAGGGACGAGACTCTACGACCTATTCCAGACCTCCGGCCCCTAAACACATACATACATTCAGACCATTTTCACATGGTAACGATTCAGCAGGTGCTTCCGCTCCTCTCCCAGAACGACTTTCTCACCACACTGGACTTGAAAGACGCATACTTCCACATTCCAGTACACCATGCTCACAGAAAGTATCTCAGATTTGTAGTGGACGGACAACACTATCAATTCAAAGTGCTCCCGTTCGGAGTCACAACAGCACCACGGGTATTTACCAAGTGCCTTGCGGTGGTGGCGGCACACCTCACAAGACAGCACATTCACGTCTTCCCATACTTGGACGATTGGCTAATAAAAGCCACTTCATACAACCAATGTGTGCACCATACCGCCACCACAATACAACTACTTCACCAACTAGGCTTTACGGTAAACCACCAAAAATCCCAGCTAACACCATCCCACATAAAACAATACCTCGGTGCCACCATAGACCCCTCAAGAGCAATAGCCTACCCCAATCCGGCCAGGATTGCAAGCATTCAAGCTTTGCTGCACAAATTCATAGCTCAACACTCCCTTCCAGCACAAGTGTTTATGCAGCTAATAGGGATGATGGCCTCTTGCATTTTTATAGTACCCCACGCAAGACTCCAGATGCGCCCTCTCCAGGAGTGCTTAGCGCACCAGTGGAACCAGGCCCAGGGTCAACTGACAGATCTGGTGTTGGTAGACGGTCGCACCCATCGCTCTCTGCAGTGGTGGAACACCACAAACCTTTCCAAAGGTCGACCGTTCCTGGACCCGGTTCCTCAGATAGTACTGACAACAGACACATCGCTCTCCGGCTGGGGAGCTCATCTATTACACCTCACGGTGCAAGGCACATGGACGCCGCAACAAAAGTTACTCCATATCAACCATCTGGAGTTACTAGCAATCTTTTTAGCCCTGAAATCTTTTCAAACACAGATCTCAGGCAAGGCAGTCCTCATTCGCACAGACAACATGACGGCCATGTATTACATTCAAAAACAGGGCGGCACACACTCTCCACAGCTCTCTCAATTAGCACAGAGCATATGGAGATGGGCAATTCCCCACAAAATCTTTCTCCTAGCTCAACATGTCCCAGGAGTCCAAAACAGTGTGGCAGATCTGATCAGCAGGCAGACACAACAGCTCCACGAGTGGGAACTTCACCCACAGGTTCTTCATCCGTTCTTTCAAATGTGGGGGCATCCACAGATAGACCTCTTCGCCACCCATGAAAACACAAAATGCCCAAGCTTCGCCGCCAGATACCCACACCCATTGTCCAAAGGCAATGCGATATGGATGAACTGGTCAGGCAGATTTGCGTGCGCTTTTCCGCCTCTCCCACTCATTCCACTAGTGATACAAAAACTACAGCAACTCTCCCTCACACTAATCCTAGTGGCTCCAACGTGGGCCAGACAACCGTGGTACACCAAGCTCCTGGAACTCTCTGTAGTACCACACCAAAAATTACACCTCTCACCATGCCTCCTAACCCAGAACCATGGAGAGATCAGGCACCCGGACCCAGCTCAGCTCAACCTTGCGATCTGGCTCCTGAAATCCTAGAATTTGGATACCTAAACCTTCCACCTGACTGCATGAATGTCATCAGAGAGGCTAGACGTCCCACCACTAGAGCGTGCTACGCCTCCAAGTGGAAACGATTTGTTGTCTATTGCCATAACAACACCATCAATCCCCTAGACGTGTCCATCCAACATATCATAGGCTACTTACTCCACCTACAAAGGTGTAATCTAGCCCATACCTCCATTCGACTACATCTCGCAGCTATTGCAGCTTACCTACAAAACAGGCAGCGCCTATCACTTTTTAGAGTACCTGCCATTAAAGCCTTCATGGAAGGCCTAAAAAGAATAATTCCCCCCAGAGTACCACCCTCACCTGTGTGGAACTTAAACATCGTTCTCACAAGGCTAATGGGGCCTCCCTTCGAACCCTTACACAAATGCGAACTGCAATTCCTAACATGGAAGACAGCTTTCCTTGTAGCCATTACTTCCCTTAGAAGGGCCAGTGAGTTACAACCATTTACCATACAAGAACCTTTTCTGCAAATGCACCATAACAAGGTTGTTCGCCGTACAAATCCAAAATTCCTACCTAAAGTCATTTCACCTTTTCACCTAAACCAATCTGTAGAACTACCAGTATTTTTCTCGCAACCATAGACCGTTGCGGAAAGGGCTCTCCACACACTAGATGTCAAACGAGCCTTACTCTACTACATCGAGAGAACACGACCTTTCTGTAAGACCAAACAACTGTTTGTCTCTTTCTCTCCACCATACAAAGGCAACCCCATCTCAAAATCAGGGATAGCTAGGTGGATTGTAAAATGCATTCAAATTTGCTACCACAAAGCAAAACAAACGCTATCTGTTCCCCCTAAAGCCCATTCTACACGAAAGATATGGGCTTCCATGGCATTCTTAGGGAACATTCCATTAGATGATATCTGCAAAGCAGCTACATGGTCAACACCGCACACTTTCACCAAACACTATTGTGTAGATGTGCAAACTAAGTAACAAGCTACTGTGGGCCAGGCTGTATTAAAAACATTATTTCAAACCACTGCAACAGATACGGGTGGTCGCCGCTAAGGTTGGGAAATGCTATATAGTCTATGCAAAAGTGTGTAATCTGCAGCTCATATGCCTCGAACGGAAAATGCTACTTACCAGTATGCATCTGTTCTTGGCATGTAGAGCTGCAGATCTACACACGCCCACCCTCCCCCCCGGCTACCGGTATCTGTTCCAGGCTATCTTATTTAGATACACACACACGGGTTTCTTCACTGTTATTACTACGCTCCATCTTTCCCTGCTGGCGAAAAACAATCTGAGGATGGAGCCGAAGCCCATGCGCAGTATGATCCAAAGGAGGAGTCACCGACCTCGTGACTTCCAAAGACTTTCCAAGAGGAAAAACAAACTGCAAACATCCGAGCCCAGCACCACATGGCGATCTATGCAAAAGTGTGTAGATCTGCAGCTCTACATGCCAAGAACAGATGCATACTGGTAAGTAGCATATTCCTTCGATCTTGTGAATGGATAGTGAGTGATGGCTGAAAAGAAGTGCTAGAATCTAGTTTTAAAAAAGCCCAAATTACAGTAACGGGCGAGTTCTATAAAAACCTGTTCGAGGCATGTGGGCTGCTGAATTCATATCTGTGCATAGATCGCCGCCTAGTGTTGGGTCCGGATGTTTGCACGTTGTTGTCCTGGAAGAGTCTTCGAGGTATCCTGGGATAGGTGACTCCTCCCCTGGACTACAGTGCGCATGGGCATCCTCTCCATCCTCAGATTGTTTTTTTCCGCCATTGGGTTCGGATGTGCTATCTTAACTCAAGTTAGGAAAAACTTTATCGAGGCCAAAAGGCCTTTAGTTCGCGTCGGTACTGTTTTTTCGATCGGTTTCGATACTCCTTTGCTAGTTTACTAACTTTCAGAACCGACTTTTCGCATCTTACCTGCCCATCGACGACTTCGACGATGGAATCGAGGACACCATTCAAGAGATGTCCGGTATGCAATGCGAAATATCCCCACATCGACGTCCATCCGGTGTGCAACAAATGCCTTTCGCCGGATCACGACGAATCGACATGCATGGCCTGTGCCCGGTTCCGTTCCAAGAAGACTCTACGGAATCGACGAGCGGCAAGACTCGAAGCGCAGCACGCGGCACCGGCCCCGGCAGACATCTTCAACGCCGAGACCGAAGATGTCGAAGAATTGGAGATCCTACCCTCCAGTCCCGTTTCCGAACATGACTCCGGATCGAACGACGTCGACGAATCACTCTTTCGCAGAGATGAAGACGACACCGAGGTAGGAGACTACGATGAGGCCTTAGGGGCCGAAGAGAGTAGCTCCAATGACGAGCAAGGCCTACCCGTTCAGACTGAAGAGAGCCCAGTGCCACAGTCTATGGCTCCGGTCGAGGGATCGCCTTCGGGCCTTACCCGAGACCTATCCCGCAGTTCTTCGGCCCCGCCCTCGGGCCCGGCCTCGGACATTCAGCGGCAGCCATTATTACCTAAACCGGCTGGTTTCCCTTCTTCCAAACCGAAACCGAAAGCTGCACTGGTTCAATTGAAACCGAAACCAAAAGTGGCGCTGGTCGGATCGAGGCCTTCCACACCTTCGACGCCAGCGAAACACGTCGGCACCGAGCGCACCAAGCGAGACTTCGGTGCCGAACTTGAAGCGGCCGACGTCGGAGTCGGCATACGGAAAAAGGTCTTCGGTGCCAACAAACCTGATCGGCTCCCGGCGTCGACGCCATCGACTCCGACACCAAAGGTCACACTGCCGGCTGCGTCTCACATCGCTTCCACGGCAACACCAAAGCCTCATGCATCGAAGACGTCGACGGCCATTCCCGCCCCTCGACTCGATGACCCACCGGCGCCGAAAAAGTCCACGACCGCCTCTACAGACCTGGTCGGCGCGAAAGCCTCAAAGGCGCTCCAAGTGCGACCTGTTGCGGCACAAAGCAGCAAAACCAAAACGGTCCTCCAGGACACGTCGGGCTCCGGCCCAATAAAAGCTCCAGCAGCCTCTTCGGCGCTAGCCAACATTACTTTTGGCCTGCCTCCGTCCACGATCCCAAAAATATTCCAACTCAGGACACGGGTCACCCACACCACAACTACACCAGCTGAGACGTCTCCGTCACATGTCATCGACGCCAACACCGGCAGGATGGTTATCCACGAACGGAGGATAACTTCGGAGCCACCTTTGGACCCTTTCCGGATCCCACTAAAAAGGAAGCTGCCTGTGGACTCAGAACCTGTCCTAAGCGAATATTTCCACTCGCCCTACCAGGATCCACAATCATTTTCTCCCACACACTCCGACACGGATGTGTTGGAAGACTACATGGGTGACCAAGTCCCCTACCACGGAGACATAGACCCTGATGACCAACAGGACCCTGATCAAACTTGGGGCGACCCTGCAGATCCAGGTGCACCTCTAGATGCACAGGACCCACAACTCTATGGGGCGAAAACATCTCCCACAGTGGACACTGCAGCGTTCAACGCTCTTATCGAACGTGCCGCAAATATTCATGGAGTGCAGCTTCACTCTGACACCATCGAGGATGACTTTCTTATGGACACCTTCGCATCCTCAGAAAGACATGTAAAAACTCTGCCCATGTTGAAAGGGGTCCTCAAACCAGCCAAGGACATCTTCAAAGAACCCACCAGGGCACGAGTGATAAACCCCAGGATCGATAAGAAATACAGATCGGCGCCTGGGGACCCTACTTACATCAGAGGCCAATTACCACTAGACTCCATTGTCGTAGCGAATGCTCGCAAGAGGGCACACTCGCAGACGACAGGTGACGCTCCTCCCCCGGACAAAGAGTCCAAGGTGTTAGAGACCTCTGGCAAGCGAGTTGCCGCCCAGGCTGCCAACATATGGCGCATAGCCAACACTCAAGCGCTCCTCGCTCGCTACGATAGAGCGCACTATGACACATTGGAGCAACTACTCCAACATCTCCCTGACCAGTACAAAGAAGGTGCAGAAATTCTTATCAGAGAGGGACAGCTACTCACAAATGCTTCCATCAAGTGTGCACTAGATGCCGCAGACACGGCTGCCAGGGCCATAAACACAAGCGTCATGCTGCGACGACATGCCTGGTTGCGAATCTCCGGATTCAAACCTGAGGTGCAAAATAATATACTCAACCAGCCTATCAACCCCGACTATTTATTCGGACCGGAGGTTGACACCACCCTCGAGAAAATAAAAAAGGACACGGACACCGCAAAGTCCATGGGGGCTCTCCAGACTCAGTCCTTTCGGAGCAGCTCCTTTCGTCGCCCCGGAAATAGAGGAGCAGGTAGAGGACAGGGGTCACAGCAGACATACAACAAGGGCAATACACAAACCACCTACGATAAAAACACCTGGGGTGGATATCGTGGCTCCAGTACGAAGGGAAGAGGACGCGGCTACGGCAACACCAGGTCCTCCCCCAAGAACAAGCAGTGACGCCCTCTCCCTTCCTCCCGACCACATAACACCTGTCGGGGGAAGGCTACAAAGGTTCCTGTCCACGTGGAACTCCATCACCACGGACAGGTGGGTCAAAGATATTGTCAAATACGGTTACTGTCTAGAGCTAACCTCCACTCCACCCACAATTCCTCCAAGAAACCGTCCTATGTCCTCAGAGCACTTAACGCTCTTACAGCAGGAGGTGCAAAGTATGCTCCTAAAAGGCGCTATAGAGGTCGTACCCGTCCACGAGCAGGGTACGGGAGTGTACTCCCTCTACTAATACCGAAAAAGGACGGGTCACTCAGACCTATACTAGACCTAAGACCCCTGAACCGGTACATTCTTTCCGAGCACTTTCACATGCTCACTCTCCAGCAAGTCCTCCCGCTTCTCAAGCAGAGAGACTTCCTAGCCACGCTGGACCTCAAGGATGCGTATTTCCACATACCCATTCACACCTCACACAAAAAATACCTCCGGTTCACTGTTCAGGGGCAGCACTACCAATTCAAAGTCCTTCCCTTCGGCGTGACAACAGCACCCAGGGTTTTCACGAAGTGCCTAGCTACTGTGGCGGCACATCTACGGAGGCAGCACGTACACGTCTACCCCTACCTGGACGACTGGCTCGTCCAAGCACAATCAGCCCAGCAATGTGCCAACCACATGTCCCGCACCATTCACCTCCTTCACAGTCTGGGATTCTCACTAAATTACCCGAAATCCCATCTCCAGCCCGCACACGTACAACAGTACCTAGGTGCGACTATAGACACTCTGGCGGCCACAGCTCAGCCAAATTTAGTGAGGATCAACAGCATGCAAATGCTGATCTCCAGGTTCAAACCCCAACACTCACTTCCAGCGCGAGTGTTCATGCAGTTGATAGGCATGATGGCCTCCTGCATTTTCATAGTCCCACACGCGAGATTACATATGCGCCCGCTTCAGGAGTGCTTAGCACGTCAGTGGAATCAGGCTCAAGGACAGTTGAAAGACCTAGTGTTGGTGAGCGGTCGGGCATACAACTCTCTGCATTGGTGGAATCCACAAAACCTTTGCAAGGGCCGACCGTTCCAAGAGCCTGTTCCACAAATAGTACTGACAGCGGACGCGTCTCTCCAGGGATGGGGAGCTCATGTACTCCACTACACAGTGCAGGGACTATGGACGACACAACAAAAGAAGATGCACATCAACCTTCTGGAACTGATGGCAATCTTCCTGGCCATGAAGGCATTCAAAGTACATCTGTGCAACAAAGTCGTGTTGATCCGGACGGACAACATGACTGCCATGTACTACATACAGAAGCAGGGAGGAACACACTCTCCACAGTTGTCTCATCTGGCTCAGAGCATGTGGAAGTGGGCCATTCAGAGGAACATGTTCCTCATGGCAGAGCACCTCCCGGGCAAGGACAACCAGATGGCGGATCTGCTCAGCAGACACAGCCACCAGATGCACGATTAGGAGCTACACCCTTCAGTACTCCAACCGTACTTCCAGCAGTGGGGTCATCCAGAGATAGACCTCTTCGCCACAAGCGAAAACGCAAAATGCCAAAGCTTTGCCGCCAGGTTCCCACATCCGCAGTCGCAGGGCAATGCGATATGGATGAACTGGTCCGGCAGATTTGCGTACGCTTTTCCCCCAGCGCCGTTGATACCGCTGGTGGCTCGCAAACTCAGACAACACTCCCTGACACTCGTCCTAGTCGCTCCTACGTGGGCACGCCAGCCATGGTACACCACCTTCCTCGAACTTTCCGTGGTGCCGCATCAAAGGCTGCGGATCAAACCTGCGCATTTGACGCAGAACCATGGAGAGATTCAGCACCCAGATCCGCAACAGCTGAACCTGGCAATCTGGCTCCTGAAGTCCTAGAGTTTGGCTACCTCAACCTGCCACCTGACTGTATGGACATCATCAAGGAGGCCAGGAGACCCACTACAAGAGCTTGCTATGCAGCCAAATGGAAAAGGTTCGTCATTTATTGCAGTAATAATGACATTAACCCGCTGGACGCATCCATCCAAAACATCATTTGTTACCTCTTACACCTATACCGATGCAATCTGGCGTACACCTCTATACGTGTCCATTTGACCGCAATATCAGCCTATCTGCAAACCAGGCAGCACCTCTCACTATCCAGAGTGCCTGCCATCAAAGCATTCTTGGAAGGACTCAAACGAGTCATTCCACCAAGCCACCCACCGGCTCCAATGTGGAACCTCAACCTGGTCCTCACACGCCTGATGGGTCCACCCTTTGAACCTCTCCACTCATGCGAGATTCAATTCCTCACCTGGAAAGTTGCTTTCCTGGTAGCAATCACTTCTTTAAGAAGAGTTAGTGAACTCCAGGCACTAACAGTTCAAGAGCCATTTATACAGGTTCACGCCAACAGGGTCGTACTACGTACCAACCCCAAATTCATGCCCAAGGTAATCTCGCAGTTCCACATGAATCAAACTATTGAACTGCCCGTTTTCTTCCAAAACCCACAAACTGTCGCGGAAAGAGCACTCCATACACTAGACGTAAGGAGGGCCCTCATGTACTACATCGACAGGACTAAA
Organism: Triturus cristatus; assembly: GCF_964204655.1. Lineage (NCBI taxonomy): Eukaryota > Metazoa > Chordata > Amphibia > Caudata > Salamandridae > Triturus > Triturus cristatus. Next base: position 791,091,108 of record NC_140595.1, read on the forward strand.
CCCTTTAGGAAGACAAAACAACTGTTCGTTGCCTTTGCCCCACACCACAAGGGTAACGCCATCTCCAAAGCAGGGATAGCCAGATGGATAGTTAAGTGTATTCAAATTTGTTATCAAAAGGCAAAACGCACATTAACTATTCCCCCACGAGCCCACTCAACACGTAAGTTAGGGGCCTCCATGGCTTTTCTAGGAAATATTCCCCTGCATGATATATGTAGAGCAGCCACCTGGTCCACCACACACACATTTACCAAACACTATTGTGTAGATGTGCAATCAAAACAGCAGGCAGCTGTAGGACAGGCTGTTCTCAAAACCCTTTTTCAGACCGCTGCAGCTGGCACTGGTAGCTGCCGCTAATAGAGGGCACTGCTATACATTCTATGCACAGATATGAATTCAGCAGCCCACATGCCTCGAACTGAATATGCTACTTACCAGTATGCATCTGTTCTTGGCATGTAGGGCTGCTGACATTCATATCGCCCTCCCTCCTCCCCGGCGCCTGTAGCAGCTGCAGCTCTCAGAATTACTGTATAGCATGGTCATCACTTACTGTATCTACTCCATCACTGCCACAATGGCGAAAAACAATCTAGGGATGGAGAGGATGCCCATGCGCACTGTAGTCCAGGGGAGGAGCCACCTATCTTGTGATACTTCGAAGACTCTTCCAGGACAACAATGTGCAATCATCCGGACCCAACACTAGGCGGCGATCTATGCACAGATATGAATGTCAGCAGCCCTACATGCCAAGAACAGATGCATACTGGTAAGTAGCATATTCAATCTCCTCTGTATGTCTCTCCCTGTTAGGAAAACACAGCAAAATACCCATAAATGGGTACAAATACTCATTAGTCACATCGTGACTACTGTCAGAAAATAGCAATGATTCTAATCACCTACGTTTTTGTGGTGATAATTCCAACCCACAGTGGAGTTCTGTTTTCTTAGACGTCCGCTATAGCAGTATATATATCCAATCGAGTTCTGGTGTCACAAGAATCTAAATCAAAATAATTCCAGAGATGTATAAAAACAAGTGCCCATACGGCGAGTAAGCTCAACTACACAGCAACTATCTTGCTTCATTACCTTGTTTATAAAAATTATTATTAGCCAACACTATGTAGCAGTTATAGTGCCACACATTCATCCTGGGGCTGCAGTGTTACGTTCTGCAATGGGCACCCCGAGTGTTGGTGCTGCCAACATACACGTATGCAATCTATAGTTACATACGTGACATAAGACACAATCAGCCCTTGTTACCTCAGAGGAAAACCACCTTATAATTTGTTTTGTGCCCGACGTGTCAAAAGCAGCATGAACGCACATTAGTCACGTGAAACACATCAAAGCATACTATGCAATTTTACCCGCCTATGCAAATTCAATTCGCATAATTATTATGTATACGACGACAAGCATAATCGTAATTTTGCCATTCTTGTCTCATATTTCCCAACACCCCAGTCGTCACGAAGTGTTGGTCAGAGCATATCTGTACCAAGAACCCATTTAAGGGGACATAGACATAATCTATCTTCAATTCTCAATATCCATGCCTCAAATTTAAACAAGCATTTGCAATGCAATCGGCCTCGTCTTTGGGACCTTATATGTATTTAGCTATGCAGCACCTTAGCCTGGGTGCTGAAACATCTACTTTTGTTTAACATGGAAGGAAAGTAAGCACCAAACTGTCTGACTCACTAGGTATTATTTTTGTTTTTTAAAACATAAATTAAAGGCATTGTCAAGTACAATACCAATAGTTTAAACTCGCGTAAATGCGAGACCTATCGCATTGCAAATGCTTGCTAAAACGTCATCACCGGCAAGACCCAGCCCACTTAAAGCCCTGTATACATGCCAACATGTATTGTGTAATGTAACTGTTAGCATGCACATTGATAAAGTGACGTGATCGGTCAAGCCCCCTTTCGTACCACTTGCAAAAATCAGCATTTGTGAAAGCATGTGTTGGCGCCACCAAGCCAGGCTATTGGCTTTGTCAAGTGCTCCCTTTTATTAACAAGTGTCCCAGTTATACACATTATCCCCATTATATGAGTATTTATCCAAATGCAATAGGTTTCAGGTTGCTGATATTTTCATTATTGGTTAATTAATTTAACTTAATTTTTGGTATACCTGTTATCTTTTGGATTGTAATGGGGTATCTACTTCACTAATTATGGATTTTTATGGTTATGAAATAATTTAGAACGTGGTTGTGTCCTTTCCAAGCAGTTGTCAAAGGAAGAGAAGTTTTAAACCCGGGGACCAATTTTCAGAGGCCACTAAAGTGAAGCAGAGTCGTCTGGGGCGCTAATGTTGCTGAGGCAAGACAGAGAACAAGGGTAAAAGTGGACATATAGCAAAGTTGCGGTGGTATATGAGGGATGTGCAAGGGGGAGGGGGATCACTGTTGGGCAAGACTTCGAAGAGTAGCAATTGGGTCAGTGCGAGATGGCACAGGATGCATAACATCAGGTCTACAAAAAAAACTGCTTGGTGATAGAAGACAAGACTCAAAAATACGAACGGGGCAGATGCGACTACACACTGGGGTCCCAACGAAACAGAAGCTCCAAAAGAGGGAGAGAGTGCATGTATCGGCTAACGAGACAAGCTTACATTTTAGGAGGAATGAGAGATGCTCTTCTCTGTTTCCTTATATCTCATCATCATAAGCATCTTGGGCAGAGGACATGACTTTGGCATTTTGGACTATATATTCCATTTGGGTATATTTATCGCTAGGATCATCTCTGCAGATGTTAACAACATACTTGTTAAGCGATACAGAACTCATCTTCAGTCTATTCACACTGTTTTTACCCATTGTTGTATGTTGATTCTTCTGTTTGCAGTTCATTACATAAATAAACAAACGCTGCAAAAATGAATTGCGGATGCTGAGTGTTACATTATAATTGACACTTGGCTGCATGTTTGCTAATGTTATCCTGCCGTGGTTCATCCTCCAAACTGACACTCAACGTGGAAAGAGAGCCCAAGCAGGCTGTCATTAACAAAAACGCAATAGAGTTGTAATTGTGATGAAGGTGGGCTGACAGGGATGCAACAACAGGGTGGATGGTCCACCAGATAGAAACAGGTCAAATGTGAAGTGTCAAATGAGAAAAAGAGAAGTGGCTAGCGAGAACAAACTCGCACAATTATAACAGATGTATTAAAGGGTAGTGGACATGGCATGATTTGAGACCTTTCTGCCGTGTGGCCAGGAGGGGCGGCCTTTGTAATTGGGGGTCAGGATTGTCAGTGGAGAAATTCTGGACAACCATAGGGTTCCGGTGTGCGCCCAGTGGATGAGCAAGGCTCTTACATCCACATGTGGGGCACACTCGAGATGCAAGGGGGCAGTGGAGCCTGCATGGCCCCGGGATGTGCGGCTTGCTCCGTGCACAGTGGGACACTCCATGGATGCGGCGAGAGCATGTGAAAAGGCAGGAAGTACTTTCCATGGGAGGCTGCACAGGTAGGCCCCGCCAGGACCCTCACACACAAGCAGAGGCCCAGCACCACCACACCCCGCCCCCCCCTTCCCCAGTAGAGAGCGGTACACAAAATCAGCTCCAGTTCTGTTACCGAAATCTGCTCTTTTTATTGCAGCCTTCAAACATTTTACTAATAAGGTGTGCACTTACCATGTCCGTTTAGTTTCCTTTCAGCTACCAGACTGCATTCAAGGCAGCAGCCAGTCTCCTCAGGCAGCGAGCCACTGACCCCCCCGCAGGCGACAATCATTTCGGTTTGCCACCTGCCTCCTTGCTCCAGAATCGGTTGGTGGCTGTTCAGTGTGACAGGAGTCTGTCGTGGTAGCCCCGAGCCGCTGCATAGCTGGGTGACGGTCAGTAACTGAATGCACTAGTGGTCGGCAATTTCATTTGGATTTGCCGCGAGCGGCGGCGATAATGGGGATGAGGTGTCGGCCACGCTTTTGGTATCGTGCTTTCTCGTCGTTGCGGAAGATGTTGCAGGCGTAGCGGCCTGTGGGTGCAGCAGCCGGCGCCACCACCGGGTGCTTCATAGTGCTCTTCAATGGCCCTGCTATGTACATTGCGCCGCCTGGGTGAAAGAAGGGCCCGGCCCGCCGCAGCGGTTACCCCTTCTGTGTGTGTGTTTGGAGAGGTGGGTCAGAGGGGCGACGTATAAAGAGGGCAGTGCAGGCCTGCAAGTGTCAAGGCATCTCCGAGTGCGGACATATTCAGAGCAGCACAAGAATAGACAGTTACCATAGAAACAAGCATCGTCATAGCCAATAGGTCTCGCTTTTGGGAGCTTATAAGTATTTAGTTATGCAGCACAATATCCTTGGTGCAACAACATCAACTGTTGCATGGTTAAACACTTAAAAGGTCCCAAAGGCGAAATGGAATGGAAAGGAAATTATTCTTGAAATTTTGCAAAACACAATAATAATGTTTTCTTTCAAATAGAAAAAAAATCAATTTCTTCCCCAGCAAACGCGGCACCCACGCTTTAGCAGAACAAGTTTAAAGATGAAGTGCGGTTGCTGCGCATAATTTTTTTTCTTTTTAATTACGGACCCAATTTGTAACTTAAATGAAACCAAAGTGTAAAAACGTTTTTTTTAATGAAAACTAGTGTGGGATAAGCAACAAAGGGTGACGGTGGATAGCTACTCTAGAACATCTTCCAGACCTCATAAATTATCTGAAGACGAACATACTTCAGAAATGCGGTTTTAGAAAATGGCGACTGGAAAGAATCCAAAAGCAAAGCCTGCAGCAAAGTTTAAATAATCAGGTGTCTGCTTTCACTTCCAAACATTTCACATTCACTGAACTGAAGGAGATGAAATGCCCTCCCCTTGGCAAGAGCAAGCGGAGACAAGAAGCATGCGGCGCCCTATAACCCTATCATTCTACCAATATGAACAGCCTGCGATATGCAGCGCATTCTCTCACTGCCAAGGCCTCTGCACCGTATGCAAATACGATGTCCCGAGGTGTAGCTCCAGTGCGTGGCATGCCCACAGTGCAAGCGAAAGTAATATAGCAATTTTATTGGGCCTGTCCATTCAATGAGGAAAGTGGTCATTGGAAAAAACAATATGTTCGAGGCATATGAGCTGCAGATTATACACTTTTGCATAGATCGCCATCTGGTGTTGGGCCCGGATGTTTGCAGTTTGTTTTTCTTCTTGGACAGTCTTTGGAAGTCACGAGTTCGGTGACTCCTCCTTCGGCCCGTACTGCGCATGGGCTTCGGCTCCATCCTCAGATTGTTTTTTTCCGCCATCGGGCTCGGATGTGATACTTCGTGCTCCGGCTTCGAACTTTTCCAGTTCGACCTTCGACGGAAAATCCTCGTCCATCGAGATTCTTAAGACAAAAATCATCTTCTTCATCTCTCTCGGCGGCACTTCTCGATTCCAGACATCGGCACCGGCCTCCGGGCCTACCTCGACTCCGGTCTCGGCAGATGGAAAGGACTCCCTTCAAAAAGTGCCCAAAATGTGGGTCTAAATTTCCCCACACCGACCTGCATCCGGTGTGTAACATCTGCCTCTCTCCCGAACACGAGGCCCGAGACTGCCCCGCCTGCAAGTCTTTTCGATCGAAAAAGACCATCCGGGATCGAAGAGCTCGACGCACCATGGCGCACTCATCGACTTCAGCTCCACCTGACATCTTCGGAGACGACACCGGAGCTTCGGGGCAGCAGCACACCGAGCAGGAGGAAGAAATCGTCAGCGCTTCCGAGGCCGACGACTCCGACCTGGAGGAGATCACACCGGCGCAGAGGGTCGTGAGTACTCTACCCCCTCCCACTCCCTTACCCACACCGAAAGAGACTCCGGTTACACCTTCGCCTCCGGGCCTAGGGAAAACCAAACATACAGCTTCTATCACCCCACCTTCGGGCCCGGTGTCGAAGCATCATAAGTCTCCCGGCGGCTCGGGCTCGAGCCAGCCTACTCCTGGTGCCGAAAAACACCGTTCGGCACCGAAGAAAACTACACCCAGTTCGGCTCCAAAGCCATCGGTCTCGAAACCTGCACTCTCGGTGCCGACAAAACATAAACATAAATCCCTCGGCACCGACGCTCCGGCGCCGAAGCCTGCCTCGGCACCGAAGAAATCGGAGGCCCCGAAAAAGCATGGCATGGAGAAACCATCGAAGCCCTCGGCTCCGAAAACATCGGCACCAACAGACGATTCGGTGCCAGGAGAACTATTTACGCCAGATCCTTATCAAAAGACTTTAACAAAGGATCCAAAGACTGGGCATTTAACTTTGTCTTCCAAAAAAAGACATTTAAACAAGCCAGATCCTCCTCCACCGCCAAAACGGATGGACTCTGCCACATCTCCCTTCAGAGTACCCTCCCCACCACCTCCTCCACCTCCCATATCTCCGCCACCTTTGCATCACCGCTCTCCAACCCCATCTCCAGACCCTGATTATGGAGATCCAGATTATGATCCAGCAGACGCCCCACTAGACCCCACACCTCCAGGGACACCAGACCCATGGGAGGATTACCACAACCCCGATGTACCAGATATGCCTCAGGATGACATTTATCCATCCAGGCCATCTCCTCCAGAAGACTCCCTGGGGTTCCACCACTTAATACAGCGGGCGGCACACTACCATGGGGTAGAATTACACAGTGAGCCAGTTGAGGACGATTTCCTACTGGACACTTTTGACATACAAGATAAGGCCACAGCAATATTGCCCATGCTAAAAGGAGTAACCAAACATGCTGCAGAGGTGTTCAAGGACCCAGTCAGAGCTAGGGTATTAAACCCCAGGATAGAGAAGAAATATAAAGCAGCCCCCACAGATCCTGCATATATTAAAGGACCTGCTCCCTTAGACTCATTAGTGGTATCCACAGCTAGGAAGCGGTCTAACTCTCAATCATCAGGGGAGGCTCCACCACCAGATAAGGAGTCAAAGCTCTTAGATGCGTCTGGTAAACGCACTGCCTCGCAAGCTGCAAATATGTGGCGCATCGCCAACACGCAAGCACTGCTTGCACGTTATGATAGAGCACATTACGATGAGCTGGAGGCTATCATGCAACACCTCCCAGACAAACATAAACACAGGGCTCATGAGCTAATACAGGAGGGAAAGCTCATTACCAACACCTCAATTAAATGTGCCCTCGACGCAGCAGACACGGCTTCTAGAGCTATAAACACCAGTGTTTTGCTTCGTCGTCATGCCTGGCTCAGAATCTCAGGGTTTAAGCCAGAAGTCCAGGCATCTATATTAAATCACCCCTTTGACCAACAACACCTATTTGGTCCAAAGGTTGACGAAGCATTGGAGAAAATGAAAAAGGACACGGATACAGCAAAGTCTATGGGGGCATTACAATCCCATACCCCTAGACGTTCATTTCGTCGTTCCTCCTTTCGTGGCACAGGCAGAGGTTACTCTGCCAATAGCGCCTCTACTTCCTACAAGTCCCCTCCTCAGACTACCTTCTCGAAGGGCTATCAAAGAGGTGGATATAGAGGAAACAATAATAAGGGCAGGGGCAAAACCAACATCACCCGTTCTGCCACACCGCCCACCCAATGACTTTCCCCCGCTCCCCCCAGACCATTCCACTCCAGTCGGGGGCAGACTACAACATTTTCTTCCCACCTGGGAGACCATACCGTCAGACAAATGGGTGACACAAATTGTTCAGTCAGGCTACTGTCTCGAACTAACATCTACCCCACCCAATATTCCACCCAGGCACCGTACAATGTCACAAGAACACACCACACTGCTCAAACAGGAGGTAATCTCCCTCCTGCAAAAACAAGCTATAGAGCAGGTCCCCGTCAATCAGAAAAATTTAGGGGTCTACTCTCTGTATTTTCTAATACCAAAGAGAGACGAGACCCTACGGCCCATTCTAGACCTCCGGCCTCTACATGCATACATACATTCGGACCATTTCCACATGGTAACCCTCCAACAAGTTCTCCCACTCCTCTGCCAGGGAGACTTTCTCACTACACTGGACTTGAAAGACGCATACTTTCATATTCCAATACACCCTTCTCACAGGAAGTACCTCAGGTTTGTGGTGGACGGTCAGCATTACCAATTCAGGGTTCTCCCCTTCGGGGTCACAACTGCACCACGGGTGTTTACCAAATGCCTAGCGGTAGTAGCAGCACACCTCAGAAGACAACACATTCACGTCTTCCCTTACTTGGACGACTGGCTGATAAAAGCCGCGTCCTACAACCAGTGTGTGCAACATACAAACAGCACCATCCAACTGCTCCACCAGCTAGGCTTCACGGTGAACCATCAAAAGTCCCACCTCATACCATCTCACACAAAGCAATATCTCGGGGCCACTATAGACACCTCCAAAGCTATAGCCTATCCCAATTCAGCCAGAATCGCAAGCATACAAGCCTTGCGCCAAACATTCATTCTTTAGCACTCTCTCCCAGCAAGAGTGTTTATGAAGCTAATAGGGATGATGGCATCTTGCATCTTCATAGTGCCCCATGCAAGACTCCACATGCGTCCACTCCAAGAGTGCCTAGCACGGCAGTGGAACCAGGCCCAGGGACAGCTGACGGATCTGGTGTTGGTGGACGGCCGCACCCATCACTCTCTGCAGTGGTGGAACACCACAAACCTTTCCAAAGGGCGGCCGTTCCTGGACCCGGTTCCTCAGGTGATTCTAACAACGGACGCATCGCTCTCCGGCTGGGGAGCGCACCTTCTACACCTCACAGTGCAAGGTCTATGGATGCCACAGCAAAAGTTACTCCACATCAACCATCTGGAGCTATTGGCGATCTTTCTAGCCCTGAAATCCTTTCAGAAACAAATTTCAGCCAAAGCAGTCCTCATTCGCACAGACAATATGACTGCAATGTAGTATATTCAAAAACAGGGGGGGACACACTCTCCCCAGCTCTCCCGCTTAGCACAGAGCATATGGAGATGGGCAATTCCACAAAAAATCTTTCTCCTGGCACAACACGTCCCAGGCATACAAAACACCATGGCAGATCTGCTCAGCAGACAAACGCAGCAAATGCACGAATGGGAACTGCATCCACAAGTTCTTCATCCATTCTTCCACAAGTGGGGGCATCCTCAGATAGACCTCTTCGCCACCCACGAAAACAAAAAATGCCCAAGCTTCGCCGCCAGATACCCACACCCATTGTCCAAAGGAAATGCGATATGGATGAACTGGTCAGGCAAATTTGCATACGCCTTTCCACCTCTCCCGCTAATTCCATTAGTGGTAAGGAAGCTACAACAGCACTCCCTCAAACTCATTCTGGTGGCTCCAACATGGGCCAGGCAGCCGTGGTACACCACACTACTACAGCTATCGGTGGTACCACATCAAAAACTGCACCTGTCCCCATGCCTCCTAACCCAGAACCATGGAGAAATCAGGCACCCGGACCCAGCTCAGCTCAACCTTGCGATCTGGCTCCTGAAATCTTAGAATTTGGATACCTTAATCTTCCCCCTGATTGCATGAACATTATCAAGGAAGCCAGACGTCCTACCACTTGAGCATGCTATGCCGCAAAGTGGAAGAGATTTGTTGTTTACTGCCGTAACAATACAATCAACCCTTTAGATGCATCCATACAGCACATCATATGCTATCTGCTCCATCTTCAAAGGTGTAACCTGGCATATTCATCCATACGTCTACACCTAGCAGCAATGGCTGCTTACCTACAAAACAGACAGCATTTATCACTGTTCAGAGTGCCTGCTATTAAAGCCTTTATGGAAGGCCTTAAACGAGTAATTCCACCCAGGGCACCACCTTCCCCTGTATGGAATCTAAACGTAGTTCTTACAAGGCTAACGGGTCCGCCTTTCGAACCAATGCATAAATGTGAGCTACAGTTCCTCACTTGGAAAACAGCTTTCCTCGTAGCTATCACTTCCCTTAGAAGGGTTAGTGAGATACAAGCGTTCACTATACAAGAACCCTTTTTACAGATACATCACAGCAAGGTGATACTTCGCACAAATCCAAAATTTCTGCCCAAGGTCATTTCCCCCTTCCATCTTAATCAATCGGTGGAATTACCGGGTTTTTTCTCGCAACCTCAATCTGTTGCGGAAAGGGCTCTACATACACTTGATGTTAAAAGGGCTTTACTGTACTACATACAAAGAACGCAACCTTTCAGAAAGACTAAACAATTGTTTGTCTCCTTCTCTCCACCGCATAAAGGCAACCCCATCTCTAAATCAGGGATAGCTAGGTGGATTGTAAAGTGCATACAAATTTGCTATCACAAAGCAAAAAGAACATTATCTGTTCCACCTAAAGCCCACTCTACAAGAAAGATAGGGGCTTCTATGGCTTTTCTAGGGAACATACCCTTAGATGACATCTGCAAAGCAGCCACATGGTCAACACCGCACACCTTCACAAAACATTACTGTGTAGACGTGCACTCCAAACAACAAGCTAGTGTGGGCCAGGCTGTACTAAAGACACTATTTCAAACCACTGCAACGGATACCGGTGGTCGCCGCTAGGGCTGGGTACTGCTATATAATCTATGCAAAAGTGTATAATCTGCAGCTCATATGCCTCGAACGGAATATGCTACTTACCAGTATGCATCTGTTCTTGGCATGTAGAGCTGCAGATCTATACACGCCCACCCGCCTCCCCGGCTACCTGTATCCGTTCCAGTCTATCTTATTTAGATACAACACACATGGGTTTCTTACTATTATCACTACGCTCCATCTTTTCCCTGCTGGCGAAAAACAATCTGAGGATGGAGCCGAAGCCCATGCGCAGTACGGACCGAAGGAGGAGTCACCGAACTCGTGACTTCCAAAGACTGTCCAAGAAGAAAAACAAACTGCAAACATCCGGGCCCAACACCAGATGGCGATCTATGCAAAAGTGTATAGATCTGCAGCTCTACATGCCAAGAACAGATGCATACTGGTAAGTAGCATATTCCTTTGTTCTGGCCAAGCTCCGGAGCAATTTTTCTCGTTCCGAAATAGTCCTTTGAACGTTTCTTCTTTTGTTGAAATGGACCAGAATGCTTACTAGACCATGATTTTAATTTATTGCTAATTAGGCTTATGAAGGAGTCCTAGACCGTGGTATTATTGTCTATTTAAACATGATTTAATTATTATTAAATGTCAGCTTATGTTTCAACATACACATCTAAGGGAAAGCCGCACTTTCAGAAAAACACGTAATCTACTTACATTTAGTAGCTGAAATTATTGTAAATATTAAAGTTCGTCATACTGCGCATGCGCCACAACATCATTTTGTACAGCCTTCATAAACATTCACTGCAATGAACGTTCCGGTTAAGTTGTCACTTAAAAGTCTGTCCTTGCAGGAAGCAGAGACAACACAGTAAAGTGAGGGCAGGTCCACTTTAGCTGCCCGTGGTCAAGCAACGGTTCTAAAAGTACAGTATCTATTTCAAGTAGATTAACACTGAAGGTAGTATTAGTGGTAGTAGTAACATTTTCTGGACGTGTCCTTCCGCATTTGCAAATTCAGCTGGAATTTACATGCATGTAACATATTTTTGTTGCATGCATAACACACGCACGTATATCACATTTACAACACATTTCTGCATGATCTATACCAGCATCCATTAAGACGTTTCTCAAGGGCAAGTCTGCCTTTGGTGTGGACAACGTGTTGTCAGCTGTCTCCTCAGTTGATGTATTATCCATGAGTTTTCTAGCAAGATCATATACAGGCGAATTATGTTTTTTTCAGTGTTTCTTTATTTGTAATTGCAATTGTAGCGCTTACAACCTGGGACACGGCTGCGAAGCGCTTCTTTCGGCGAGTAGCATGCTGTTTTGGAACCCAAAATTAGCACTTTTAGTACAATTTTTTTGTTTTTATTTTTCCTTGTCAAATGTGGCGTCTCAACATAATACATTGAGCAGCCATTTTCTGAACGACCACTTGGACGGCTGTGAACGTCATAATACCACAATTCCAGTAGTGGAAGTGACATCACTCACATTCTGACCCCTGTGGACATTTTAAGTTTGGCCCTTGCCCCACCCTTCTGTCCTCAACATCATCCTATTTGCTGCAGAAAGGCAAGAAATAGACAGTACATAAAGTAAACAGAGCTCTTAAACCCCCATGCCCCTTCCGATGCGAATCCCAGTTCGATTGCAAACGCTAATTTGCACACGATTCACGATTATAAATGGAGCGGTAATGGAGCATCTGGCATGTTTTCCGTATGTTTTTGTCAATTAAAACTTACGAACAAATCGTGCGAGTAAATTGCTTACATTCCAGGCTTGCACACCTCGGAACTGGGTAAAGGAAAGTAGTTGCAATGGGTATGAAAGAACAAGCTACCCACAATATACAGAATATAATACACAGTTGGGAAAGTTTCAAGCCACTGTAAAACTCAATACGTTACTTTCATGTCTGCCTGTTCAACAGTTAGTTAGCAGCATGGAGTCCTTCCTTACGACATGGTCACCTGAAGTGGAACTAGCGGAATCGAAAGAGAGACAGAAACATGTCTGTCGCTTTCTCCCTGCAGCCAGAGCTTCCGAGATAAAACCAGCGGCTGCACAGGCTGTGTTGTGAAAGATCCAGGGGTGCAGCAGCCGGCACCACCTCCGGGTGCTTCATAGCGCTCATCCTGGATGAAAGAAGGGCCCGGCCCGCCGCAGCAGCAGTTACCCAAGAACTGCACAGTCTATCGCCAGAAGTGAAGAACTGCACAGTAATGGAAGTCACTCTTTGCCCGTTTCCTGGAAAAAAATGGCCCGTTAGCCACTTACGATATAACACGGCTCCAAGTACCGCAGATTCGTCAATCTGTTCAAGCCAACTGAAATAAATTAAAGAGAAATGACCTTCTGCCGTTTGTCTTCCAGCAAACGGCTGCAAAAGTACCAAAAGGAATGAACTTCAGTGGGCCTCACACTATTATTCTTTGTCAGCCTTTGTTAAATATTATTTTGAAACGGAGCCTCAGTACGGGAGTCTGACAGAGCGGACTGCAGTGGACGAAAGGGCAGAATGGGAGTGCGGGTGGGAGGGGCCGAGAAGGACTGACGGGAAAAGGGAGCCTCGGTACGGAGAGCCTGACAGAGCGGACTGCAGTGGACGAAAGGGCAGAATGGGAGTGCGGGTGGGAGGGGCCGAGAAGGACTGACGGGAAAAGGGAGCCTCGGTACGGAGAGCCTGACAGAGCGGACTGCGGAGGAAAGGGCAGAATGGGAGTGCGGGTGGGAGGGGCCGAGAAGGATGGACGGAGGGAGGGGAGGTAGGGGAACAAAATAGTGCCTGAGTAAAGGGGCCGGTAGCCGTGGCAGGATACAAATGACAACATGGTCATCATGAGGCGGGACTAGCTATCCTAAAACCTCAGAACGCTGTATTTAGGAAATCAGCCAATAGAAAACATGGGCGGAGAATGGGGGGAGCTTCCTCGAAGCTTCTCCACTATAGTGTATACTGCATGCCTCGCAAAGCGAGCAGCGCATGCGCTGCTACGCTAGCCGAGGCCTAAAAAGGGTGTCTCTCAACCCGCAAACGGTGCAGTTGACCTAATATTAAATAGCGTGCGCTTCATGCCGTGTGAAGTCACGAGTGTCATCCCTCCTCACCGTAATTAGTAGTAGCCGGTCTGCGGACGTCTTCCCTCATGTCTTTCCGAGTACGGAACACGAGAAACACCTCGCAGTGAAACCTTAATAAGCTGACTCCCACTTCCGGGCCGGTAACATTAAAAACGGACTCGGCCCACTACCACTCCAAAGTGAAAGCTAGAAACAAAAGAAGGCTCCAGTCCGAGACCTCCCTGATCAGCGGCCATCTTAGAGTGTTCAAGGCCTACTTGATACAATCCCCTACCCACAGCCACTCATTACAAACTATTCCTAGTGGCACGAGCATAATTCACAGGCTGTACGTTCCAGAAGTGTATCATTCATTCAGTATCATGCACATAAAGTATAACCATCAAATGAATCCTACGATAGTGGTGGGGTATGAGACCAATTTGTGAACTCTATATAGTACTATTGGAGCAATGCGCTCGTGCTGTGAATATTGTGCTGGGGATAGATGTATATCTAAGCACTCCTTTTCAGCAGCATTAAAAGTGAAATGCGTTTGACTATGGTCCTTTCTCATCCATCGCTACAGTGTACAGTGATTTATGTGCCATAATCTGGAACATACACGGCGCATGGAATGTGGTAATACATAATTATGTATATCATTAAAAAATAACAATACACACCTAAATGCAGCATCAAACACGTTTCTAAGAACATACAGTTAAACATAAGGAAGGTCTCTTTCTGTTATGCAGTAGTAACCCCAAAATTACGTACGGGAAGCGCTCCTGAAGCGCAGAGTGTGGCCACCCTACGTATTCATCTTCCCAGAAAATAATGAAGTTCTGAGTCTACATTTAACCCTATCTCAGTGCTGTGCAACCTAAGAATCCAAAGTGCCTCGCGCCTCCGTAGGGTCAATTCTCTGTTCCCACCCCTGGGATGTCTCTGGATGTGTACTATTCAGAAAAATTCAAATTGTTTATGCGATTTCTGTGCATGGCAATGTGTCATATGTGCAGCAATGGGATACCTGACATCCCCTTGTTTCACTGCTCTAATATGTTCTCCCATTCTCTCGCATAATGTCCTGATCGTACTTCCGACATATCTTTTTTTGCATCTACACTCAATGATGTAAACTACAAACTTTGTCATGCAGATGATTTTGGATCCTATACTGTAGGTCTTGTCGCCCGGGCCCTTGAAATCAGTCTTTTTGTTGCTTGCCCAATTGTAAGCGCCACAATGTCCACATCCATAGAAACTCTTCGATAGTTGTGTCAGCCAGGTTTCTTTTGTCTCGGTCCTAGGGTAACTTAGACTTAGCAAATTTCTGAGGGAAACCCCTCGTCTGTACATGATAGTTAGTCTGTCAGTAATGTGGTCTTTCAGTGATTTGTCAGCCTTGAGCAGGTGCCAATGTCTATTTAGACTGCGCATCAAGACGCCCGACCAGTCATTATATCCAGTAACCATGCGTACCTTGTCTGCCTTCTGTGTCAGTACGGTGCGGTCTCTAAGTGTATCCTGTCTACTTATCCTCTGTATCTTTTGTTCTGCTTTCATTAGTGTGGCCCTGTCATAGCCCTTTCTCTTGTAGAGGGCTAGCGCTCCCTTTTTGCATTCTTCAAATTCAGGTTAAAAACTCCAGTTGCGTCTTACCCTGGCAAGTTCACCATATGGAATGAACTTAATCTGGTGTGTGGGGTGGGCACTGGACGCATGAAGTAATGCGTTACAAGATGTTTTTTTTACGGAAGAGTCTGCTGTGAATCTTGTTGTCTCTAATGTCTGTGGGGTTGAAGAACGCTATAGGGGGCAATGCCCATTCTGAAACATGTGACATAAGATTCAAATAAGGAGAGGCTACACAGACAAAAAGCTAAGGGGGCTAAGGGTAAAACAAAGAGAAGGAAAGCGTGTCCAGCTTCGGCAGTGGGGGTCGACTGGACCTCAGCCCGGGTTGCATTCGATGGTATGTTCAAGTCAGGGGAGGTGCGCTTGTGGTAGGCATAGGTTTGCGAAGATTAACTGCTTGCAGAAGGTTATGACCTCTGCCGAGGTGTCAAAGAATCTGACTTTGTTGTTTACCATGACTCTAAGCCTGGTCAGATATAGCATACCATACTTGAAGCTGTTTTTGTGGAGCATTGCCTAGTGTTGATGAACTTTTGCCTGGCCTCTTGGACAGCTAGTGTAGTCAAGATAGATGGAGACAGTAGTATTTTGATGCATCAGAGGTGTTTTTTCACAGGCTAGCTGCAGCGCTGTATCTCGGTCCTTGTAGTTGAGGAGTTGTGCGATTATAGGGCGAGAGAGATTGCCAGTAGGGGGCCTTGGGCCCAAGGATCTGTGTGCCCTCTCTATGACAAAGGTGGAAGTAAACAATTCTGAATCAAAAAAATATGTGAGCAGAGATTCAACAAACAGCTCTGGAGGACCCATATTGGTTGTTTCCGCAATGCCCATTATCCGTATGTTATCACGTCGCGATCTGGCCTCCAAGTCTTCGTTCTTGATAGCCACTGCTTTTAGGAGGTGCTCAGTTTTCTCCAGGTGGCGTGCCATGTTGTTCGCATTGTCCCCGACCCCAGACATGTGTTCTACTGTATCCAGGCAATATCCGTGCCACTACAGACGGTCCCCCATACAATTGAGGCAAGATACCAGGGCATCGAGGCGGGTGTCCATGGCACCAAAACCTTCCCGCAACTCCGCCATGATCACCGCAGCGCCCTCCAGTGAGTCCAGGGGGTGTGTGGGATTGTTGGGTTCTTCCGTGCCTGATTATGTCCCTGAGTGGTCCATGGTCTTGGAGGGCTCAAATGTTAGTCTGCGTTGTTTGGGGTCTCTGCAACCCATGGCTCAACCTCAGTAGTACACACAGGGGCATGAGAAGCAAAGATGACTCTAGAGAAAGCAGTCAATGTTGGCTATGCAACGGCCGGGAAATGGATCCGTCCAATGTACTGTGAAGGTGCTGGCTCTCTATGGATCAGCAAGAGTGGGACGTAAAGTGTCATGCGGCTCATGCAGCCAAGGTGGTGTTTTGTGGGCATGCAGAAGGGGGCCTGTCCCAGAGAGCAGTTGGCCAGCAGAGTGGTATCAAGGATGGCTACTAAAAGGGGGGGGGCTGGCACTGGGTGGTCCCACCACCAACACAACCCGGGTGTTGAGGTGAGGAAGTTCAGCCTGCAGCTGTCCCAAGGCTGCCCAACAGTCACAATGCGGGGTCAGGAAATGCAGGGAACGGCCCGACCATGTTATGTTACTGTCCATTTATAAGGCGCTCGTTCTTCGGACGGTCTCTTGGCGCTAGGTAACTAATCAGACTTCATCCCTACTTATTGGTAAGCCTGTCTGAAAACCCATGTCTTTAAGAGTTTCCTAAATGTAACAAGAGCAGAAGTGAACCTAAGGTCTAGGGGCAGGCTATGCCATACTCGAGGGGCGATAACGGAGAACCTACGCCCTCCGATCCTTTGTTTTTTCCAAGAGGGGATTGCCAAAGAGTGAAGGTAGCTAGATCTTAGCCCTCTAGTAGGGCAGTATTTTGTGATCCGGGACTTCACAAATGCGGGGTAGTTCAGGTAGAGGGACTTAAAAACCATACAACAAGCTTTAAACATTGTTCTCTGTACGACTGGCAGCCAATAAAGGCCCATAGTCGGCTGGGAGATGTGGCTATGTTTGGGCCGAGTCTACATCAGCCAAGCGGCCTGATTTTGGATCAGCTGGAGCCTGCGCAGGAGGATTTTGGGAAGACCCAGGTAGATTGAGTTGGCGTAGTTAGTTCTAGATATGACTAAAGCTATGATTACTTGGATCAGAGCCTCCCTATAAAGAATTTTTTTAAACATTTTTATGCGTCGTAGCTGGCAGAAACTAGCTGAGGTCACAGCTCCTACCTGCTGCTTAGAGGAAAGTTCCTCATTGATAATAACACCCAAGTTTTTCACAGCTTTTTTGGGTGCGGGGGGTAGCCCATCTCGTTAGGCCAGAACGATGGGGTCCAAATATTCATCTTACTTTTTGTGATAATTATCTCAGTTTTATCGGGGTTCAACTTCAGATGGTTGCTCTTCATCCAATCCCAGATGAACTGCATAGTATCCTGAAATAGTTGTCGAGACGTGGGGCTTTCATTAATCGTGAATAGCAGTTGCATGTCATCTGCATAGTTAAAAAATGTGATTTCTTTATTTTTGAGGGCGTTAATCAAGGGGCGGATATAGATGTTGAAAAGGTGGGGAGACAGCTAAGAGCCTTGGGGAACTCCACAATTCAATTCCACCTCTGTAGAAGAGAAAGGGGGAAGCCTGACTGATTGGGTTCTATCCCTCTGAAAGGAGATAAGCCAGTTCAGTGCTGAGTCCTGAAAACCTGCGGCCCTAACCCGGCCGGCCAAAATGATATGGTCGACCGTGTCAAAGGTCGCAGACAGGTCCAATAATACCAAGACTTGGGTATTGCCATTGTCTACATCTTTACGCATGTCATCGACTACAGACATGATCACTGCTTGTGAAGAGTGTGCCGGTTGAAATCCCACTTGTGCTGTGCCCAAGACGTCTGACTCTTCAATAAATAAGCATAGATGGCGGGCTATGTGACCATCGAATAGTTTTGCGAGATAGGCTGGAAATTTTTCATATCCGTGGGATCGGCTCCAGCTTTCTTTGATTGGTGCGATAATCACTTTTTTAAAAGACCTAGGGACCGCCGCCAAATTAATAGATTGATTGAAGAATGACAGTATAATGTCAGGAAACAGAGTACAAACTGCTTTTAGTATCTTCGGGGGACAGATATCATTTTGTGAGCCTGACTTTACTTTTGTCAATAGGTGGACTAGGTCCTCTTGCGTTAGGTTGGGAAAACAAGTAATCATTTGACTATTCCCCTCGCCCACTGATGGGTTATTAAGTGGTGAGCAGGGGCGAATACTATTCTTAATGGCCTCAGTCTTGTTTACAAATAGTGGGGCCAGTAGGGGGACTGTTCGCTTAGGCAGATTCACTGCAAAGGACATCAGATGATGATCGGACCAGCCACATGGGGCTATGCTCAAATTCCTCACAGGGAATTTGGTGGTCCATATCTGATTCACGGTATGTACTTTAATGTGAGTTGGACAGTTCACTTATTGTTCCAGATTTCAATCACTCCGGACAGCAGTCAAATCCTTGACTTGCTGCCCCCCTTCTGCCTCATTACCTCAGTAGTTGAAGTCTCCAACTATAAGAACGTTAGCATGATCGACGATTAGTGACGCAAGGGCCTGAGAGAAGTCTGGCATGTAGTTGGGGGGGGGGGGGGGGTGTCTGTGTAACAGAACACAAGTAAAAGACGAAGATTCCCAGTGGATGACTAGAATCTCCGCAGAGGGAAGCTCTAAAGAGGTCACTTTGACAAAGCAATGCTCTTTCTTGATAATAGCTGCCACGCCCCTTCTGTTCTTCCCAGTAGTACTATTAGTTTGTAGAATATAGTATTGGTTGGAAAGGGCCGCAAGTATGTCTGGAGAGGATTCCTCCATCAGCCATGTCTCCGTTAACAACAGAATGTCCGGGGACTGGGAATCCAGGAGATAGAAGACCTCATCCTGGTGCTTCACTAAGGAGCGGGTGTTCAAATACACCACCCGGAGGTGAAGAAGGACACGCCATGCTGCTCCTTATGTAGGCGTCGTAACAGCCTTTTCCACTGCCTACAACAACCGGGATACTAATTGGGTCTCCTCCTAGCCAATCAGCACTTGGCTAGCCCCCGAAGCGAGCTACACGGTCCCCAAGACTAAAATGCAGTCAAATTCAAATATACAGTTGCACAACAGTTAAACACTATTTAAAAATCCTATACATTTTTCGAAGGTGTGGTAAAAAACGATCAGGGATACCGGCGCAGACGCGCCATGCTGCTCCTTATGTAGGCGTGGTAACAGCCCCTTCCACTGCCTACGACCAACCGGGATACTGATTGGGTCTCTCCCTAGCCATGTTAGCTGACAATGACAAGAGCGCCAATCAGGTCTCACCGATCTGCGTGCGCACCTCCGCTGATCAGAGGGGAAAGAGAGGCCAGCATCTGTGCAGCATGGGGGGGTAACAAGAAGGGTAGGCACCTGACAGGACTGCCACACAGCAAGAGGAGAGCAAAGGCCACGGGGCCAGCCAGGTCTCCAGCCCCTCTCTGTACCCGTTCACTGTAGGGCCCCCACCCGGGCCTGCCGGCGACAATCACCACCCATGTCAGGGGGGGTGGGGGTGCCGCAAACCCCCAGTAGGCGGCGAGGCCGAGCTGCCAGCCCGGAGCTTCAGGAAATGTTGGTCTCGGCTCCTTTCGACCGGGTCTCTCCATGTCCTCCAGGCACAGTCACCAGGAAACTGAGGTGTAGGGTAGGGCTCGCCTTAGGCCCCTGCTGCTGTGGGGGCTCTGAAGCGGTCTGGGCCTTCAACTTGTCCCCAGGCAGTGGCGGCGTGGTCCAGCCAGGTCGGCCACAGCGATCCGGTTCAGGCAGCCACCATGGTTCCTGAAGGGTCAGAGGAGTTACTTCTGTGCCTCATGTGGAAAGGAGCACATATAGGCTGCGGAGACGTCAGGATGCGGGCATCGGCCCTGGAGCTTCAGAGCCGCAGGGCCATGTTGGTTGGCAGTTTAGCCACACCCCCCCATTTCCATTCATTCCTTAATGGTTTCAGTGAGCATCAGGGGATTCACTATATCAAATGCAGCAGATAAATCAAGAAGAACAAGGACTAAAGAGCTGCCAAAATTACTGATTATGTCCATGACCTGTAGCAAGGCAGTTTCCGTACTGCAACCTAGTCTGAAAACAAAGTGGCATTTTAGGCAGCAATTGCTCAGTGGATACTTCCAATATAGCAAAACAATTTTTGAATCTGTCTGGGAGATTATCAGCTAGGACCAATTCAAAAAGCTGTGAAGGGTGGTTGTTAGCATGTTGATAAGATTGGAAATGTGTTACTTTAGCATTAAAGATGTCTCTTTTGTAGAGTGTTCTAGCTGCCCTAAAACAGTCTAGTTTGGGAGCAGAAGGACTCTGTCTCAGCTTCTTCTGCAGTATTCCTAAAGATTTCCTTTCCTCCTACTGATCTTTGGAGAACCAAGGCACAGAAAATTCCTGCATCTTTCTCAGAACACGTATCACATACCTTAAGCATTCCTGGTAACAAACACAAAAACAATCACAAGTCTGCACTTCTGTGTATTTGCATCGACCTACGCTTTGGCTAAGAATAGATCATTCCTTCCTCTCATCTCCATGCCCATCTACTGAGCAGAGCAATTTTCCTCCATAAACTCAATGGAGCCAAGCAATCCGGGCCAAAGATCTGCCTTGTTTCATTAAACTAGCATTTAATTACTGGATTGGAACTGAAGTTGCTTTTCTTACTCAAAAGGACAATTTATAATCCAAGAACCTAGTACTCCACCTGTGCAAACGCAAGAGCATTAATGCCACAAAAAGAGACTAAGCATAGCCCATATATTAACCAGAGTGTCTTGTAGATAAAAATGATTTTTTTGCTCCCTACTTACTAAGTGTTACTTTGGTCCTTTGTGGCTGAACATACTCATCACCTCACTTTTGTGGTACTATTTGCACTGTGTGATCACCACTGAGTGCTTAATATTTTGTGTTTTGTTGAAGAAGATATGTTCGAGGCATGTGTGCTGTAGATAGACATGTGTTGCGTACTCCTGCCATCTAATGTTGGGTCTGGATGTTTGCAAGTTGTTTTTCCTCAAAGAAGTCTTTTCCAGTCACGAGGTAAGGTGACCCCTCCTTTCCGTGATGAAGCGCATAGGCATCGACTCCATTGTTAAATTGTTTTTTTCCACCATCAGGTTCGAACGTGATGTGCTTTGCTCTGGTTCAAGACCGTTCGTCGGGGTCCCTTCGGTTCGCAACCCACTATACGCATGTCGGTATTGTTTCGAATGTGTTTCCCATCTTCTGCCTGTCGAAAAAAATTCTAGTTGGATTGCGAAAACTCCTACCACGGCCTTCAGGCCTGGCCCGTTTGTTCACTTCTACTCAAAGAAACATCATTGAGTAATCAACCAATGGAACGGACTCCATTTCAATTCTGCCCTCGGTGCCACTCCAAATATCCACGCACCAATCTACACAATGTCTGTAACCTGTGCCTGTCTCCGGAGCACAAGGAAAAAGAATGTGACACATGCCTTCATCATTTCCCTCGAAAAAGACCCTCTGAGACTGTCTGGCTCGACAGAAAGAAATGCAGCGTCGAAGTATCAAAGACACCCCTTGATATCTTCAGAGAAGATATTGAACAGGAAGAGATGGAAGCATCCTCTGCGGAAGAAGATGAGGACTTCTCCATCCAAGAATCAAACTCCGACTCTGAGCTGAAGATAGTACTGGAGTCCCATGATTTTCCAGGCAGTCAAGGTGCCGTGAGCACCAAAGTGCCTTTGCCCACAAAACCTGTTTACACTAAACATAAGACTTCTTGCCGCCACTGTCATTAGTACATGGTAGGCACTGAGACTCTGCTTCCAACACCCTGCCCTCCGGCTCGATACCGAAGGCGAACGTCAAGCCTTCGGGCTCGAGTCAAGATACCACACCTTTGTCACCTAAAAGGTCGGTTTCGAAAGACAAAAGGGACAATTCCAGCACAGCGCCGAAACAGAAAGATGCTTCTCAAAAACCTCTGCAGTAAAATCTGGAAACAACAAATGCAACAAAAGCTGGATCCAAAACAAAGAAAATGTATATAAATTCAGACACTGGACATATTACAGCAAAGCCAGTGTGTAGTAATCACACGAAGCAGAACGTAGTAAACTGAAAGTCTTTATTCTTACGAACTCCTACGGGCACAACGCTAGCTTGTGGCTGCACAGTAATCAACCCAACTGTCATCGCCAACTGTCAAACTGTCAGCACCCCCACGTCATGGAGGGCAGCGCGAGACATTCTAAGTACGCCTCGCGCTCTAGCAGCGCGAGGCAAAGCCAGCCACTACATATCTCCTTTCCTTAGAAAAAAGAGAAGCAGAGAGAGAGAGAGCAGCGATGAGGAGGAAAAGGACAAGGAAGAAAATAAAAGTAGGAAGGAAAAGAAAAGGAAAGAAAAGAAAAGAAACCCGCAAGAGAGTAGGAGGGAGGGAGAGAGAGAGAGAGAGAGAGAGAGAGAGAGATAGAGAGAGAGAGAGAACAAGTGCAGAAGAAACACCAACCTCATTGACGGTATCTAACAGGAATATTAACTGTTCTGGTACTCCTCCTGACAGTGGCGCGGCTGGGAGGAGAATTCGGAACATCAGGTTTACCGTGAGAGATCCTAAGAGAGGCCTCACTTCTCGACCTGGGATGCTTGACATCATTGAGCATATTATTAACTTTCGCCACCTTGTTACTATTCCACCAGTCTTTTCCATTTACTCGAACAGCATTACCACACACTTTATCCACCACTACAATTTCCCCATACTTGGCTTCTCCTTTCCTTACAAAGCCTGGTTTCTTTATTCTGATCCTGTCTCCCACAGTAAATTCTCTGGTCTTAACACGCTTCCTTTCATCAAAGTACTCCTTTTGTTTAACCTGGACTTCAGCAGACTTGGACCTCACTTTTTCATCCATCTCTTGGGGAGAAGAATACAATTTATTCCATTTAGACATCCAAGCCGGTCTGAACTCGGTACATGGTTTCCTACCTCTCAGTAGTTCAAAGGGGGACACCCCAGTAGACGAATGGGGGGTGGTTCTATAAAACCACAACATAGTCCTAACACTATGGGGAACATCTTTGTGGTGAGCGAGAGCCCATTTGACACAATCACCTATGACTCTATTAAGTCTCTCTACCAAGCCATTGGTTTGAGGATGATAGAGAGAACTACGGTGATGACTGATGGCAGATTCTTTAAGAAACTCTTGTACCTCAGATGATACAAATTGTACCCCGTTATCAGAGATTAAAGTTTGAGGAAACCCTTCTCTCATAAATGTTTCCCTTAAAAAGTCAATGATTTCTTGGGAATCAACCTTAGGGACAAACTTGGCCTCGGGCCACTTAGTGTAATAGTCCATCATGACAATGGCGAATTTGCACTGATGGGGAAGGCTGTGAAAGGGACCTAGGACATCTATCCCGAGTTTCTCCCACGGGCCACTCGGGAGGGGAATGGGAGTGAGGGGAGGACAACTAGTGTGGAGACTTTTGTCACTTGACGCACACACGGTGCAATCTTGCACCATTTCCTCAATGTCTCTATCCATTTTGGGCCACCAAAAGTACTCTCTTACTCTGCGCTTGGTTAATGTGGCACCAAGGTGCCCCTCATGTGCTTTGGTGAGCAGAGTGGGTCTGATGTCCACAGGTGGAACAAGTTTCTCTAACCTGAAGACCAGACCGTCCTCAATCGAGAGTTCATCACACACCTTGACATAGGGTTGTAACCAGACATCTACATTCCTTTCCCTGGGCCACCCTTGGGAAATATATTTCATCAGTTTTATAAAGACTTCATCTCCAGCCACCGCCTCCCTCCATTTTTGCTGATCAATAGTACACACATTACTAAGTTCAACACTGGCTATAATATAATCCTCCTTCTCATCAAAACAGCATTCATCTACGTCTTGTATGTCCTGACTCGTATTAGCAGGCAAACGTGACAGTGCATCTGCTCTTACATTTTTTCCCCCAGCAATATGTACAATTTCAAAGTTGTATTGTAAGAGTTTGGAGGCTAGGCGTGCGATGCGGGGAGTGGCCCCCCGGCTGTTGGTGCACCCTAAAATCGCCACTAATGGTTTGTGGTCCGTTTGCAGAATGAATTTCTGTCCCCACAAATAGTTTTTAAACTTCTCAATGCCCCACCAACATGCTAGAAGCTCCTTTTCAATGACCGAATAGTGAGTTTCAGCTTCTCTTAGTACTCTGGATGCGAACCCTACAGTGTGTTCCTCTTTGTCGACCATCTGTGTCAACACAGCGCCCAGTCCATAACTGCTGGCATCAACAGTTAGCGTACACTGGACCCCTTGTACGAACGGCTTCAAGGCTTTGACCGTGCTGAGTTGTTCCTTGATCCAGTCAAAGGCGGCCTTGCATTCATCATCCCACACAAATTCATTTCTGTCTTGGAGCAGCTTGGAAATGGGACGAATTTTTGTAGCGTAGTCTTGAATAAAGCGGGCATAAAATTCTGTGAGACCTAACAGAGACTTGACACCAGCTTTGTCTTTGGGAGCGGACGCATCAACAATGGCTTGAACCAAACTCGGTTTAGGCATGACCCCCTCACTCGATATAGTGTGACCCAGATAATCCATCTTGTCTTTAGAGAATTCACACTTGTCCCTTTTTAGGACCACCCCATGTTCCTGAAATATGGACAGGATCTTGTTTAAAGCTATGTCGTGTTCATGTTGGTCTCTCGCGAACAACAGGATGTCATCCTGGAATATGGCAACATTCTTTATTCCCTTCAGTAGGTTAACCATGACCCTCTGAAACACAGAGGCTGCTGAGGCCAACCCGAAGGGCATGCGACAAAACTGAAACAATCCTGCAGGGGAGTTGAACGCAGTAAAATGGCGTGAATCCTTGTCCAGTTCAATTTGGTGATACGCCGAGGCCAGGTCGAGTTTGGTGAAGACCTTGGCACCTTCGACTACCCCCAGCATTTCCGATATGTTCGGTAGGGGATGCGAATCCACCCAGATGACCTTGTTTAAATTGCGCAAATCGATGCAGATCCTGAGATCATTATTTTTCTTCCTTGCAACGACTAATGCTGAAGACCAGTCAGACGACTCTATGGGTTCAATAACCCCTCTTTTTTGCATGGACAAAAGTTCTTTCTCCAGGTCTCCTCTGATACTGAAAGGGATACTCCTTATTTTGTGTTTTACAGGTACTACATCATTCTTTATCTTGATCTTGTGTTTGAATCCTTTGATTTTCCCCAGTTCACCTGAAAACACTCTGGGATATTTATTGAGTAGTTCCTCAACCTGTGTTTGGTCCCGAACCACTAGAATCTGTTCCTTGGCTCCAGGGCACAGCATCATACTGAACAGACCTTGGTGGAACCATCCTAATATGTCTAGTCCGTTGACAGCGACATATACTTTTCCGTAAATGTGTCTGTTCTTGAAAATCAAGATGTCCTCAAAGTACCCCATCAATTCTATACTTCTCCCTTCATAGGATACTGGCTCACGGTCTGGCGGTTGCAGAGGTCTGTTTCCCCATTTTCTCCTGAACAAAGATTCACTGATCATAGTGATCCTAGCCCCAGAATCTACGAGCAGCCTCACACTCTCTTCCCCTACCCCAATGATGGCATAGGGATCGACACAGTCATCAGGGTTACCACTTTTTATGTCCCCTTCCCTAACAACCACTACCATGTCCTTTAGTTCGCACAGGGTGTCATCACTGTCACTCCCACTTGCATCCATGGCACATGCTACCTGTTCTTTCTTATATTTGTGGCTTTGACATACTTTGTCAAAATGTCCCAATTTCCCACATTTGCGACAGGTTGCATTTCTCGCAGGACATGGTCTACCATTTTTCACATGGGAGGGATATCCACACCTGTAACATAAATCTGTCCTTTTGAAGAAATTATTTTGTTGATAATCCTTTTTTCTTTCATGCTTTTTAAAGCGGACAGGGGTAACAACTTCAATACTTTTACTTTCCAGTTCCTTTATGGAAGTTTGTGACGTTTCAATACTTTTCGCTATGCGAATAGATTCATCCAGTGAGGGATTTTCCAAAGATAAAAGTTTTTGTCTTATAGTCTTGTCCAGACACTTCCCTATAAACTGATCACGAATCAACTGTTCACTGAAATTTTCAAATTCGCATTCTGCCACCAACTTCCTCAAAGCAGTAATGTATGTGTCTACATCTTCCTCATTTTTCTGCATTCTTTTAAAAAATTTGTGTCTAGACACCACCACGCTGGGTTGCTTATCAAATCTGGCTTTTAATTTTTTCACTGTGTCTTTGTATTCATCATTTTCTTCATCTTCTTCCCCAACTACATCCGGTAAATGTTTAAGGGTTTCTCTCCCTTCATACCCCAGAGAATGGAGTAGTAAAAACTTTTTCCTTTCTGCCCTGAACCTATGTGCTCCTATAGCACCCAAGTAATTTTCAAATGCGTCAAACCATTTCCTCCAAGGCACAGGAGGTTCACCGGGTGTGTCCAGGAAAGAAGAAGGTGGAAGAATGGACTGCATCATGAGAAATTTCCTCGTACTAAGCAAGTTACAACTTATGAAACAGCCTCTGTGACCCCCACACGGAAGATGGAAAGGGAAATAATGTTTATATGTTTGTGCCACTTAAGGTCGTGCCCTAATAACGTCGTTTTTTTCCAAATGCAGATAACCCTTATACTTTGCTCCAAAACATGTGTTATGCTGCCCAGGGTTTTTCAGTCCACGATGACTTTCCCATGCTA
Source organism: Triturus cristatus (assembly GCF_964204655.1). Classification (NCBI taxonomy): domain Eukaryota; kingdom Metazoa; phylum Chordata; class Amphibia; order Caudata; family Salamandridae; genus Triturus; species Triturus cristatus. The sequence continues at coordinate 791,118,233 of NC_140595.1, forward strand.
ATGTTATCCGGAATTGGCACAAATGAGCCTGTCGCTTTAAGAGCTGGGCGGGGTAACAACAACAACAGAGACGCGCGAAACGCCTCTCGTAGCACGTTCCCTCACCTCAGCTTGTTACGAGCAATAACCGGGGACGTCAGGAAGCAGGCGGTCACCGCTCCGTGAAAGGCTGAGGCAGGAGACCTTCCGATCATCAAGTGAGGAGTGCGCCGGGCATCCAATACTTCAGGTACTGTAACCGGAGTATGCTGTGGGTTCTGTAGGAGTCGTACTCGTCGCCAGTAAATCGTGTAGTAATCACACGAAGCAGAACGTAGTAAACTGAAAGTCTTTATTCTTACGAACTCCTACGGGCACAACGCTAGCTTGTGGCTGCACAGTAATCAACCCAACTGTCATCGCCAACTGTCAAACTGTCAGCACCCCCACGTCATGGAGGGCAGCGCGAGACATTCTAAGTACGCCTCGCGCTCTAGCAGCGCGAGGCAAAGCCAGCCACTACACAGTGATACCATCCTCCAGAAGCAAAATGGACATAGGGTATAAAATCCCTCTAAAAAAGAAGCACATGGCTACTAGCCCTCTTCACCCCATTCCTCGTACCGCTCCACCATCTTCACCAGTACCCATTATACCACCTTCAGACCCTCTAGACATCACACCACATTGCTCTCGTTGTGCAGATTCTGATGTAGGGGCTGGGGATGACACCTATGGACAACCACCACCAACAGACCCATGAAATGATTATAATATAGATCCTCCTACAGACACTGACCCAGATCTATACCCTGCTAAATCTTCCCCTCCTGATGACAACACTTGATATCAGGAGTTAATTGCCAGAGCAGCCACATACCATGGAGTCACTTTACACAAGGAATCTTTGTAAGAAGATTTCTTATTTGAAACATTGGGCAACACACATAAGACAACATAGTTACTACCTGTGTTAAAAGATATGGTGAGGTATGCTAAAGACACTTTTAAAGATTCATTGAGGGCGCGTATAATAACACCCAGGGTTGATAAAAAAAATATATAAATCCCCACCATCTGACCCAATTTTTTTATTAAGGGCCGGCTTATTTAGATTTCTTACTTGTGTCCAATGCTCATAAAAGAGCAAATTCACAAACTTCAGGTGATGCCCCACTTCCAGACAAGGAGTCCACGTTGATAGATGCCTCAGGCAAAAGAGTGGCTGCACAATCAGCCAACCATTGGCACATAGCCAATACACAAGGTCTTTTGGCTGGGTACAACAGGGCCCACTGGGACGAAATGGAAGACTTATTCCAATATCTCCCAGAGGAGCATAGAAAAAGAGGGCAGGAGCTAGTGCAGGTGGGGAATCTAATTTCCAATTCTTCTATTAGGTATGTGTTAGATGCTGCTGATATTGCAGCCAGAAGAGTTTACACCAGTATTCTCCTCAGAAGACACGCATGGTTACGAATCTCTGGGTTTAAACCAGAAGTACAACAAACAATACTTAATGCCCCATTTGACAAGGAACATCTTTTTGGTCCAAAACTGGATGAATCAGTTAAAAAAAATGGAAAAAGACTCTGAAGTGGCAAAATCCATGGGAGCACTACAGTCACCCTCTAACAGAGGCTCCTTTCGCCGCTCATTTTATAGGGGAGGCTCAAAAAGTACCTCAACTGGTGCAGAAACCTCTTCTTATAAACCTAAAAATCAATCCTCTCCCTCTAGAGGATTTTACACAGGTGGTTACAGAGGAAACAATTTTAAAGGCAGAGGTTACACCAAAAGGCACCTCTCTATCTCCCAACAAGCAGTGACTTGAAAACAATTCCTCCCGATCATTATACACCTGTCGGGGGAAGATTGCATCAATTTCTTCCAATTTGGCAATCAGTAATATCAGACAAATGGGTGTTGGACAGTACCCAACATGATTACTGCCTAGAGCTCACCAGCAATCCTCCCAACATTCCACCTCACACTCACAAATTCTCTAGAGCACCAACAACTGCTCAAACAGGAAGTATAAGCTCGTCTAATAAAGGGAGCTGTAGAACCAGTTAAAATACAACACCAAGGGACAGGGGTTTGCTCACTTTACCTCCTAATCCCAAAAAAGGACGGTTCTCTATGACCAATTTTAGATCTCCAACCTCTAAACTTAAACATACTATCACAAGACTTCCATATGGTCACACTTAAACAGGTTCTTCCCCTATTACAGCAGGGCGACTTTGTCAACACTGGACTTAAAGGGCGCATACTTTCACATCCCTATTCATCCAGCACATCGCAAATACCTCAAATTGTGGTAGCACTATCAATTCAAAGTACTCCCATTCGGATTACCTACTTCACCCAGAGTGTTTACCAAATGTCTAGCAGTAATAGCAGCTCATCTAAGAACACAACAAATGAATGTCTTCCCAGATCTAGACGATTGGCTCATCAAAGCCAACACACATCTCAAGTGTTTACAATACACTCAAATTACAATAAATCTTCTTCATCAATTGGGATGTACAGTCAGTGCACAAAAATCCCATCTCCAACCCGTTCAACTGCAACCTTTTCTAGGAGCCATGCTCAACACTCAAGCAGGTTTAGCCTATCCCGATTCAACCAAGATTCACAGTTTTCATACACTGCTACTACAATCCCAGAGCAATCAGTATCTAACAGTGAGAAATGTCATGCATCTTTTAGGGATGATGGCATCATGAATTGCCATAGTACCTCATGCAAGATCAAAAACATGTGTCCTCTACAGAAATGCTTAGCACGTCAATGGAATCAATCACCGGGTCAATTCAAAGATCTAGTGTTAATAGACAGCCACACCAATCGCTCTCTGCAGTGGCGGAACACACAAAACTTATCAAAAAGGCGGTGTTTTATCGTCTCCATTCCACAGATCATGCCCATAGCGGATGCATCCCTTACAGGGCGGGGTGCCCGTCTGCAAAATCTAACAGTTCAGGGTCTATAAGACACCAAACACAAGAGTGTCCAAATTAACTACCTAGAACTTTTAGCTGCTGACCTAGCGCTAATAGCATTCTGCCTAACCTGATGGGGACGGACAATATGACAACTATGTACTATACACAAAAACAGGGGGACACGCTCTCTCTACAGTTATCCCACCTCTCTCAGACCATTTGGCATTGAGCAATACATCAGAAAATCCAACTGCGATCAGAACATTAGTAGTCCAGGGACGGACAACTAATTTGCCATCCTCCTCAGCAGGATGCGGCAACAAGTCCCTGAGTGGGAACTCCTCCCTCAAGTCCTCCTCCCATACTTCCACAAATGGGGGTTAAATAGATCTGTTTGCAACAGCTCAGAACTCAAAATGTCCAAACTTTTCCTCCAGGTTCCCACACCCACTATCAAAAGGCAATGCCCTATGGATGAACTTCTCAGGGATATTTGCTTCCGCTTTCCGCCTCTCTCTCTTCTTCCATTTCTGGTTCGTAAGCTCAGGCAAACATCTCTCACCCTCATTTTCATAGCTCCCATATGGGCTCGTCAACGATGGTTCACCACACTTCTGGAACTTTCAGTAGTTCCACACCCGAAGCTTTACCTCACATCAAGCCTTCTCTCTCAGAACCAAGGACAAAATCAAACATCCAAATCCTAAGGAACTCAACCTAGCAATTTGGCTCCTGAAGTCATAGAGTTTAGATACCTAAATCTACCATCAGATTACATGTCTATTCTTAAAGAAGTATGAAAACCTACAGCTAGAGAATGCTACGCTGCAAAATGGAAAAGGTTTCTTATGTAGTGTAATAACTTAACAATTGAACCAGTAGATGCTTCCATACAACAAATTATTTGTTATCTGTTGTATGTACAACGTGCAGGCCTTGCATACACATCCATAAGACTACACCTTGCAGCAGTAGCTGCATATCCTCAAAACAGACAACACTTATCTTGCTTCAAGGTGCCAGTAGTTAAAGCCTTTTTGTAAGGCCTTAAAAGAGTGATACCACCAAATATTCCACCTGTACAGAACCTTAATATTGTTGTTACAAGAATTATGGGTCCACCTTTTGAACCGCTACACAATTGCCCACGGCAATTCCTTTCTTGGAAGGTTGCTTTCTTGATTGCTATCACTTCACTAAATCGTGTTAGTGAGATTAAGGCATTAACCCTATAAAAACCATTTTTTCAACTTTATCGAGACAGAGTAGTTTTTTGCCCTATCCCAAAGTTCCTTCAAAAAGTACTTTCTGCCTTTCATATTAACCAATCGGTCGAGTTACCTGTGTTCTTTCCTCAACCTGATTCTAAAGAGCTTTATTGTATTATTTTGATAGAAGATTTTTTTTTCTCGCAAAACAACTTTTTATTGCCTTTGATCCCCCTCATAAAGGGAAACCTATCTCTAAATCTGGTATTTCTAGATGGATTGTTCAATGTGTTCAAACATGTTATATCAAAGCCAAAATACCTTTGTCTATACCTCTTAGAGTACATTCTACACATAAAATAGGAGCATCTATGGCCTTTTTAGGTAACATTCCTTTAGCTGACATTTGTAAAGCAGCTACATGATCTACACCAAACACATTTACTAAACACTATTGTGTGGATGTATTAGCACGTCAATAAGCTAATGTAGGGCAGGCAGCCCTAAGAACACTTTTTCAAACAACTGCAATGCATACTGCTTAGCCATCGCTTTGGGAGAGTACTGCTATACTGTCTATGCAAAGTATGTGCATCTACAGCACGCATGCCTCAAACAGATTATGTTACTTACCCTGTAAGCATCTGTTCTTGGCATGTAGAGCTGTAGATTCAGATGCTTACATGGTAAGTAACATATTCCATAGTATTCTTAAAAACATCTAATGTCGCACTGTGTTGGACTTGGCCCTTTTAGCAGGGTTATCCCCAAACTTCACCCGCCTGTTTTCTGAACCCGTTTTTGTTGGCTTGTAGGACTTTGCATTTTACCATTGCTAACTAGTGCTTGATGCTTGTGATCTCTCCTTTAAACATGGTGAAAATTGTCTTACACCCAATTGGCACATTTAATTTACTTGTAAGTACCTAGTAAAGTGGTACAACATATACCCAGGTCCTGTAAATTAAATACAACCAGTGCCCCTGCAGCACATATTGCATTACCCACTTAAGTTGTCATTAAACATGTCTAAGGCCTGCCATTGCAGTTTGTTTGGGCAGTTTAAATTGCCATTTCGACCTGGCAAGATAAACCTTATGGTAGACCCTATCCTCCCTTTTTAATACACCGACGCCACCCCTCGTGTAGGCCCTATACAGCACACTGGACAGGGTAAAAGTGATTTTAAAAGTTGGACTTGTACGTTTAAGTTTTACATATCCAGGTAGTGAAAAACTCTTAAATTTGTTTTCCACTACTATGAGGCCTACCTCTCCCATATGATAACATTATGTTAACTAATTACATTTAAAAAGTGAGAACCTTCAATTGGGAGCAGATAGGAATGTCATGTTTGGTGTCTGAGGAATTGTACTTAAAAATCCTCTTTAATGGTAAAGTCCCATTTTAAGTTACAATTTTGAAAATATCACATTTAAAAAGTTTTTGTTTTCCTCTCATTGTCAAACTTTATTAACTGTACAGTCTTGTGATTATGTGCTTTTGATTTGTTACAACCATTTTGTGTATCGCTTTATGTTCAGGCAAATAATTAATAGCACAAAATGTGTCTTTGAATGTAATATGTCTATAAGCCACAGCAAAGAAATACCTAGGACCAAGAATAACAGGTCTATATTGGTCCATATTCTGCTGAAATAAATAGAAGGAAAGATAATAAGGTGGTCAGAATCTCTTTCTTAAAAAAAAAAAAACTTTTAGAAAGTTGGCATTTTACTGCCCTAACTGTTAGGTGTCTGCAGCCTGTTACTGGGTAACATAACTGGATATAATTGACATTTGGACTGTGTTTAATCCTCCCACATAGCTACATAATAGATTGATTAGGTGTGCCTGGATGTGCCATCAACTGGCTGGACGGAGTGGCGGAGCTGGGCACAGCCCCTCTTGCAGTTGAAAAGGCTTTGCCCTGCCTTCACACAAATCACTTTTCACCACTGCATTGTTACTGCAGCCAACTTGGAGCTAGGGCAGGGGAAGTAGGAAACTTCAAGGACTTAAAAGCTAATTCTTTAGAAATTTCTACTTCAAAGTGTACATCAGATATAAATATTGCATCCTCAGACCCCACATTCCAGTACACATCTGGATCCCTGGAAGACTCAGAAGAATGACTGCTTTGCTGCAAGAAGGACTGCCACTCTGCTGTCATGCTTTGCTGCCCCCTGCCTGAGAAAGAAGGGCTTTGTAGGAGAGTAGGATTGGCTTCACATGGTTACCCCCACTTTTTGATGCTGTAACACTGTTTTTCGACTTTATTCTGGCTGGGGCCCTGCTATTCAGGACCCCAGCCTAGCTACTTCCTCTCTCAATTGATTCCATGTACCTTAGGTACATCACAGATTAGATTCTGAGGTGCCCTTATAAGTCCCTAGTATATGGTATACTATGTACACAGGGCTTAGGTATCCCAGAGACATACCAGGGGTTGAAGCATGTATTATGCAACCCCTGGAAAGCCCTCCAAAATGACACCACAGGTCTGGTACTGCAGCCTGGGTAAGGTGGTGCATGCACCCCTTACAGAGATATAGGTTCACTATATCTCACCTATCACTGCACACAGAAACCTATCAGTCCCCCCTATGGCAGGCCTTATCAATCCTGAAGGCAGGGTGCTTGGTTATATGTGAGAGGGTGCCCAGGTATGAGCTGAGCCCCTCTGCAGCCTTCGGAATCTATCCTCCGGGGTTGTCAGTAGTGCAGCCGGACCATATACTCTTTAAGTGCATTATAACTAAAACGGTTAATGCTAACTTTAGACTGACTGCACAGAAACATGTTGTGTTTGGTGTCAAACACCTTGGAATCATACCCCCACATCAATAACTGATGTGAGAATATAATCCCACCCTTCTAGATGGAGAGACATGACAGCACCGGTATACCCGGTACCAACTTAACAGAGCCCTGGCATCACAAAATGGATGCTGCAGCCACAGACACGGGTCTGGCCTCCTGCTGCTGACCGAAACTCTGGCAGGGCGAGGCCAGGACACTAGGTTTCCTGTCACAGGGAGGTGTAACCACCTCCCAGACAGGCTGATGTGTATTGGGGCTGGGTGGGAGCACTCTCAAAGTGCTTTCAAGTCCTGCACTTGGGGCACATTTGGTGTCCCTGTGTATAGTCCAGCTCAAACCGGTTCAGGAGCTTCCAGCCCCTGCTCTGGCGCGAAACTGGAAAAGGGAATTGGGTGTAGCCACCCCTCTTTCCAAACCCTCCCATAGGTGGGTCCCCAGAGTTAGTCCAACCCCTTCCTTAGTTATAAGTAAGGAACCCCTGGCAACAGGACTTTAGATATCCCTGGACGAAACTCTGCAACTGAATTCTGGAAGTTTGACTCTCTACTCAAGATTAGAGGATGGAAGAAATCTTCCTTGGGGTCAAGGAGTGACTCCCCTGCTTGGCAGGCCCAAACCAAGCATTTCCCGGTCTGCATCTCCGAAGCTCCCGACGGACTCTGAAGTATCTGCAGCCCAGGAAGAGGATTTCCAGACCCGAGTCCCCAGCAAAGCTGAGACCCGCAGCCCTCGTGAGTAATGCAGAACCGGAACTCCTGGTCACCGTGCACATTTGCAAGTGCATTGACTTCCCGACGTCTCTCTAAGTCGTACTTTGGGTTACTTGTAGCCCGAGCCCCGAGCACCATCTGCACCAAAGAGTGTGGGCCTACACTCCACAAGTGTTCCGTGAGCCCGCTTCTTGCATTTCAGCTCGAAGCTCCTCCGCGATCCCTGGTTCGTCGACTGGTGGGTCCCTGTGAAGGCAACTCTGATTTTTCTTGGGCTTCCCTGGTTGCTCCAGACGTGCCCTGACTCCCCACCGCGTGGTGAGTCCCTCAGACCTTGCTGGCCTGCACCGAAGCATCTTTCTGCATTGGTTGCTGTTGCCAAGGCTTGTTGTGTCCAATCCGGGCACCGACGCTGCAGCACTCAACATCCTTCGCGGGACAGCTCGAATCCAGCTCCTGGTCGTCCTCGACACCTCCTGGTCCTCGTGGCTGAAGAGTCAAGCTTCACCTTCTTCACCTGAAATCACCCAACATCGGTGGGCATTCGCCTATCGTGCCCCTGGTCACTGGCTAGTGACCCAGATTCTGTCCCCTCTGCTTTCAGGTTCTTCTCGACTTCGATCCAGGCTTGGATCTCTTCGGACACTTCGCATCTTCCCGGCAGCAGCACTTCTTTGCCAGCTCCCATTGAAAACAACGACGCGACCCAACACCATTTGACACCTATGCACCCGGCTTCCCTGGGTGAGGTAACTCAAGTACCCCGGTGCTCCCGTGGGTGTTGACCTTAGAACTTCCTAAGTCCAAAAGGGTTTGTTCCCAGCGCATCTCTAAGTGTCCCTAATCCTTAAAAATCCAACCGCGACTTTCCCCATAGAAGCTAACGGGAGCTCGCGGCTGTATTCTCACACTGCACACGGCCCCCGTGGGTCCCCTGTGTCACTACCTTGGGTGGTTCCTTGGGGACCCAGTGATTCTACAGGCTCTAGGCCTAGTGTCTAGTTAAGTCGTGGTTCTTATACCACTATTTTAGTATATGGTTTGGCTCGCTCCTAGGGCCTGACGTGTATTTGTGCTATTTTACTGTAATATTTGAAGTGTAACTTATGTGTTTGGACATTTAGCCTCATAAAGAGACTAGTAGGGTGTGTTTAGAAATACATACATAGATATTTTATATATACCTGGTGTGATTCCTTTTAATTTGGTCATTCAAGTGATTATAGACTGGTAAAACAAGCTGCTTTACATTCCTTCAAGACTTAGCCTTAAGGCTGCTCTCCATAGCTACCACTAGGATAACTTTCAATAAAGGTTGTCTTTAACCTATCATCAATAAGGGGCTGTTTAGACTGGTGCAAGGTGCCCACTATAATTAGTGGACAGCATATACCAGGCCAACTTCTCACAGGCTGGACCTGTATCTAGAACCCAGGGCCACCAGAATGACTCCAAGTGCTAGTTGGCTGGCCTCCTGATCAGACCCTCAGGGACAGAACAGTCCAGAACAGTCTCTGACAACCTTGTACCCAGCATCAGGACTCTGCGAGTCCTGCCCTCCCAAGTTGTGCCACCTCAGTCCTGGATCCTTGGACGTGGGCCTGAAGGTGCTTTGCCAGTCCATCTGTAGTCCCAGCAGAACTGATGCAGCACGACGTATCGCTTTGCAAAATTTTGCATTGGGACTGCTGTGTGATGCATCCCAGATGCAGGACTTAATATCACATGCCCCTCATCTACAGCATCAATATCGACGCAGGACCGCACAACGCAGGTGCTCAGCTCCCCGTAATTGCTGCTGTGCAGCGCGTCTCCATCCCAGGACCTCGTATTGCCTCTGCTGCGCATCCTCGAAACGGGACTCCGCATCGCTACGTAACAAGGATTTACACTACTCTTGTTCTGTGGGCCTAATTTAGTCCCTGTGCCTAGCCCACTATCCATCACGGTCGGCTTGAACTTGTGACTTTCTCCTGGTCCGGTATGATCCGATAACCACTGTTGGCACTTTGTGTTTTTTGGCACTATTTTCATTTAAATCTTTAAAATTGCATATCTCTGTTTCTACTGATTCCATTTTTGTTGTTGTAGCCTTAAATTATTATTTCTTTGATTATTTGTCTAAATTGGTGTGGGATTTTTCTAGTGTTGTGTTTACACTTTATTACTGTTTGAGTGAAGCGTAAATACTTTGCACATTGCTTTTGAGTTAAGCCTGACCATTTTGTGCCAAACTACCAAAGGTTTAAGCACAGGTTTATTTAGGGCCTTTTGTGATTCACCCTGGAAAGGAATGTGTTTATTATTTGAGTGGGGCTCTCACCCTTCTCAACTAATGACCCAATTTCTTACACTTCCACTTGCCAAATCTCATTTATCACTACGCTTATCTATTATCAAAGTCAGTGAATCCAGCAACAACCAACTAAACCTCTTGAGAAAACCCAAACATCGAATGCCCATACCTTTAGATCTCAAGTCCAAGCATTTATGCAGGTGCACATAGGCTTGAGTTAGGCACTTCTGTTTTTCCAACTCACATCACATTACGACTTGCCTCACTCTTGGATCCACCAATCCAAATATCTGACTGTAGGGGAATATCTCTTGTCAGATACCAACCCTGTTTAACAAGGCAGGGAAAGTAATGATTTTAGGGACAAAGTTTGTAATTAACTTCTTACATATAAAACGATTATTGGATAAGTAATCAACTCCATTAAAGACTATACAAATAGTGTAATCAAAATTATATGTCCAAGCTGTAAAAGCACAGGTTACTGTATGATATATATAGAAGTAATATAGGAAATGCCTCATGGTATCTACAAGATTTTACCCTCTCTTCGTTGGAGAACGCGTTGCTCAATGGCAGTAGTTTCCGTATGTTGGAACCATTCAACTCTCGTGAGTGAGTGCCTGCTGTCTAAATGTGGAATAAATCGGATACAGCACACATCTTTGAAAAATGTATATCATTGTGTCTCGTGTTCAAATCTGTTTTCACCATTTACAGGCAGTCAGTGTAAAATATGGTTTCCAGTAAAAAGCGCATTACAAATGTATCAGTTCAAATCAACCTGTTTGATCAATTACTACTTTGCTACTTGTAGTTGCCTACATTAAATTCCTCTTCACAAAGCTTTGTACCCATTACTTTGTAATCGACTACCAGTTGTCTTAGTTTATAAAGTTACTCCTGGGTGTCCATTCCCACTTCTATGAGATATGTTTTACCTGCACCACCCTACTGTTCTTACAGTGGAGGGTCAGAGATGCCTTCATGTCTATTGTAAGTTAATTTAACAGTGTTTTCTCATTTACAGATTTTGAGTAAAGCTAGTTCACCTCTGGTTTGAACTCTTAATGCTCTCTCTTTCCCCAGATGATGTCACTTTGGATCCCAACACTGCTTCTTCCCGCTTCTCTGTGTCAGACGACCTTAAGAGTGTGAATCCTCGTCCTGGTGACGAAGAGCAAGCATCCCCCAACAACCCAGAGGTTTTTGACACTAGTATGATTGTGTTAGGAAGTGAGGGGTTCACAAGTGGCAAACACTACTGGGAGGTAGACGTGAACACCAAGACGGATTGGAGTTTGGGGGTTCTTGAGGAAGATGAAAATGACATAAGTAGCACGAGACGCTGGGGATTGTCTTTATATAAAAATAAATATAAAAGCCTCTCGCTGGAGAAAAGTGCCCAACTCCCGGTGGGTGGGAATTTGACCAAGGTGGGGGTCTTTGTTGATTACACAGATAAGACAATCTCATTCTACAGTGTTGACAGCAAATCTAAGCTGTGTACTCTCACTAGCGCGTTCACCAAGACAATCAAGCCGTTCCTCAATCCAGGTGACTACAGTGAAGGCAAAAACATTGGAGCTTTGATGATCTGCACAGTGGCAGAATGGGACTGATGAAGGTGGCACCTGCCCTTATGTTTTCATCGATTCGGAATCTAATATACGTTTGGTTTCCACTGCACTACTCCATTTTGACATCAAAACCATACAAAAGCTGTAATTGTTTGACCTGCACCAGGGAATTGATTCTCTGAGCTATTTGTGTACACAGATCTGAATTACACTTGGAAATAGACTTATTTATATGTAAAACCCTTTTTTCTAATTCAGAATAGTTGATCTTGCCCTTTGAAATGGATTTACTTACACAAAGGTTTTCATGTGAGTACATCTGGGATCAGGGGAAGGCAGTGAGTGTTATTGGTTGAAAATGCCCTGTGTGTTTAGCAACATCCACAGACTCACACATTTGTAGTTAATCAGCAACTTGGCTACAAAACCAACACATCCTAAAAAAGGTCAATGGGTTTTTTGCTCCTGGCCAGGGCAGGAGTAAATCCATTATGTGGCGAACTTGTTTATTTAGAGAGAATGTTTTTTGCCATGAAAAAACCTAGCTAGTGCATTTGCCCTTCTGCCTGCATTTTTCTCTGGCGAAAACATGTGGATATAGACTTTCCAGAAGTACACCTGGAATACTGCAACTAATTCAGGTTTCAAGGCATGTGCCTATGTGTCTTTATACTACAACAGTTCCCTTTTCAATACATTCAACTCTCATCTTGGTAGCTAACACTCCCTTACTGAAAGCCAAATTCTAGCTCAACTTTTGCGTCATGATTCTTGTCAGACGCTGTGCCTTACCCACCCACATCCATTCGGAGAGTTTCTAACCCTCCGCTGTCCTCTCCAGAGGCTAGTGATCTGAAGCTGTGATGCCAAGCACTTAAATGTGTGTATAATAAATACAAATGTAAATGCAATGACCTTCTTTTGAATGAAAGATACCTTATTAAGCACCCACAACATGTTCTGTGTAAATAAGTATTTGCTGCACTTGCCTTATAATCTTATACCTACCTATACATGATTTTATAACAGGAAGTGTACATTTGTTAGTTTGTAACTCAGGGTGAAAGGAAGAAAAGTGACAAAAATATGGAGTATCTGTGCAAGATAAAATGTTTATTTTTCTTAAATAAAATTTTGAATTGAATCTGCTGAATTTGTGTAGCTTTTATTTCTTAGCAAATCCACTTAGTTACAACAAAATCGGTGTGATTAAAATGTTAAAATATATAGCTAATATTATTCCAGACTGTGGTGCATACTTTGCCATTTATCGCACAATTGCTTTTACTGAATGCACAGTCTGCCTTTCCCTGAAGCATAATTTGATCCTTAATTGCCAGATAATTCCAGTGCCCTGATTTGACATTATTCACCTTTTTATCAGAAAGTGTTGATCATGTTACTGAAAATGTGAAAGTATTGAGTTTTCTATCATGTGGCCAGTTTTTCATTCTTCGAAGCTATGTGGACCTTTGCATTAATTAAGTGGAACAAGCCTGAAGGGAATATGGAGAAGCTGAAATGTGTTGTATACATTTAAGAAATAAACAGCTAAAAAGAATATTTTAAAGTAGTCCAAAATCTGCTAATGCATACAGTATAATGTTATGTGATCCATTTATACCATTGCCAAATTCAATTCATAAAAAAGAGCAAGGTAAAACATGAATCAAATTAGGAAAGAGAGACTCTCTGAGATCCCGTCCCCTGTCGATCATTTCAAATGTATCATTTTCTAAGTTTACACCAATCTAGTACCCTGTCTGCCTGAAACTTTCTAACAAAAAAAAGTTCACCAACATTGGGTCATTTATGGGTAAGTGTAGTATAATGCTCAGCCAGAATGTGTTTATATTAGAATGTTGAAGGTTAGAATGTTGATGATTTAGTCAGTTGCTGAATGGGCTGAGCAGATACAGCCCGCTCCTGGTGGGGCTCATCTATTATACAACTTGATACCTAATAAACCTACATGAAAACTACCAAGGCTGGACTACTTATCTTAACATTACATTTGGCGACGATTTGGAAAGGCCCTGCGCTTCAACTCCCAAGGAACCTCAAGATAAAGCTACCTCAACATACAAAAATCCTCAAGCAGCAGCTCAACTCATCTGGCACTACGAGCCCCACCAGTGACCTCCCACCGGTCGCCCTCAACTCCAAAGTGCCACTTCCTAACTGCAGATTCTGCTGCCTCCCAGTTTCTGCCTGCAGTTCTTGTCCGCATGCCAGTTCCTGCCTGCATGCCAGCTCTGGCTCTCCACTGCTTGTTTTCCGGCTGACTACTCCCTCGGAGCAACGTGTCCTTCTGTCTGCCTCTGCATACCGGCTTGCTTGTTCCTCACAGTGTGACATCAGAGCTCATAATTTCCTCTATGCTGCCTCCCTCTTTTTAACATCTGCCCCAGCTACAGGCATTTCATTATAGCCCTGCGAACTTTACAAGCAGTTCGACTCTCTCGCACCCACTACAGCGTGAGCAGACACTCACTGTCACCTAGTCGAGGTCAGTCTTATTTTTTTTTAATTTCCGGCATTTTTCAGAAGAAATGCCATTTTCCAGCACTGTTACCGTTATTCGCCATGCGACATTTGAAAGTAGCGCGAGGCACCTCCTTACCTCGAGCTGTAGTCGCGCGGATTTTCTGTGGCAGCACCTTCCATCCATGGATATCCTCTCTGTGACGACTCTTCCCTGCGTCATCACCGCTTTTCCGCATTTGCCGAGCCTACTACATGAAAACTACCAAGGCTAGACTACTTATCTTAACATTACAGTAAGCTTAATGCATGCCTAATAATCTGGGGTCAAAAGTGCCATTTTCCATTTTAATTCTCATAGGATTATGTACTTCTCAATACAGAAGAAAATGGCTGAACCGAAATACACAAAATGTGGCGCAAAGGTCGAACTTTACCAAGGGTTTTTGTGCTTTTTCTCTCAATTTAGTTCAGTAGTTTTTGAGAAATGATTTAAGGCTGCGGAGGCTCTGGAAAGGTCCTAAGGAGACAGGATGAGCACGTCCTGACCCCAAGCCCCATATGAGGGGGTTGTACCCTATGTTTAAAATGTAAAAACAAAAAAAAGTAATTTTGTCTCAGGATCCTCAGATTCAGTGTCTGGATTCACAGGGCCAAGTGAAGCTCTCCAGCGTGGATTCAACGAACCAGGTTTGGTTACGCAGCTAAAAAAAAACACCATCTGCAGCAAAATGCCATTGTGCAGGGCATGATTGCTACAGAGGTGCTATTAACACCCACCTGGTACACCACCACTGGGTATAACTTTCACAGACTTGAGAGGCCAGGCTCCAGAGGGGTAGTCCAGGCCCTGCATCCTACTCCTGCAGTGTACAACTTGAGACCATTGGTCTCGTGTCTAACTCAGACAATCAAAGGCGGGTCATTGTGATTGTTAGACAATCATAAAGAAATGACTGCAGGGACTGTCACTCAGTACTATGCACAGCTAAATGTTGCATGCCGACATTGGTGCTCAAGGCCTCGTCTGTGAGGCCTTGCGGTCTACCCCTATAACATGCAATTAAAGGAAGTACTTGCTGCCAGTCAACTGTTGACTTAGTTGTGAGACAGGTTCTGCATGCACAATTCCGGGTGCACTTAGGATACAGGGGCTTACCATAAAGCTTTTTGTGCAGTAATCCCTGCATCATATCTCTACATGTTATGTACACTTCTAAACCAATAAAAGCACACTCACCATGGAATTTTCCCAGCAGATGCAGCTGGAAGTAAATTACGAAGGAGTAAGTTTCGATTCTAAGGCCAGGCACACATTATCTACTATTTAAGGTCACTCCGCCTGTGCCCACCACTAGACAAGTGGGAAAAGGCCTATATCTAAAGGGAAAGGTATGCGCTAATAAGAACAGTGTATTCATTAACAAAGCAGAACTTAGCCTCGAAGAAACAAAACATGAGAGGACTTTTCTCTGAAATAGCAAAAGATTAGTTTCGATCATGATTCAAAATGGCGCCCATATACAAAATGATGCAGTGAATGTTAACTTACATAAAACAACGCAAAATCATATTTTTTTATTCTTACATTTATGCGGATGACATCACGCTGTATTTGCGGGACCTTGACATTGGTCTTAACCCAATACTTGGAGAAGTCATACATTTCGGACTGCGCTCGGGGATAAACATCAACTGGGAGAAATCCCACATTTTCCCACTTACCCAGTCAGTTCAGCTGTATACTCCTGATTACCC
This sequence comes from Triturus cristatus, assembly GCF_964204655.1. Taxonomy (NCBI): domain Eukaryota; kingdom Metazoa; phylum Chordata; class Amphibia; order Caudata; family Salamandridae; genus Triturus; species Triturus cristatus. The sequence goes on from NC_140595.1 coordinate 791,134,025, forward strand.
ACTAACTTGGTGTGAGGCTGAGGTTAAATATTTGGGGATTATGATAACTAGAGACAGGACAGAGCTGATGCGAAATAGCTATGGCCGAACACTTGAGACCCTGACGGAGTCCATCACAAGGTGGATTTCCATGCCCATCTCACTGGCGGGCGAATTTTGTTGACTAAAATGGTAATCCTTCCGAAACTACTTTATCTCTTCATCAATATTCCCTATGCCCCAGCAAAAAAAAAATTAAAGCTCTTAAAACTCCACTGATACCACTGACTTGGGGAGGGAACTAACCCAGACTGAAATGGGAGGTCTTGACTCAGCTTTTTACGAGAGGGGGGGGGTTGAGGCACCCGATATGGAGCTATACTTTCTGTACGCCCAGGCACATTTCGCAGCATATTGGGTGCGACCGCCTCCGTATATGCCACACCTAGCTGTGGTGCAGGGATACATGTCTTCTGTGCTGGTTACGGGATACCTGGGCTTTCCCAGGAACCCCCAGAGCAAAGACCCGGCGATGGTCGAGTATACAAACAGGGCCTGGCGAGATATTGCTAAGCGTCTGCAAGTACCCATGCTGTATTTCCTGCTGCTGGGAACACAGAATCACCCAGATCTCCCGGTAACACACGTGGCGAGCTGTCGGCAAATGCTCCCGAATATCGGGCCACTGACCTGGGGGAATCTATATGCATGTGAAACTTTCCGCACTCGCAAGGCATTCTTCCAGGACCAACAGCCATCCCCAATGGATTTATTCCTATATGTCAGACTACGCCAGGACGTTAAAATTGCTACCCCAGACTCCCCACTGAGCCTACGATCCTAGCCCCATTGCATGCTATACTTCAAAGACCTGCAACCACACATGTGGTTTCCATTCTTTATCGCACTACCCAGGCAGTAAGCCCTGAGATTAAACAGAACTCAGGAGCTCATTGGGAGGAGGACTTTGGGTCCCCCCTTAGTGATAAGCAGTGGAAATATTGCGGCCAACAAACTGGGAAAATATTGGCAAGCAGTAGTAGACTACACTTTAAATATCTGCACCGTTTATACTAGACACCTGCTCGGCTACACAGGTTCCAGCTTCGGGATGATGACTGCTGCGAAAGGTGTGGTGGAGCAGGGGCCAACTTCCTACATTTGGCATGGGAATGTGACCCTGTTCTGGGATACTGGCAAAAGATCCTAGAGGCTTTGGGACAGATGGTTGGCTATCCAATTCCAGACACCCAAATCACGGCGCTGCTAGGGTACACAGAAACACTAGATCCCTCAATCAGAAAATATGTCTTGCTGGGCTTACTATTAGCCAAACGCAGAATAGCCTGTAGATGGGGGAGAGGACGGGCCCCCAAGTTTAAGGAGTGGCTGCACGATTTAATATTCTGCCAAGAGCAATTACTCATATACGCGTAGCTAACTCTGCCTGCCTCCCGGCCATGAGACATGTGTGTCCCTTTGCGGGCATACTTGATAGAACACCCAACTACACGGGATGCCACCGGCTGAGGCCCATGAGGGAGACCCATGCACATGGGATGAACGGGGAGGGGGGATGCGGAGGCGCAGACCAATGGGGGAGGGAACACCTGGAATCAAGAAACTGCAAACGATAAAGCATCTGTAGATGAGAGATGGATGGGGGAAGAGCCCTGAGAGGGACACAGCCTACTGTAATAACATTGACCTCTGTTGATGTGCTAAACCATAATGACAACCAGACCAAAACACTGCCTGCTAAATGTGACCTTAATGCTACCCATGACTGTATTATGCATCAGAAAAGTAATGAGATGTTATGCTTGTTTCCTTAAGTTTGTTCTGTGTTTTGAGCTACAAAACCATAATAAAAGAATTTATGTAAAAAAACAATGTAGACAAGATATTTGCTTTGTGTTTCACTGAACTATTAAAAAAAGACAATACGGGGGCGTGGCTTGGGTTCCGAGCATGGCGGACGCTTCTTGCTAGAGCTCCGCCACCTCGGCCACCTAGCCGTTGATGATCCTGCACTTATCCTCTCCCTGTGCCGTCGCAGCTGGGGCGCTTGTTTGGGGAGCCGACCGGGAGCGCCGGATGCGCTGAGGAGCCGCCCATGACTGAGGGGCGAGACGAGCGAGGGGTCCTTCCCGGGCCGGGGAGCCCAGCTACGTGAGGCCGCGGCTTGGGGCCTTTCGACGGCGACCACCTCGGCAGGAGACGGCGGGCGGCTGGCTGCCCGGAGGACGCCGGCACCTCCGATGCCCCCAGATATCCTCAGCTGGGGGGCAGTGTTGGTATCGGGGCCGGTCCAGGCCGAATACCACCCACAGCGAGGCGCTGGATCAGCAGTGCTGCCCTGAGCCAGCCGGGTGGGCGCGACGGCTGTCGGGCCGGGACCGTCCCCCAACGCCATCTGGGGGTCGCTTGAGCGCCCGTAACAGCAGAAGCGGCGCGGAATGGAAGGACGAGGGCAGCTTGCAGACTCGGGCATGAGTGGTCGGGACACGACGTTTGGGGCAGCAACATCCCCGGTCTCCATCAGTGGCACGAAGATAACCATCGGTATGGGGAAGGACAGGCAGCTGGGGGGGGCGGCCAAACAGCCCACCCTCGATCAATTTGCCAAGCCACCGATGCCCAAGGACTCCTCCGAAGGCCTGTCCCACGACTCGGCTACCATCCTGGCCGCCATTAACAAATCCCACGGGTCCCTGGAGGTCCAGATTGGCGCGGTGGGGTCGGAGGTCTCATTTCTGCGTCAGGACATGCGCAAGGCGGTGGAACGGATCACCGAAGCTGAGAACAGGGTCTCCACAGTGGAAGATAATGTCACGTCTCTCCAGGCCACGGTGGACAAATTGACGGCCACGACACGAGACCTGGCCGAGGCCTGACAAAAATATGGAGTATCTGTGCAAGATAAAATGTTTATTTTTCTTAAATAAAATTTTGAATTGAATCTGCTGAATTTGTGTAGCTTTTATTTCTTAGCAAATCCACTTAGTTACAACAAAATCGGTGTGATTAAAATGTTAAAATATATAGCTAATATTATTCCAGACTGTGGTGCATACTTTGCCATTTATCGCACAATTGCTTTTACTGAATGCACAGTCTGCCTTACCCTGAAGCATAATTTGATCCTTAATTGCCAGATAATTCCAGTGCCCTAATTTGACATTATTCACCTTTTTATCAGAAAGTGTTGATCATGTTACTGAAAATGTGAAAGTATTGAGTTTTCTATCATGTGGCCAGTTTTTCATTCTTCGAAGCTATGTGGACCTTTGCATTAATTAAGTGGAACAAGCCTGAAGGGAATATGGAGAAGCTGAAATGTGTTGTATACATTTAAGAAATAAACAGCTAAAAAGAATATTTTAAAGTAGTCCAAAATCTGCTAATGCATACAGTATAATGTTATGTGATCCATTTATACCATTGCCAAATTCAATTCATAAAAAAGAGCAAGGTAAAACATGAATCAAATTAGGAAAGAGAGACTCTCTGAGATCCCGTCCCCTGTCGATCATTTCAAATGTATCATTTTCTAAGTTTACACCAATCTAGTACCCTGTCTGCCTGAAACTTTCTAACAAAAAAAAGTTCACCAACATTGGGTCATTTATGGGTAAGTGTAGTATACTGCTCAGCCAGAATGTGTTTATATTAGAATGTTGAAGGTTAGAATGTTGATGATTTAGTCAGTTGCTGAATGGGCTGAGCAGATACAGACCGCTCCTGGTGGGGCTCATCTATTATACAACTTGATACCTAATAAACCTACATAAAAACTACCAAGGCTGGACTACTTATCTTAACATTACATTTGGCGACGATTTGGAAAGGCCCTGCGCTTCAACTCCCAAGGAACCTCAAGATAAAGCTACCTCAACATACAAAAATCCTCAAGCAGCAGCTCAACTCATCTGGCACTACGAGCCCCACCAGTGACCTCCCACGGTCGCCCTCAACTCCAAAGTGCCACTTCCTAACTGCAGATTCTGCTGCCTCCCAGTTTCTGCCTACAGTTCTTGTCCGCATGCCAGTTCCTGCCTGCATGCCAGCTCTGGCTCTCCACTGCTTGTTTTCAGGCTGACTACTCCCTCGGAGCAACGTGTCCTTCTGTCTGCCTCTGCATACCGGCTTGCTTGTTCCTCACAGTGTGACATCAGAGCTCATAATTTCCTCTATGCTGCCTCCCTCTTTTAAACATCTGCCCCAGCTACAGGCATTTTATTATAGCCCTGCGAACTTTACAAGCAGTTCGACTCTCTCGCACCCACTACAGCGTGAGCAGACACTCACTGTCACCTAGTCGAGGTCAGTCTTATTTTTTTTAAATTTCCGGCATTTTTCAGAAGAAATGCCATTTTCCAGCACTGTTACCGTTATTCGCCATGCGACATTTGAAAGTTGCGCGAGGCACCTCCTTACCTCGAGCTGTAGTCGCGCGGATTTTCTGTGGCAGCACCTTCCATCCATGGATATCCTCTCTGTGACGACTCTTCCCTGCGTCATCACCGCTTTTCCGCATTTGCCGAGCCTACTACATGAAAACTACCAAGGCTGGACTACTTATCTTAACATTACAGTAAGCTTAATGCATGCCTAATAATCTGAGGGCAAAAGTGCCATTTTCCATTTTAATTCTCATAGGATTATGTACTTCTCAATACAGAAGAAAATGGCTGAACCGAAATACACAAAATGTGGCGCAAAGGTCGAACTTTACCAAGGGTTTTTGTGCTTTTTCTCTCAATTTAGTTCAGTAGTTTTTGAGAAATGATTTAAGGCTGCTGAGGCTCTGGAAAGGTCCTAAGGAGACAGGATGAGCACGTCCTGACCCCAAGCCCCATATGAGGGGGTTGTACCCTATGTTTAAAATGTAAAAACAAAAAAAAGTAATTTTGTCTCAGGATCCTCAGATTCAGTGTCTGGATTCACAGGGCCAAGTGAAGCTCTCCAGCGTGGATTCAACGAACCAGGTTTGGTTACGCAGCTAAAAAAAAACACCATCTGCAGCAAAATGCCATTGTGCAGGGCATGATTGCTACGGAGGTGCTATTAACACCCACCTGGTACACCACCACTGGGTATAACTTTCACAGACTTGAGAGGCCAGGCTCCAGAGGGGTAGTCCAGGCCCTGCATCCTACTCCTGCAGTGTACAACTTGAGACCATTGGTCTCTTGTCTAACTCAGACAATCAAAGGCGGGTCATTGTGATTGTTAGACAATCATAAAGAAATGACTGCAGGGACTGTCACTCAGTACTATGCACAGCTAAATGTTGCATGCCGACATTGGTGCTCAAGGCCTCGTCTGTGAGGCCTTGCGGTCTACCCCTATAACATGCAATTAAAGGAAGTACTTGCTGCCAGTCAACTGTTGACTTAGTTGTGAGACAGGTTCTGCATGCACAATTCCGGGTGCACTTAGGATACAGGGGCTTACCATAAAGCTTTTTGTGCAGTAATCCCTGCATCATATCTCTACATGTTATGTACACTTCTAAACCAATAAAAGCACACTCACCATGGAATTTTCCCAGCAGATGCAGCTGGAAGTAAATTACGAAGGAGTAAGTTTCGATTCTAAGGCCAGGCACACATTATCTACTATTTAAGGTCACTCCGCCTGTGCCCACCACTAGACAAGTGGGAAAAGGCCTATATCTAAAGGGAAAGGTATGCGCTAATAAGAACAGTGTATTCATTAACAAAGCAGAACTTAGCCTCGAAGAAACAAAACATGAGAGGACTTTTCTCTGAAATAGCAAAAGATTAGTTTCGATCATGATTCAAAATGGCGCCCATATACAAAATGATGCAGTGAATGTTAACTTACATAAAACAACGCAAAATCATATTTTTTTATTCTTACATTTATGCGGATGACATCACGCTGTATTTGCGGGACCTTGACATTGGTCTTAACCCAATACTTGGAGAAGTCATACATTTCGGACTGCGCTCGGGGATAAACATCAACTGGGAGAAATCCCACATTTTCCCACTTACCCAGTCAGTTCAGCTGTATACTCCTGATTACCCACTAACTTGGTGTGAGGCTGAGGTTAAATATTTGGGGATTATGATAACTAGAGACAGGACAGAGCTGATGCGAAATAGCTATGGCCGAACACTTGAGACCCTGACGGAGTCCATCACAAGGTGGATTTCCATGCCCATCTCACTGGCGGGCGAATTTTGTTGACTAAAATGGTAATCCTTCCGAAACTACTTTATCTCTTCATCAATATTCCCTATGCCCCAGCAAAAAAAAAATTAAAGCTCTTAAAACTCCACTGATACCACTGACTTGGGGAGGGAACTAACCCAGACTGAAATGGGAGGTCTTGACTCAGCTTTTTACGAGAGGGGGGGGGTTGAGGCACCCGATATGGAGCTATACTTTCTGTACGCCCAGGCACATTTCGCAGCATATTGGGTGCGACCGCCTCCGTATATGCCACACCTAGCTGTGGTGCAGGGATACATGTCTTCTGTGCTGGTTACGGCATACCTGGGCTTTCCCAGGAACCCCCAGAGCAAAGACCCGGCGACGGTCGAGTATACAAACAGGGCCTGGCGAGATATTGCTAAGCGTCTGCAAGTACCCATGCTGTATTTCCTGCTGCTGGGAACACAGAATCACCCAGATCTCCCGGTAACACACGTGGCGAGCTGTCGGCAAATGCTCCCGAATATCGGGCCGCTGACCTGGGGGAATCTATATGCATGTGAAACTTTCCGCACTCGCAAGGCATTCTTCCAGGACCAACAGCCATCCCCAATGGATTTATTCCTATATGTCAGACTACGCCAGGACGTTAAAATTGCTACCCCAGACTCCCCACTGAGCCTACGATCCTAGCCCCATTGCATGCTATACTTCAAAGACCTGCAACCACACATGTGGTTTCCATTCTTTATCGCACTACCCAGGCAGTAAGCCCTGAGATTAAACAGAACTCAGGAGCTCATTGGGAGGAGGACTTTGGGTCCCCCCTTAGTGATAAGCAGTGGAAATATTGCGGCCAACAAACTGGGAAAATATTGGCAAGCAGTAGTAGACTACACTTTAAATATCTGCACCGTTTATACTAGACACCTGCTCGGCTACACAGGTTCCAGCTTCGGGATGATGACTGCTGCGAAAGGTGTGGTGGAGCAGGGGCCAACTTCCTACATTTGGCATGGGAATGTGACCCTGTTCTGGGATACTGGCAAAAGATCCTAGAGGCTTTGGGACAGATGGTTGGCTATCCAATTCCAGACACCCAAATCACGGCGCTGCTAGGGTACACAGAAACACTAGATCCCTCAATCAGAAAATATGTCTTGCTGGGCTTACTATTAGCCAAACGCAGAATAGCCTGTAGATGGGGGAGAGGACGGGCCCCCAAGTTTAAGGAGTGGCTGCACGATTTAATATTCTGCCAAGAGCAATTACTCATATACGCGTAGCTAACTCTGCCTGCCTCCCGGCCATGAGACATGTGTGTCCCTTTGCGGGCATACTTGATAGAACACCCAACTACACGGGATGCCACCGGCTGAGGCCCATGAGGGAGACCCATGCACATGGGATGAACGGGGAGGGGGGATGCGGAGGCGCAGACCAATGGGGGAGGGAACACCTGGAATCAAGAAACTGCAAACGATAAAGCATCTGTAGATGAGAGATGGATGGGGGAAGAGCCCTGAGAGGGACAAAGCCTACTGTAATAACATTGACCTCTGTTGATGTGCTAAACCATAATGACAACCAGACCAAAACACTGCCTGCTAAATGTGACCTTAATGCTACCCATGACTGTATTATGCATCAGAAAAGTAATGAGATGTTATGCTTGTTTCCTTAAGTTTGTTCTGTGTTTTGAGCTACAAAACCATAATAAAAGAATTTATGTAAAAAAACAATGTAGACAAGATATTTGCTTTGTGTTTCACTGAACTATTAAAAAAAGACAATACGGGGGCGTGGCTTGGGTTCCGAGCATGGCGGACGCTTCTTGCTAGAGCTCCGCCACCTCGGCCACCTAGCCGTTGATGATCCTGCACTTATCCTCTCCCTGTGCCGTCGCAGCTGGGGCGCTTGTTTGGGGAGCCGACCGGGAGCGCCGGATGCGCTGAGGAGCCGCCCATGACTGAGGGGCGAGACGAGTGAGGGGTCCTTCCCGGGCCGGGGAGCCCAGCTACGTGAGGCCGCGGCTTGGGGCCTTTCGACGGCGACCACCTCGGCAGGAGACGGCGGGCGGCTGGCTGCCCGGAGGACGCCGGCACCTCCGATGCCCCCAGATATCCTCGGCTGGGGGGCAGTGTTGGTATCGGGGCCGGTCCAGGCCGAATACCACCCACAGCGAGGCGCTGGATCAGCAGTGCTGCCCTGAGCCAGCCGGGTGGGCGCGACGGCTGTCGGGCCGGGACCGTCCCCCAACGCCATCTGGGGGTCGCTTGAGCGCCCGTAACAGCAGAAGCGGCGCGGAATGGAAGGACGAGGGCAGCTTGCAGACTTGGGCATGAGTGGTCGGGACACGACGTTTGGGGCAGCAACATCCCCGGTCTCCATCAGTGGCACGAAGATAACCATCGGTATGGGGAAGGACAGGCAGCTGGGGGGGGCGGCCAAACAGCCCACCCTCGATCAATTTGCCAAGCCACCGATGCCCAAGGACTCCTCCGAAGGCCTGTCCCACGACTCGGCTACCATCCTGGCCGCCATTAACAAATCCCACGGGTCCCTGGAGGTCCAGATTGGCGCGGTGGGGTCGGAGGTCTCATTTCTGCGTCAGGACATGCGCAAGGCGGTGGAACGGATCACCGAAGCTGAGAACAGGGTCTCCACAGTGGAAGATAATGTCACGTCTCTCCAGGCCACGGTGGACAAATTGACGGCAACGACACGAGACCTGGCCGAGGCCTGACAAAAATATGGAGTATCTGTGCAAGATAAAATGTTTATTTTTCTTAAATAAAATTTTGAATTGAATCTGCTGAATTTGTGTAGCTTTTATTTCTTAGCAAATCCACTTAGTTACAACAAAATCGGTGTGATTAAAATGTTAAAATATATAGCTAATATTATTCCAGACTGTGGTGCATACTTTGCCATTTATCGCACAATTGCTTTTACTGAATGCACAGTCTGCCTTTCCCTGAAGCATAATTTGATCCTTAATTGCCAGATAATTCCAGTGCCCTGATTTGACATTATTCACCTTTTTATCAGAAAGTGTTGATCATGTTACTGAAAATGTGAAAGTATTGAGTTTTCTATCATGTGGCCAGTTTTTCATTCTTCGAAGCTATGTGGACCTTTGCATTAATTAAGTGGAACAAGCCTGAAGGAAATATGGAGAAGCTGAAATGTGTTGTATACATTTAAGAAATAAACAGCTAAAAAGAATATTTTAAAGTAGTCCAAAATCTGCTAATGCATACAGTATAATGTTATGTGATCCATTTATACCATTGCCAAATTCAATTCATAAAAAAGAGCAAGGTAAAACATGAATCAAATTAGGAAAGAGAGACTCTCTGAGATCCCGTCCCCTGTCGATCATTTCAAATGTATCATTTTCTAAGTTTACACCAATCTAGTACCCTGTCTGCCCGAAACTTTCTAACAAAAAAAAGTTCACCAACATTGGGTCATTTATGGGTAAGTGTAGTATACTGCTCAGCCAGAATGTGTTTATATTAGAATGTTGAAGGTTAGAATGTTGATGATTTAGTCAGTTGCTGAATGGGCTGAGCAGATACAGACCGCTCCTGGTGGGGCTCATCTATTATACAACTTGATACCTAATAAACCTACATGAAAACTACCAAGGCTGGACTACTTATCTTAACATTACATTTGGCGACGATTTGGAAAGGCCCTGCGCTTCAACTCCCAAGGAACCTCAAGATAAAGCTACCTCAACATACAAAAATCCTCAAGCAGCAGCTCAACTCATCTGGCACTACGAGCCCCACCAGTGACCTCCCACGGTCGCCCTCAACTCCAAAGTGCCACTTCCTAACTGCAGATTCTGCTGCCTCCCAGTTTCTGCCTACAGTTCTTGTCCGCATGCCAGTTCCTGCCTGCATGCCAGCTCTGGCTCTCCACTGCTTGTTTTCAGGCTGACTACTCCCTCGGAGCAACGTGTCCTTCTGTCTGCCTCTGCATACCGGCTTGCTTGTTCCTCACAGTGTGACATCAGAGCTCATAATTTCTTCTATGCTGCCTCCCTCTTTTTAACATCTGCCCCAGCTACAGGCATTTTATTATAGCCCTGCGAACTTTACAAGCAGTTCGACTCTCTCGCACCCACTACAGCGTGAGCAGACACTCACTGTCACCTAGTCGAGGTCAGTCTTATTTTTTTTTAATTTCCGGCATTTTTCAGAAGAAATGCCATTTTCCAGCACTGTTACCGTTATTCGCCATGCGACATTTGAAAGTTGCGCGAGGCACCTCCTTACCTCGAGCTGTAGTCGCGCGGATTTTCTGTGGCAGCACCTTCCATCCATGGATATCCTCTCTGTGACGACTCTTCCCTGCGTCATCACCGCTTTTCCGCATTTGCCGAGCCTACTACATGAAAACTACCAAGGCTGGACTACTTATCTTAACATTACAGTAAGCTTAATGCATGCCTAATAATCTGAGGGCAAAAGTGCCATTTTCCATTTTAATTCTCATAGGATTATGTACTTCTCAATACAGAAGAAAATGGCTGAACCGAAATACACAAAATGTGGCGCAAAGGTCGAACTTTACCAAGGGTTTTTGTGCTTTTTCTCTCAATTTAGTTCAGTAGTTTTTGAGAAATGATTTAAGGCTGCGGAGGCTCTGGAAAGGTCCTAAGGAGACAGGATGAGCACGTCCTGACCCCAAGCCCCATATGAGGGGGTTGTACCCTATGTTTAAAATGTAAAAACAAAAAAAAGTAATTTTGTCTCAGGATCCTCAGATTCAGTGTCTGGATTCACAGGGCCAAGTGAAGCTCTCCAGCGTGGATTCAACGAACCAGGTTTGGTTACGCAGCTAAAAAAAAACACCATCTGCAGCAAAATGCCATTGTGCAGGGCATGATTGCTACAGAGGTGCTATTAACACCCACCTGGTACACCACCACTGGGTATAACTTTCACAGACTTGAGAGGCCAGGCTCCAGAGGGGTAGTCCAGGCCCTGCATCCTACTCCTGCAGTGTACAACTTGAGACCATTGGTCTCGTGTCTAACTCAGACAATCAAAGGCGGGTCATTGTGATTGTTAGACAATCATAAAGAAATGACTGCAGGGACTGTCACTCAGTACTATGCACAGCTAAATGTTGCATGCCGACATTGGTGCTCAAGGCCTCGTCTGTGAGGCCTTGCGGTCTACCCCTATAACATGCAATTAAAGGAAGTACTTGCTGCCAGTCAACTGTTGACTTAGTTGTGAGACAGGTTCTGCATGCACAATTCCGGGTGCACTTAGGATACAGGGGCTTACCATAAAGCTTTTTGTGCAGTAATCCCTGCATCATATCTCTACATGTTATGTACACTTCTAAACCAATAAAAGCACACTCACCATGGAATTTTCCCAGCAGATGCAGCTGGAAGTAAATTACGAAGGAGTAAGTTTCGATTCTAAGGCCAGGCACACATTATCTACTATTTAAGGTCACTCCGCCTGTGCCCACCACTAGACAAGTGGGAAAAGGCCTATATCTAAAGGGAAAGGTATGCGCTAATAAGAACAGTGTATTCATTAACAAAGCAGAACTTAGCCTCGAAGAAACAAAACATGAGAGGACTTTTCTCTGAAATAGCAAAAGATTAGTTTCGATCATGATTCAAAATGGCGCCCATATACAAAATGATGCAGTGAATGTTAACTTACATAAAACAACGCAAAATCATATTTTTTTATTCTTACATTTATGCGGATGACATCACGCTGTATTTGCGGGACCTTGACATTGGTCTTAACCCAATACTTGGAGAAGTCATACATTTCGGACTGCGCTCGGGGATAAACATCAACTGGGAGAAATCCCACATTTTCCCACTTACCCAGTCAGTTCAGCTGTATACTCCTGATTACCCACTAACTTGGTGTGAGGCTGAGGTTAAATATTTGGGGATTATGATAACTAGAGACAGGACAGAGCTGATGCGAAATAGCTATGGCCGAACACTTGAGACCCTGACGGAGTCCATCACAAGGTGGATTTCCATGCCCATCTCACTGGCGGGCGAATTTTGTTGACTAAAATGGTAATCCTTCCGAAACTACTTTATCTCTTCATCAATATTCCCTATGCCCCAGCAAAAAAAAAATTAAAGCTCTTAAAACTCCACTGATACCACTGACTTGGGGAGGGAACTAACCCAGACTGAAATGGGAGGTCTTGACTCAGCTTTTTACGAGAGGGGGGGGGTTGAGGCACCCGATATGGAGCTATACTTTCTGTACGCCCAGGCACATTTCGCAGCATATTGGGTGCGACCGCCTCCGTATATGCCACACCTAGCTGTGGTGCAGGGATACATGTCTTCTGTGCTGGTTACGGGATACCTGGGCTTTCCCAGGAACCCCCAGAGCAAAGACCCGGCGATGGTCGAGTATACAAACAGGGCCTGGCGAGATATTGCTAAGCGTCTGCAAGTACCCATGCTGTATTTCCTGCTGCTGGGAACACAGAATCACCCAGATCTCCCGGTAACACACGTGGCGAGCTGTCGGCAAATGCTCCCGAATATCGGGCCACTGACCTGGGGGAATCTATATGCATGTGAAACTTTCCGCACTCGCAAGGCATTCTTCCAGGACCAACAGCCATCCCCAATGGATTTATTCCTATATGTCAGACTACGCCAGGACGTTAAAATTGCTACCCCAGACTCCCCACTGAGCCTACGATCCTAGCCCCATTGCATGCTATACTTCAAAGACCTGCAACCACACATGTGGTTTCCATTCTTTATCGCACTACCCAGGCAGTAAGCCCTGAGATTAAACAGAACTCAGGAGCTCATTGGGAGGAGGACTTTGGGTCCCCCCTTAGTGATAAGCAGTGGAAATATTGCGGCCAACAAACTGGGAAAATATTGGCAAGCAGTAGTAGACTACACTTTAAATATCTGCACCGTTTATACTAGACACCTGCTCGGCTACACAGGTTCCAGCTTCGGGATGATGACTGCTGCGAAAGGTGTGGTGGAGCAGGGGCCAACTTCCTACATTTGGCATGGGAATGTGACCCTGTTCTGGGATACTGGCAAAAGATCCTAGAGGCTTTGGGACAGATGGTTGGCTATCCAATTCCAGACACCCAAATCACGGCGCTGCTAGGGTACACAGAAACACTAGATCCCTCAATCAGAAAATATGTCTTGCTGGGCTTACTATTAGCCAAACGCAGAATAGCCTGTAGATGGGGGAGAGGACGGGCCCCCAAGTTTAAGGAGTGGCTGCACGATTTAATATTCTGCCAAGAGCAATTACTCATATACGCGTAGCTAACTCTGCCTGCCTCCCGGCCATGAGACATGTGTGTCCCTTTGCGGGCATACTTGATAGAACACCCAACTACACGGGATGCCACCGGCTGAGGCCCATGAGGGAGACCCATGCACATGGGATGAACGGGGAGGGGGGATGCGGAGGCGCAGACCAATGGGGGAGGGAACACCTGGAATCAAGAAACTGCAAACGATAAAGCATCTGTAGATGAGAGATGGATGGGGGAAGAGCCCTGAGAGGGACACAGCCTACTGTAATAACATTGACCTCTGTTGATGTGCTAAACCATAATGACAACCAGACCAAAACACTGCCTGCTAAATGTGACCTTAATGCTACCCATGACTGTATTATGCATCAGAAAAGTAATGAGATGTTATGCTTGTTTCCTTAAGTTTGTTCTGTGTTTTGAGCTACAAAACCATAATAAAAGAATTTATGTAAAAAAACAATGTAGACAAGATATTTGCTTTGTGTTTCACTGAACTATTAAAAAAAGACAATACGGGGGCGTGGCTTGGGTTCCGAGCATGGCGGACGCTTCTTGCTAGAGCTCCGCCACCTCGGCCACCTAGCCGTTGATGATCCTGCACTTATCCTCTCCCTGTGCCGTCGCAGCTGGGGCGCTTGTTTGGGGAGCCGACCGGGAGCGCCGGATGCGCTGAGGAGCCGCCCATGACTGAGGGGCGAGACGAGCGAGGGGTCCTTCCCGGGCCGGGGAGCCCAGCTACGTGAGGCCGCGGCTTGGGGCCTTTCGACGGCGACCACCTCGGCAGGAGACGGCGGGCGGCTGGCTGCCCGGAGGACGCCGGCACCTCCGATGCCCCCAGATATCCTCAGCTGGGGGGCAGTGTTGGTATCGGGGCCGGTCCAGGCCGAATACCACCCACAGCGAGGCGCTGGATCAGCAGTGCTGCCCTGAGCCAGCCGGGTGGGCGCGACGGCTGTCGGGCCGGGACCGTCCCCCAACGCCATCTGGGGGTCGCTTGAGCGCCCGTAACAGCAGAAGCGGCGCGGAATGGAAGGACGAGGGCAGCTTGCAGACTCGGGCATGAGTGGTCGGGACACGACGTTTGGGGCAGCAACATCCCCGGTCTCCATCAGTGGCACGAAGATAACCATCGGTATGGGGAAGGACAGGCAGCTGGGGGGGGCGGCCAAACAGCCCACCCTCGATCAATTTGCCAAGCCACCGATGCCCAAGGACTCCTCCGAAGGCCTGTCCCACGACTCGGCTACCATCCTGGCCGCCATTAACAAATCCCACGGGTCCCTGGAGGTCCAGATTGGCGCGGTGGGGTCGGAGGTCTCATTTCTGCGTCAGGACATGCGCAAGGCGGTGGAACGGATCACCGAAGCTGAGAACAGGGTCTCCACAGTGGAAGATAATGTCACGTCTCTCCAGGCCACGGTGGACAAATTGACGGCCACGACACGAGACCTGGCCGAGGCCTGACAAAAATATGGAGTATCTGTGCAAGATAAAATGTTTATTTTTCTTAAATAAAATTTTGAATTGAATCTGCTGAATTTGTGTAGCTTTTATTTCTTAGCAAATCCACTTAGTTACAACAAAATCGGTGTGATTAAAATGTTAAAATATATAGCTAATATTATTCCAGACTGTGGTGCATACTTTGCCATTTATCGCACAATTGCTTTTACTGAATGCACAGTCTGCCTTACCCTGAAGCATAATTTGATCCTTAATTGCCAGATAATTCCAGTGCCCTAATTTGACATTATTCACCTTTTTATCAGAAAGTGTTGATCATGTTACTGAAAATGTGAAAGTATTGAGTTTTCTATCATGTGGCCAGTTTTTCATTCTTCGAAGCTATGTGGACCTTTGCATTAATTAAGTGGAACAAGCCTGAAGGGAATATGGAGAAGCTGAAATGTGTTGTATACATTTAAGAAATAAACAGCTAAAAAGAATATTTTAAAGTAGTCCAAAATCTGCTAATGCATACAGTATAATGTTATGTGATCCATTTATACCATTGCCAAATTCAATTCATAAAAAAGAGCAAGGTAAAACATGAATCAAATTAGGAAAGAGAGACTCTCTGAGATCCCGTCCCCTGTCGATCATTTCAAATGTATCATTTTCTAAGTTTACACCAATCTAGTACCCTGTCTGCCTGAAACTTTCTAACAAAAAAAAGTTCACCAACATTGGGTCATTTATGGGTAAGTGTAGTATACTGCTCAGCCAGAATGTGTTTATATTAGAATGTTGAAGGTTAGAATGTTGATGATTTAGTCAGTTGCTGAATGGGCTGAGCAGATACAGACCGCTCCTGGTGGGGCTCATCTATTATACAACTTGATACCTAATAAACCTACATAAAAACTACCAAGGCTGGACTACTTATCTTAACATTACATTTGGCGACGATTTGGAAAGGCCCTGCGCTTCAACTCCCAAGGAACCTCAAGATAAAGCTACCTCAACATACAAAAATCCTCAAGCAGCAGCTCAACTCATCTGGCACTACGAGCCCCACCAGTGACCTCCCACGGTCGCCCTCAACTCCAAAGTGCCACTTCCTAACTGCAGATTCTGCTGCCTCCCAGTTTCTGCCTACAGTTCTTGTCCGCATGCCAGTTCCTGCCTGCATGCCAGCTCTGGCTCTCCACTGCTTGTTTTCAGGCTGACTACTCCCTCGGAGCAACGTGTCCTTCTGTCTGCCTCTGCATACCGGCTTGCTTGTTCCTCACAGTGTGACATCAGAGCTCATAATTTCCTCTATGCTGCCTCCCTCTTTTTAACATCTGCCCCAGCTACAGGCATTTTATTATAGCCCTGCGAACTTTACAAGCAGTTCGACTCTCTCGCACCCACTACAGCGTGAGCAGACACTCACTGTCACCTAGTCGAGGTCAGTCTTATTTTTTTTTAATTTCCGGCATTTTTCAGAAGAAATGCCATTTTCCAGCACTGTTACCGTTATTCGCCATGCGACATTTGAAAGTTGCGCGAGGCACCTCCTTACCTCGAGCTGTAGTCGCGCGGATTTTCTGTGGCAGCACCTTCCATCCATGGATATCCTCTCTGTGACGACTCTTCCCTGCGTCATCACCGCTTTTCCGCATTTGCCGAGCCTACTACATGAAAACTACCAAGGCTGGACTACTTATCTTAACATTACAGTAAGCTTAATGCATGCCTAATAATCTGAGGGCAAAAGTGCCATTTTCCATTTTAATTCTCATAGGATTATGTACTTCTCAATACAGAAGAAAATGGCTGAACCGAAATACACAAAATGTGGCGCAAAGGTCGAACTTTACCAAGGGTTTTTGTGCTTTTTCTCTCAATTTAGTTCAGTAGTTTTTGAGAAATGATTTAAGGCTGCTGAGGCTCTGGAAAGGTCCTAAGGAGACAGGATGAGCACGTCCTGACCCCAAGCCCCATATGAGGGGGTTGTACCCTATGTTTAAAATGTAAAAACAAAAAAAAGTAATTTTGTCTCAGGATCCTCAGATTCAGTGTCTGGATTCACAGGGCCAAGTGAAGCTCTCCAGCGTGGATTCAACGAACCAGGTTTGGTTACGCAGCTAAAAAAAAACACCATCTGCAGCAAAATGCCATTGTGCAGGGCATGATTGCTACGGAGGTGCTATTAACACCCACCTGGTACACCACCACTGGGTATAACTTTCACAGACTTGAGAGGCCAGGCTCCAGAGGGGTAGTCCAGGCCCTGCATCCTACTCCTGCAGTGTACAACTTGAGACCATTGGTCTCTTGTCTAACTCAGACAATCAAAGGCGGGTCATTGTGATTGTTAGACAATCATAAAGAAATGACTGCAGGGACTGTCACTCAGTACTATGCACAGCTAAATGTTGCATGCCGACATTGGTGCTCAAGGCCTCGTCTGTGAGGCCTTGCGGTCTACCCCTATAACATGCAATTAAAGGAAGTACTTGCTGCCAGTCAACTGTTGACTTAGTTGTGAGACAGGTTCTGCATGCACAATTCCGGGTGCACTTAGGATACAGGGGCTTACCATAAAGCTTTTTGTGCAGTAATCCCTGCATCATATCTCTACATGTTATGTACACTTCTAAACCAATAAAAGCACACTCACCATGGAATTTTCCCAGCAGATGCAGCTGGAAGTAAATTACGAAGGAGTAAGTTTCGATTCTAAGGCCAGGCACACATTATCTACTATTTAAGGTCACTCCGCCTGTGCCCACCACTAGACAAGTGGGAAAAGGCCTATATCTAAAGGGAAAGGTATGCGCTAATAAGAACAGTGTATTCATTAACAAAGCAGAACTTAGCCTCGAAGAAACAAAACATGAGAGGACTTTTCTCTGAAATAGCAAAAGATTAGTTTCGATCATGATTCAAAATGGCGCCCATATACAAAATGATGCAGTGAATGTTAACTTACATAAAACAACGCAAAATCATATTTTTTTATTCTTACATTTATGCGGATGACATCACGCTGTATTTGCGGGACCTTGACATTGGTCTTAACCCAATACTTGGAGAAGTCATACATTTCGGACTGCGCTCGGGGATAAACATCAACTGGGAGAAATCCCACATTTTCCCACTTACCCAGTCAGTTCAGCTGTATACTCCTGATTACCCACTAACTTGGTGTGAGGCTGAGGTTAAATATTTGGGGATTATGATAACTAGAGACAGGACAGAGCTGATGCGAAATAGCTATGGCCGAACACTTGAGACCCTGACGGAGTCCATCACAAGGTGGATTTCCATGCCCATCTCACTGGCGGGCGAATTTTGTTGACTAAAATGGTAATCCTTCCGAAACTACTTTATCTCTTCATCAATATTCCCTATGCCCCAGCAAAAAAAAAATTAAAGCTCTTAAAACTCCACTGATACCACTGACTTGGGGAGGGAACTAACCCAGACTGAAATGGGAGGTCTTGACTCAGCTTTTTACGAGAGGGGGGGGGTTGAGGCACCCGATATGGAGCTATACTTTCTGTACGCCCAGGCACATTTCGCAGCATATTGGGTGCGACCGCCTCCGTATATGCCACACCTAGCTGTGGTGCAGGGATACATGTCTTCTGTGCTGGTTACGGCATACCTGGGCTTTCCCAGGAACCCCCAGAGCAAAGACCCGGCGACGGTCGAGTATACAAACAGGGCCTGGCGAGATATTGCTAAGCGTCTGCAAGTACCCATGCTGTATTTCCTGCTGCTGGGAACACAGAATCACCCAGATCTCCCGGTAACACACGTGGCGAGCTGTCGGCAAATGCTCCCGAATATCGGGCCGCTGACCTGGGGGAATCTATATGCATGTGAAACTTTCCGCACTCGCAAGGCATTCTTCCAGGACCAACAGCCATCCCCAATGGATTTATTCCTATATGTCAGACTACGCCAGGACGTTAAAATTGCTACCCCAGACTCCCCACTGAGCCTACGATCCTAGCCCCATTGCATGCTATACTTCAAAGACCTGCAACCACACATGTGGTTTCCATTCTTTATCGCACTACCCAGGCAGTAAGCCCTGAGATTAAACAGAACTCAGGAGCTCATTGGGAGGAGGACTTTGGGTCCCCCCTTAGTGATAAGCAGTGGAAATATTGCGGCCAACAAACTGGGAAAATATTGGCAAGCAGTAGTAGACTACACTTTAAATATCTGCACCGTTTATACTAGACACCTGCTCGGCTACACAGGTTCCAGCTTCGGGATGATGACTGCTGCGAAAGGTGTGGTGGAGCAGGGGCCAACTTCCTACATTTGGCATGGGAATGTGACCCTGTTCTGGGATACTGGCAAAAGATCCTAGAGGCTTTGGGACAGATGGTTGGCTATCCAATTCCAGACACCCAAATCACGGCGCTGCTAGGGTACACAGAAACACTAGATCCCTCAATCAGAAAATATGTCTTGCTGGGCTTACTATTAGCCAAACGCAGAATAGCCTGTAGATGGGGGAGAGGACGGGCCCCCAAGTTTAAGGAGTGGCTGCACGATTTAATATTCTGCCAAGAGCAATTACTCATATACGCGTAGCTAACTCTGCCTGCCTCCCGGCCATGAGACATGTGTGTCCCTTTGCGGGCATACTTGATAGAACACCCAACTACACGGGATGCCACCGGCTGAGGCCCATGAGGGAGACCCATGCACATGGGATGAACGGGGAGGGGGGATGCGGAGGCGCAGACCAATGGGGGAGGGAACACCTGGAATCAAGAAACTGCAAACGATAAAGCATCTGTAGATGAGAGATGGATGGGGGAAGAGCCCTGAGAGGGACAAAGCCTACTGTAATAACATTGACCTCTGTTGATGTGCTAAACCATAATGACAACCAGACCAAAACACTGCCTGCTAAATGTGACCTTAATGCTACCCATGACTGTATTATGCATCAGAAAAGTAATGAGATGTTATGCTTGTTTCCTTAAGTTTGTTCTGTGTTTTGAGCTACAAAACCATAATAAAAGAATTTATGTAAAAAAACAATGTAGACAAGATATTTGCTTTGTGTTTCACTGAACTATTAAAAAAAGACAATACGGGGGCGTGGCTTGGGTTCCGAGCATGGCGGACGCTTCTTGCTAGAGCTCCGCCACCTCGGCCACCTAGCCGTTGATGATCCTGCACTTATCCTCTCCCTGTGCCGTCGCAGCTGGGGCGCTTGTTTGGGGAGCCGACCGGGAGCGCCGGATGCGCTGAGGAGCCGCCCATGACTGAGGGGCGAGACGAGTGAGGGGTCCTTCCCGGGCCGGGGAGCCCAGCTACGTGAGGCCGCGGCTTGGGGCCTTTCGACGGCGACCACCTCGGCAGGAGACGGCGGGCGGCTGGCTGCCCGGAGGACGCCGGCACCTCCGATGCCCCCAGATATCCTCGGCTGGGGGGCAGTGTTGGTATCGGGGCCGGTCCAGGCCGAATACCACCCACAGCGAGGCGCTGGATCAGCAGTGCTGCCCTGAGCCAGCCGGGTGGGCGCGACGGCTGTCGGGCCGGGACCGTCCCCCAACGCCATCTGGGGGTCGCTTGAGCGCCCGTAACAGCAGAAGCGGCGCGGAATGGAAGGACGAGGGCAGCTTGCAGACTTGGGCATGAGTGGTCGGGACACGACGTTTGGGGCAGCAACATCCCCGGTCTCCATCAGTGGCACGAAGATAACCATCGGTATGGGGAAGGACAGGCAGCTGGGGGGGGCGGCCAAACAGCCCACCCTCGATCAATTTGCCAAGCCACCGATGCCCAAGGACTCCTCCGAAGGCCTGTCCCACGACTCGGCTACCATCCTGGCCGCCATTAACAAATCCCACGGGTCCCTGGAGGTCCAGATTGGCGCGGTGGGGTCGGAGGTCTCATTTCTGCGTCAGGACATGCGCAAGGCGGTGGAACGGATCACCGAAGCTGAGAACAGGGTCTCCACAGTGGAAGATAATGTCACGTCTCTCCAGGCCACGGTGGACAAATTGACGGCAACGACACGAGACCTGGCCGAGGCCTGACAAAAATATGGAGTATCTGTGCAAGATAAAATGTTTATTTTTCTTAAATAAAATTTTGAATTGAATCTGCTGAATTTGTGTAGCTTTTATTTCTTAGCAAATCCACTTAGTTACAACAAAATCGGTGTGATTAAAATGTTAAAATATATAGCTAATATTATTCCAGACTGTGGTGCATACTTTGCCATTTATCGCACAATTGCTTTTACTGAATGCACAGTCTGCCTTTCCCTGAAGCATAATTTGATCCTTAATTGCCAGATAATTCCAGTGCCCTGATTTGACATTATTCACCTTTTTATCAGAAAGTGTTGATCATGTTACTGAAAATGTGAAAGTATTGAGTTTTCTATCATGTGGCCAGTTTTTCATTCTTCGAAGCTATGTGGACCTTTGCATTAATTAAGTGGAACAAGCCTGAAGGAAATATGGAGAAGCTGAAATGTGTTGTATACATTTAAGAAATAAACAGCTAAAAAGAATATTTTAAAGTAGTCCAAAATCTGCTAATGCATACAGTATAATGTTATGTGATCCATTTATACCATTGCCAAATTCAATTCATAAAAAAGAGCAAGGTAAAACATGAATCAAATTAGGAAAGAGAGACTCTCTGAGATCCCGTCCCCTGTCGATCATTTCAAATGTATCATTTTCTAAGTTTACACCAATCTAGTACCCTGTCTGCCCGAAACTTTCTAACAAAAAAAAGTTCACCAACATTGGGTCATTTATGGGTAAGTGTAGTATACTGCTCAGCCAGAATGTGTTTATATTAGAATGTTGAAGGTTAGAATGTTGATGATTTAGTCAGTTGCTGAATGGGCTGAGCAGATACAGACCGCTCCTGGTGGGGCTCATCTATTATACAACTTGATACCTAATAAACCTACATGAAAACTACCAAGGCTGGACTACTTATCTTAACATTACATTTGGCGACGATTTGGAAAGGCCCTGCGCTTCAACTCCCAAGGAACCTCAAGATAAAGCTACCTCAACATACAAAAATCCTCAAGCAGCAGCTCAACTCATCTGGCACTACGAGCCCCACCAGTGACCTCCCACGGTCGCCCTCAACTCCAAAGTGCCACTTCCTAACTGCAGATTCTGCTGCCTCCCAGTTTCTGCCTACAGTTCTTGTCCGCATGCCAGTTCCTGCCTGCATGCCAGCTCTGGCTCTCCACTGCTTGTTTTCAGGCTGACTACTCCCTCGGAGCAACGTGTCCTTCTGTCTGCCTCTGCATACCGGCTTGCTTGTTCCTCACAGTGTGACATCAGAGCTCATAATTTCTTCTATGCTGCCTCCCTCTTTTTAACATCTGCCCCAGCTACAGGCATTTTATTATAGCCCTGCGAACTTTACAAGCAGTTCGACTCTCTCGCACCCACTACAGCGTGAGCAGACACTCACTGTCACCTAGTCGAGGTCAGTCTTATTTTTTTTTAATTTCCGGCATTTTTCAGAAGAAATGCCATTTTCCAGCACTGTTACCGTTATTCGCCATGCGACATTTGAAAGTTGCGCGAGGCACCTCCTTACCTCGAGCTGTAGTCGCGCGGATTTTCTGTGGCAGCACCTTCCATCCATGGATATCCTCTCTGTGACGACTCTTCCCTGCGTCATCACCGCTTTTCCGCATTTGCCGAGCCTACTACATGAAAACTACCAAGGCTGGACTACTTATCTTAACATTACAGTAAGCTTAATGCATGCCTAATAATCTGAGGGCAAAAGTGCCATTTTCCATTTTAATTCTCATAGGATTATGTACTTCTCAATACAGAAGAAAATGGCTGAACCGAAATACACAAAATGTGGCGCAAAGGTCGAACTTTACCAAGGGTTTTTGTGCTTTTTCTCTCAATTTAGTTCAGTAGTTTTTGAGAAATGATTTAAGGCTGCTGAGGCTCTGGAAAGGTCCTAAGGAGACAGGATGAGCACGTCCTGACCCCAAGCCCCATATGAGGGGGTTGTACCCTATGTTTAAAATGTAAAAACAAAAAAAAGTAATTTTGTCTCAGGATCCTCAGATTCAGTGTCTGGATTCACAGGGCCAAGTGAAGCTCTCCAGCGTGGATTCAACGAACCAGGTTTGGTTACGCAGCTAAAAAAAAACACCATCTGCAGCAAAATGCCATTGTGCAGGGCATGATTGCTACGGAGGTGCTATTAACACCCACCTGGTACACCACCACTGGGTATAACTTTCACAGACTTGAGAGGCCAGGCTCCAGAGGGGTAGTCCAGGCCCTGCATCCTACTCCTGCAGTGTACAACTTGAGACCATTGGTCTCTTGTCTAACTCAGACAATCAAAGGCGGGTCATTGTGATTGTTAGACAATCATAAAGAAATGACTGCAGGGACTGTCACTCAGTACTATGCACAGCTAAATGTTGCATGCCGACATTGGTGCTCAAGGCCTCGTCTGTGAGGCCTTGCGGTCTACCCCTATAACATGCAATTAAAGGAAGTACTTGCTGCCAGTCAACTGTTGACTTAGTTGTGAGACAGGTTCTGCATGCACAATTCCGGGTGCACTTAGGATACAGGGGCTTACCATAAAGCTTTTTGTGCAGTAATCCCTGCATCATATCTCTACATGTTATGTACACTTCTAAACCAATAAAAGCACACTCACCATGGAATTTTCCCAGCAGATGCAGCTGGAAGTAAATTACGAAGGAGTAAGTTTCGATTCTAAGGCCAGGCACACATTATCTACTATTTAAGGTCACTCCGCCTGTGCCCACCACTAGACAAGTGGGAAAAGGCCTATATCTAAAGGGAAAGGTATGCGCTAATAAGAACAGTGTATTCATTAACAAAGCAGAACTTAGCCTCGAAGAAACAAAACATGAGAGGACTTTTCTCTGAAATAGCAAAAGATTAGTTTCGATCATGATTCAAAATGGCGCCCATATACAAAATGATGCAGTGAATGTTAACTTACATAAAACAACGCAAAATCATATTTTTTTATTCTTACATTTATGCGGATGACATCACGCTGTATTTGCGGGACCTTGACATTGGTCTTAACCCAATACTTGGAGAAGTCATACATTTCGGACTGCGCTCGGGGATAAACATCAACTGGGAGAAATCCCACATTTTCCCACTTACCCAGTCAGTTCAGCTGTATACTCCTGATTACCCACTAACTTGGTGTGAGGCTGAGGTTAAATATTTGGGGATTATGATAACTAGAGACAGGACAGAGCTGATGCGAAATAGCTATGGCCGAACACTTGAGACCCTGACGGAGTCCATCACAAGGTGGATTTCCATGCCCATCTCACTGGCGGGCGAATTTTGTTGACTAAAATGGTAATCCTTCCGAAACTACTTTATCTCTTCATCAATATTCCCTATGCCCCAGCAAAAAAAAAATTAAAGCTCTTAAAACTCCACTGATACCACTGACTTGGGGAGGGAACTAACCCAGACTGAAATGGGAGGTCTTGACTCAGCTTTTTACGAGAGGGGGGGGGTTGAGGCACCCGATATGGAGCTATACTTTCTGTACGCCCAGGCACATTTCGCAGCATATTGGGTGCGACCGCCTCCGTATATGCCACACCTAGCTGTGGTGCAGGGATACATGTCTTCTGTGCTGGTTACGGCATACCTGGGCTTTCCCAGGAACCCCCAGAGCAAAGACCCGGCGACGGTCGAGTATACAAACAGGGCCTGGCGAGATATTGCTAAGCGTCTGCAAGTACCCATGCTGTATTTCCTGCTGCTGGGAACACAGAATCACCCAGATCTCCCGGTAACACACGTGGCGAGCTGTCGGCAAATGCTCCCGAATATCGGGCCGCTGACCTGGGGGAATCTATATGCATGTGAAACTTTCCGCACTCGCAAGGCATTCTTCCAGGACCAACAGCCATCCCCAATGGATTTATTCCTATATGTCAGACTACGCCAGGACGTTAAAATTGCTACCCCAGACTCCCCACTGAGCCTACGATCCTAGCCCCATTGCATGCTATACTTCAAAGACCTGCAACCACACATGTGGTTTCCATTCTTTATCGCACTACCCAGGCAGTAAGCCCTGAGATTAAACAGAACTCAGGAGCTCATTGGGAGGAGGACTTTGGGTCCCCCCTTAGTGATAAGCAGTGGAAATATTGCGGCCAACAAACTGGGAAAATATTGGCAAGCAGTAGTAGACTACACTTTAAATATCTGCACCGTTTATACTAGACACCTGCTCGGCTACACAGGTTCCAGCTTCGGGATGATGACTGCTGCGAAAGGTGTGGTGGAGCAGGGGCCAACTTCCTACATTTGGCATGGGAATGTGACCCTGTTCTGGGATACTGGCAAAAGATCCTAGAGGCTTTGGGACAGATGGTTGGCTATCCAATTCCAGACACCCAAATCACGGCGCTGCTAGGGTACACAGAAACACTAGATCCCTCAATCAGAAAATATGTCTTGCTGGGCTTACTATTAGCCAAACGCAGAATAGCCTGTAGATGGGGGAGAGGACGGGCCCCCAAGTTTAAGGAGTGGCTGCACGATTTAATATTCTGCCAAGAGCAATTACTCATATACGCGTAGCTAACTCTGCCTGCCTCCCGGCCATGAGACATGTGTGTCCCTTTGCGGGCATACTTGATAGAACACCCAACTACACGGGATGCCACCGGCTGAGGCCCATGAGGGAGACCCATGCACATGGGATGAACGGGGAGGGGGGATGCGGAGGCGCAGACCAATGGGGGAGGGAACACCTGGAATCAAGAAACTGCAAACGATAAAGCATCTGTAGATGAGAGATGGATGGGGGAAGAGCCCTGAGAGGGACAAAGCCTACTGTAATAACATTGACCTCTGTTGATGTGCTAAACCATAATGACAACCAGACCAAAACACTGCCTGCTAAATGTGACCTTAATGCTACCCATGACTGTATTATGCATCAGAAAAGTAATGAGATGTTATGCTTGTTTCCTTAAGTTTGTTCTGTGTTTTGAGCTACAAAACCATAATAAAAGAATTTATGTAAAAAAACAATGTAGACAAGATATTTGCTTTGTGTTTCACTGAACTATTAAAAAAAGACAATACGGGGGCGTGGCTTGGGTTCCGAGCATGGCGGACGCTTCTTGCTAGAGCTCCGCCACCTCGGCCACCTAGCCGTTGATGATCCTGCACTTATCCTCTCCCTGTGCCGTCGCAGCTGGGGCGCTTGTTTGGGGAGCCGACCGGGAGCGCCGGATGCGCTGAGGAGCCGCCCATGACTGAGGGGCGAGACGAGTGAGGGGTCCTTCCCGGGCCGGGGAGCCCAGCTACGTGAGGCCGCGGCTTGGGGCCTTTCGACGGCGACCACCTCGGCAGGAGACGGCGGGCGGCTGGCTGCCCGGAGGACGCCGGCACCTCCGATGCCCCCAGATATCCTCGGCTGGGGGGCAGTGTTGGTATCGGGGCCGGTCCAGGCCGAATACCACCCACAGCGAGGCGCTGGATCAGCAGTGCTGCCCTGAGCCAGCCGGGGTGGGCGCGACGGCTGTCGGGCCGGGACCGTCCCCCAACGCCATCTGGGGGTCGCTTGAGCGCCCGTAACAGCAGAAGCGGCGCGGAATGGAAGGACGAGGGCAGCTTGCAGACTTGGGCATGAGTGGTCGGGACACGACGTTTGGGGCAGCAACATCCCCGGTCTCCATCAGTGGCACGAAGATAACCATCGGTATGGGGAAGGACAGGCAGCTGGGGGGGGCGGCCAAACAGCCCACCCTCGATCAATTTGCCAAGCCACCGATGCCCAAGGACTCCTCCGAAGGCCTGTCCCACGACTCGGCTACCATCCTGGCCGCCATTAACAAATCCCACGGGTCCCTGGAGGTCCAGATGGCGCGGTGGGGTCGGAGGTCTCATTCTGCGTCAGGACATGCGCAAAGGCGGTGGGACGGATCACCGAAGGCTGAGAACAGGGTCTCCACAGTGGAAGATAATGTCACGTCTCTCCAGGCCACGGTGGACAAATTGACGGCAACGACACGAGACCTGGCCGAGGCCTGACAAAAATATGGAGTATCTGTGCAGATAAAATGTTTATTTTTCTTAAATAAAATTTTGAATTGAATCTGCTGAATTTGTGTAGCTTTTATTTCTTAGCAAATCCACTTAGTTACAACAAAATCGGTGTGATTAAAATGTTAAAATATATAGCTAATATTATTCCAGACTGTGGTGCATACTTTGCCATTTATCGCACAATTGCTTTTACTGAATGCACAGTCTGCCTTTCCCTGAAGCATAATTTGATCCTTAATTGCCAGATAATTCCAGTGCCCTGATTTGACATTATTCACCTTTTTATCAGAAAGTGTTGATCATGTTACTGAAAATGTGAAAGTATGAGTTTTCTATCATGTGGCAGTTTTCATTCTTCGAAGCTATGTGGACCTTTGCATTAATTAAGTGGAACAAGCCTGAAGGAAATATGGAGAAGCTGAAATGTGTTGTATACATTTAAGAAATAAACAGCTAAAAAGAATATTTTAAAGTAGTCCAAAATCTGCTAATGCATACAGTATAATGTTATGTGATCCATTTATACCATTGCCAAATTCAATTCATAAAAAAGAGCAAGGTAAAACATGAATCAAATTAGGAAAGAGAGACTCTCTGAGATCCCGTCCCCTGTCGATCATTTCAAATGTATCATTTTCTAAGTTTACACCAATCTAGTACCCTGTCTGCACCGAAACTTTCTAACAAAAATAAGTTCACCAACATTGGGTCATTTATGGGTAAGTGTAGTATACTGCTCAGCCAGAATGTGTTTATATTAGAATGTTGAAGGTTAGAATGTTGATATTTAGTCAGTTGCTGAATGGGCTGAGCAGATACAGACCGCTCCTGGTGGGGCTCATCTATTATACAACTTGATACCTAATAAACCTACATGAAAACTACCAAGGCTGGACTACTTATCTTAACATTACATTTGGCGACGATTTGGAAAGGCCCTGCGCTTCAACTCCCAAGGAACCTCAAGATAAAGCTACCTCAACATACAAAAATCCTCAAGCAGCAGCTCAACTCATCTGGCACTACGAGCCCCACCAGTGACCTCCCACGGTCGCCCTCAACTCCAAAGTGCCACTTCCTAACTGCAGATTCTGCTGCCTCCCAGTTTCTGCCTACAGTTCTTGTCCGCATGCCAGTTCCTGCCTGCATGCCAGCTCTGGCTCTCCACTGCTTGTTTTCAGGCTGACTACTCCCTCGGAGCAACGTGTCCTTCTGTCTGCCTCTGCATACCGGCTTGCTTGTTCCTCACAGTGTGACATCAGAGCTCATAATTTCTTCTATGCTGCCTCCCTCTTTTTAACATCTGCCCCAGCTACAGGCATTTTATTATAGCCCTGCGAACTTTACAAGCAGTTCGACTCTCTCGCACCCACTACAGCGTGAGCAGACACTCACTGTCACCTAGTCGAGGTCAGTCTTATTTTTTTTTAATTTCCGGCATTTTTCAGAAGAAATGCCATTTTCCAGCACTGTTACCGTTATTCGCCATGCGACATTTGAAAGTTGCGCGAGGCACCTCCTTACCTCGAGCTGTAGTCGCGCGGATTTTCTGTGGCAGCACCTTCCATCCATGGATATCCTCTCTGTGACGACTCTTCCCTGCGTCATCACCGCTTTTCCGCATTTGCCGAGCCTACTACATGAAAACTACCAAGGCTGGACTACTTATCTTAACATTACAGTAAGCTTAATGCATGCCTAATAATCTGAGGGCAAAAGTGCCATTTTCCATTTTAATTCTCATAGGATTATGTACTTCTCAATACAGAAGAAAATGGCTGAACCGAAATACACAAAATGTGGCGCAAAGGTCGAACTTTACCAAGGGTTTTTGTGCTTTTTCTCTCAATTTAGTTCAGTAGTTTTTGAGAAATGATTTAAGGCTGCTGAGGCTCTGGAAAGGTCCTAAGGAGACAGGATGAGCACGTCCTGACCCCAAGCCCCATATGAGGGGGTTGTACCCTATGTTTAAAATGTAAAAACAAAAAAAAGTAATTTTGTCTCAGGATCCTCAGATTCAGTGTCTGGATTCACAGGGCCAAGTGAAGCTCTCCAGCGTGGATTCAACGAACCAGGTTTGGTTACGCAGCTAAAAAAAAACACCATCTGCAGCAAAATGCCATTGTGCAGGGCATGATTGCTACGGAGGTGCTATTAACACCCACCTGGTACACCACCACTGGGTATAACTTTCACAGACTTGAGAGGCCAGGCTCCAGAGGGGTAGTCCAGGCCCTGCATCCTACTCCTGCAGTGTACAACTTGAGACCATTGGTCTCTTGTCTAACTCAGACAATCAAAGGCGGGTCATTGTGATTGTTAGACAATCATAAAGAAATGACTGCAGGGACTGTCACTCAGTACTATGCACAGCTAAATGTTGCATGCCGACATTGGTGCTCAAGGCCTCGTCTGTGAGGCCTTGCGGTCTACCCCTATAACATGCAATTAAAGGAAGTACTTGCTGCCAGTCAACTGTTGACTTAGTTGTGAGACAGGTTCTGCATGCAACAATTCCGGGTGCACTTAGGATACAGGGCTTACCATAAAGCTTTTTGTGCAGTAATCCCTGCATCATATCTCTACATGTTATGTACACTTCTAACCAATAAAAGCACACTCACCATGGAATTTTCCCAGCAGATGCAGCTGGAAGTAAATTACGAAGGAGTAAGTTTCGATTCTAAGGCCAGGCACACATTATCTACTATTTAAGGTCACTCCGCCTGTGCCCACCACTAGACAAGTGGGAAAAGGCCTATATCTAAAGGGAAAGGTATGCGCTAATAAGAACAGTGTATTCATTAACAAAGCAGAACTTAGCCTCGAAGAAACAAAAACATGAGAGGACTTTTCTCTGAAATAGCAAAAGATTAGTTTCGATCATGATTCAAAATGGCGCCCATATACAAAATGATGCAGTGAATGTTAACTTACATAAAACAACGCAAAATCATATTTTTTTATTCTTACATTTATGCGGATGACATCACGCTGTATTTGCGGGACCTTGACATTGGTCTTAACCCAATACTTGGAGAAGTCATACATTTCGGACTGCGCTCGGGGATAAACATCAACTGGGAGAAATCCCACATTTTCCCACTTACCCAGTCAGTTCAGCTGTATACTCCTGATTACCCACTAACTTGGTGTGAGGCTGAGGTTAAATATTTGGGGATTATGATAACTAGAGACAGGACAGAGCTGATGCGAAATAGCTATGGCCGAACACTTGAGACCCTGACGGAGTCCATCACAAGGTGGATTTCCATGCCCATCTCACTGGCGGGCGAATTTTGTTGACTAAAATGGTAATCCTTCCGAAACTACTTTATCTCTTCATCAATATTCCCTATGCCCCAGCAAAAAAAAAATTAAAGCTCTTAAAACTCCACTGATACCACTGACTTGGGGAGGGAACTAACCCAGACTGAAATGGGAGGTCTTGACTCAGCTTTTTACGAGAGGGGGGGGGTTGAGGCACCCGATATGGAGCTATACTTTCTGTACGCCCAGGCACATTTCGCAGCATATTGGGTGCGACCGCCTCCGTATATGCCACACCTAGCTGTGGTGCAGGGATACATGTCTTCTGTGCTGGTTACGGCATACCTGGGCTTTCCCAGGAACCCCCAGAGCAAAGACCCGGCGACGGTCGAGTATACAAACAGGGCCTGGCGAGATATTGCTAAGCGTCTGCAAGTACCCATGCTGTATTTCCTGCTGCTGGGAACACAGAATCACCCAGATCTCCCGGTAACACACGTGGCGAGCTGTCGGCAAATGCTCCCGAATATCGGGCCGCTGACCTGGGGGAATCTATATGCATGTGAAACTTTCCGCACTCGCAAGGCATTCTTCCAGGACCAACAGCCATCCCCAATGGATTTATTCCTATATGTCAGACTACGCCAGGACGTTAAAATTGCTACCCCAGACTCCCCACTGAGCCTACGATCCTAGCCCCATTGCATGCTATACTTCAAAGACCTGCAACCACACATGTGGTTTCCATTCTTTATCGCACTACCCAGGCAGTAAGCCCTGAGATTAAACAGAACTCAGGAGCTCATTGGGAGGAGGACTTTGGGTCCCCCCTTAGTGATAAGCAGTGGAAATATTGCGGCCAACAAACTGGGAAAATATTGGCAAGCAGTAGTAGACTACACTTTAAATATCTGCACCGTTTATACTAGACACCTGCTCGGCTACACAGGTTCCAGCTTCGGGATGATGACTGCTGCGAAAGGTGTGGTGGAGCAGGGGCCAACTTCCTACATTTGGCATGGGAATGTGACCCTGTTCTGGGATACTGGCAAAAGATCCTAGAGGCTTTGGGACAGATGGTTGGCTATCCAATTCCAGACACCCAAATCACGGCGCTGCTAGGGTACACAGAAACACTAGATCCCTCAATCAGAAAATATGTCTTGCTGGGCTTACTATTAGCCAAACGCAGAATAGCCTGTAGATGGGGGAGAGGACGGGCCCCCAAGTTTAAGGAGTGGCTGCACGATTTAATATTCTGCCAAGAGCAATTACTCATATACGCGTAGCTAACTCTGCCTGCCTCCCGGCCATGAGACATGTGTGTCCCTTTGCGGGCATACTTGATAGAACACCCAACTACACGGGATGCCACCGGCTGAGGCCCATGAGGGAGACCCATGCACATGGGATGAACGGGGAGGGGGGATGCGGAGGCGCAGACCAATGGGGGAGGGAACACCTGGAATCAAGAAACTGCAAACGATAAAGCATCTGTAGATGAGAGATGGATGGGGGAAGAGCCCTGAGAGGGACAAAGCCTACTGTAATAACATTGACCTCTGTTGATGTGCTAAACCATAATGACAACCAGACCAAAACACTGCCTGCTAAATGTGACCTTAATGCTACCCATGACTGTATTATGCATCAGAAAAGTAATGAGATGTTATGCTTGTTTCCTTAAGTTTGTTCTGTGTTTTGAGCTACAAAACCATAATAAAAGAATTTATGTAAAAAAACAATGTAGACAAGATATTTGCTTTGTGTTTCACTGAACTATTAAAAAAAGACAATACGGGGGCGTGGCTTGGGTTCCGAGCATGGCGGACGCTTCTTGCTAGAGCTCCGCCACCTCGGCCACCTAGCCGTTGATGATCCTGCACTTATCCTCTCCCTGTGCCGTCGCAGCTGGGGCGCTTGTTTGGGGAGCCGACCGGGAGCGCCGGATGCGCTGAGGAGCCGCCCATGACTGAGGGGCGAGACGAGCGAGGGGTCCTTCCCGGGCCGGGGAGCCCAGCTACGTGAGGCCGCGGCTTGGGGCCTTTCGACGGCGACCACCTCGGCAGGAGACGGCGGGCGGCTGGCTGCCCGGAGAACGCCGGCACCTCCGATGCCCCCGGATATCCTCGGCTGGGGGGCAGTGTTGGTATCGGGGCCGGTCCAGGCCGAATACCACCCACAGCGAGGCGCTGGATCAGCAGTGCTGCCCTGAGCCAGCCGGGTGGCCGCGACGGCTGTCGGGCCGGGACCGTCCCCCAACGCCATCTGGGGGTCGCTTGAGCGCCCGTAACAGCAGAAGCGGCGCGGAATGGAAGGACGAGGGCAGCTTGCAGACTCGGGCATGAGTGGTCGGGACACGACGTTTGGGGCAGCAACATCCCCGGTCTCCATCAGTGGCACGAAGATAACCATCGGTATGGGGAAGGACAGGCAGCTGGGGGGGGCGGCAAAACAGCCCACCCTCGATCAATTTGCCAAGCCACCGACGCCCAAGGACTCCTCCGAAGGCCTGTCCCACGACTCGGCTACCATCCTGGCCGCCATTAACAAATCCCACGCGTCCCTGGAGGCCCAGATTGGCGCGGTGGGGTCGGAGGTCTCATTTCTGCGTCAGGACATGCGCAAGGCGGTGGAACGGATCACCGAAGCTGAGAACAGGGTCTCCACAGTGGAAGATAATGTCACGTCTCTCCAGGCCACGGTGGACAAATTGACGGCCACGACACGAGACCTGGCCGAGGCCTGACAAAAATATGGAGTATCTGTGCAAGATAAAATGTTTATTTTTCTTAAATAAAATTTTGAATTGAATCTGCTGAATTTGTGTAGCTTTTATTTCTTAGCAAATCCACTTAGTTACAACAAAATCGGTGTGATTAAAATGTTAAAATATATAGCTAATATTATTCCAGACTGTGGTGCATACTTTGCCATTTATCGCACAATTGCTTTTACTGAATGCACAGTCTGCCTTTCCCTGAAGCATAATTTGATCCTTAATTGCCAGATAATTCCAGTGCCCTGATTTGACATTATTCACCTTTTTATCAGAAAGTGTTGATCATGTTACTGAAAATGTGAAAGTATTGAGTTTTCTATCATGTGGCCAGTTTTTCATTCTTCGAAGCTATGTGGACCTTTGCATTAATTAAGTGGAACAAGCCTGAAGGGAATATGGAGAAGCTGAAATGTGTTGTATACATTTAAGAAATAAACAGCTAAAAAGAATATTTTAAAGTAGTCCAAAATCTGCTAATGCATACAGTATAATGTTATGTGATCCATTTATACCATTGCCAAATTCAATTCATAAAAAAGAGCAAGGTAAAACATTAATCAAATTAGGAAAGAGAGACTCTCTGAGATCCCGTCCCCTGTCGATCATTTCAAATGTATCATTTTCTAAGTTTACACCAATCTAGTACCCTGTCTGCCCGAAACTTTCTAACAAAAAAAAGTTCACCAACATTGGGTCATTTATGGGTAAGTGTAGTATACTGCTCAGCCAGAATGTGTTTATATTAGAATGTTGAAGGTTAGAATGTTGATGATTTAGTCAGTTGCTGAATGGGCTGAGCAGATACAGCCCGCTCCTGGTGGGGCTCATCTATTATACAACTTGATACCTAATAAACCTACATGAAAACTACCAAGGCTGGACTACTTATCTTAACATTACATTTGGCGACGATTTGGAAAGGCCCTGCGCTTCAACTCCCAAGGAACCTCAAGATAAAGCTACCTCAACATACAAAAATCCTCAAGCAGCAGCTCAACTCATCTGGCACTACGAGCCCCACCAGTGACCTCCCACGGTCGCCCTCAACTCCAAAGTGCCACTTCCTAACTGCAGATTCTGCTGCCTCCCAGTTTCTGCCTACAGTTCTTGTCCGCATGCCAGTTCCTGCCTGCATGCCAGCTCTGGCTCTCCACTGCTTGTTTTCAGGCTGACTACTCCCTCGGAGCAACGTGTCCTTCTGTCTGCCTCTGCATACCGGCTTGCTTGCTCCTCACAGTGTGACATCAGAGCTCATAATTTCCTCTATGCTGCCTCCCTCTTTTTAACATCTGCCCCAGCTACAGGCATTTTATTATAGCCCTGCGAACTTTACAAGCAGTTCGACTCTCTCGCACCCACTACAGCGTGAGCAGACACTCACTGTCACCTAGTCGAGGTCAGTCTTATTTTTTTTTAATTTCCGGCATTTTTCAGAAGAAATGCCATTTTCCAGCACTGTTACCGTTATTCGCCATGCGACATTTGAAAGTAGCGCGAGGCACCTCCTTACCTCGAGCTGTAGTCGCGCGGATTTTCTGTGGCAGCACCTTCCATCCATGGATATCCTCTCTGTGACGACTCTTCCCTGCGTCATCACCGCTTTTCCGCATTTGCCGAGCCTACTACATGAAAACTACCAAGGCTGGACTACTTATCTTAACATTACAGTAAGCTTAATGCATGCCTAATAATCTGAGGGCAAAAGTGCCATTTTCCATTTTAATTCTCATAGGATTATGTACTTCTCAATACAGAAGAAAATGGCTGAACCGAAATACACAAAATGTGGCGCAAAGGTCGAACTTTACCAAGGGTTTTTGTGCTTTTTCTCTCAATTTAGTTCAGTAGTTTTTGAGAAATGATTTAAGGCTGCGGAGGCTCTGGAAAGGTCCTAAGGAGACAGGATGAGCACGTCCTGACCCCAAGCCCCATATGAGGGGGTTGTACCCTATGTTTAAAATGTAAAAAGAAAAAAAAGTAATTTTGTCACAGGATCCTCAGATTCAGTGTCTGGATTCACAGGGCCAAGTGAAGCTCTCCAGCGTGGATTCAACGAACCAGGTTTGGTTACGCAGCTAAAAAAAAACACCATCTGCAGCAAAATGCCATTGTGCAGGGCATGATTGCTACGGAGGTGCTATTAACACCCACCTGGTACACCACCACTGGGTATAACTTTCACAGACTTGAGAGGCCAGGCTCCAGAGGGGTAGTCCAGGCCCTGCATCCTACTCCTGCAGTGTACAACTTGAGACCATTGGTCTCTTGTCTAACTCAGACAATCAAAGGCGGGTCATTGTGATTGTTAGACAATCATAAAGAAATGACTGCAGGGACTGTCACTCAGTACTATGCACAGCTAAATGTTGCATGCCGACATTGGTGCTCAAGGCCTCGTCTGTGAGGCCTTGCGGTCTACCCCTATAACATGCAATTAAAGGAAGTACTTGCTGCCAGTCAACTGTTGACTTAGTTGTGAGACAGGTTCTGCATGCACAATTCCGGGTGCACTTAGGATACAGGGGCTTACCATAAAGCTTTTTGTGCAGTAATCCCTGCATCATATCTCTACATGTTATGTACACTTCTAAACCAATAAAAGCACACCCACCATGGAATTTTCCAAGCAGATGCAGCTGGACAGTAAATTACGAAGGAGTAAGTTTCGATTCTGGAGGCCGGGCACACATTATCTACTATTCAAGGTCACTCTGCCTGTGCCCACCACTAGACAAGTGGGAGAAGGCCTATATCTAAAGGGAAAGGTATGCGCTAATAAGAACAGTGTATTCATTAACAAAGCAGAACTTATCCTCGAAGAAACAAAACATGAGAGGACTTTTCTCTGAAATAGCAAAAGATTAGTTTCGATCATGATTCAAAATGGCGCCCATATACAAAATGATGCAGTGAATGTTAACTTACATAAAACAACGCAAAATCATATTTTTTTATTCTAACATTTATGCGGATGACATCACGCTGTATTTGCGGGACCCTGACATCAGTCTTAACCCAATACTTGGAGAAGTCATACATTTCAGACTGTGCTCGGGGATAAACCTCAACTGGGAGAAACCCCAAATTTTCCCACTTACCCAGTCAGTTCAGCTGTATACTCCTGATTACCCACTAACTTGGTGTGAGGCTGAGGTTAAATATTTGGGGATTATGATAACTAGAGACAGGACAGAGCTGATGCAAAATAACCATGGCCGAACACATGAGACCACTGACGGAGTCCATCACAAGGTGGATTTCCATGCCCATATCACTGGCGGGGCGAATTTCATTGACTAAAATGGTAATCCTTCCGAAACTACCTTATCTCTTCATCAATATTCCCTATGCCCCAGCAAAAAAATAATTAAAGCTCTTGACACTCCACTGATACCACTGACTTGGAGAGGGAACCAATCCAGACTGAAATGGGAGGTCTTGACTCATCTTTTTACGAGAGGGGGTTTGAGGCACCCGATATGGAGCTATACTTTCTGTACGCCCAGGCGCATTTCGCAGCATATTGGGTGCGACCGCCTCCGTATATGCCACACTAGCTGTGGTGCAGGGATACATGTCTTCTGTGCTGGTTACAGCATACCTGGGCTTTCCTAGGAACCCCCAGAGCAAAGACCCGGGGACGGTCGAGTATACAAACAGGGCCTGGCGAGATATTGCTAAGCGTCTGCAAGTACCCATGCTGTATTCCCTGCTGCTGGGAACACAGAATCACCTAGATCTCCCGGTAACACACGTGGCGAGCTGTCGGCAAATGCTCCAGAATATCGGAGCGCTGACCTCGGGGAATCTATATGCATGTGAAACTTTCCGCATACGCAAGGCATTCTTCCAGGACCAACAGCCTTCCCCAATGGATTTATTCCTATATGTCAGACTACGCCAGGATGTTAAAACTGCTACCCCAGACTCCCCACTGAGCCTACGATCCTAGCCCCATTGCAAGCTATACTTCAAAGACCTGCAACCACACATGTGGTTTCCATTCTTTATCGCACTACCCAGGCAGTAAGCCCTGAGATTAAACAGAACTCAGGGGCTCATTGGGAGGAGGACTTGGGGTCCCCCCTTAGTGATAAGCAGTGAAAATATTGCGGCCAACAAACTGGGAAAATATTGGCAAGCAGTAGTAGACTGCGCATCATACACTTTAAATATCTGCACCGTTTATACTAGACACCTGCTCGGCTACACAGGTTCCAGCTTCGGGATGATGACTGCTGCGAAAGGTGTGGTGGAGCAGGGGCCAACTTCCTACATTTGGCATGGGAATGTGACCCTGTTCTGGGATACTGGCAAAAGATCCTAGAGGCTTTGGGACAGATGGTTGGCTATCCAATTCCAGACACCCAAATCACGGCGCTGCTAGGGTACACAGAAACACTAGATCCCTCAATCAGAAAAAATGTCTCGCTGGGCTTACTATTAGTCAAACGCAGAATAGCCTGTAGATGGGTGAGAGGACGGACCCCCAAGTTTAAGGAGTGGCTGCGCGATT
The DNA here is from genome assembly GCF_964204655.1 of Triturus cristatus. NCBI lineage: Eukaryota > Metazoa > Chordata > Amphibia > Caudata > Salamandridae > Triturus > Triturus cristatus. The sequence continues at coordinate 791,171,637 of NC_140595.1, forward strand.
TAACATTCTGCCAAGAGCAATTACTCATATACCTATATTTATTTATTTTTGCAATTTATAGAGCGCACAAATACCCGAGGGTGTCTCGGCGCTGCGGACTGCAAAGAGTAGAGGTTTAGTGGGGTGCTCATTGGTTGAAAAGCCAGGTTTTTATAAGTTTCCTGAAGGCAGGTAGCGTTGGGCAGGTTTTAATGCGAAGGGGGAGGGAATTCCACAGTTTGGAAGTGGCAATAGTGAATATCTTGTCACCCCAGGATGCCTTATAAGTGCGGGGAACCCTCAGCATGTTGACGGAGGAGGAGCGTAAGGTTCGGTTAGGCACATGGGCACAAAAGGCTTTTTTTAGAAAGTCTGGTCCAGTGTTGTGGATGGCCTTCAAGGCAATGCAGAGAGCCTTAAATTTGATGCGGCTTGTTATCGGAAGCCAGTGCAGACTCCGAACCACCGGGGAAATTGAGTTGCGTTTGGGAGTGCCTGTTATTAATCTGGCGGCGGCGTTCTGCACCATCTGTAATTTGTTGGTAATCTTTTGTTGGGCATTCATGAGCAGGCCATTGCAGTAGTCAATTTTCGACATTACAAGCGTGCTGACCAGGGTTTTTCCTGCATTAGGGGGGAGGAACGGTAAAAGTTTTTTGATCATTCTGAGAGTGTAAAAAGATGATGAGACGATGGCGTTTGCATGGGCTGAGAAGGTTAGTTTGTCATCGAATATGACCCCTAGATTTCTCTCTTTAGGTACAGGGAGGGGTGGAGGTCCTAAGGTGGTCGGCCACCAGGTAGGAGACCATGCTGGATGTAGGTTGCCGAAGATAACGACCTCCGTTTTAGCAAGCATGCCAGTCTGAAAGTTGGCTGCAATTGCTTCGTCATTGTTAATTGTAAGTACTAGCTGTGTGTCGTCGGCGTAGGATGTCAGCCTCATCCCATGGGTTTTAATTACCTTGGCCAGGTCCGACACATAGATATTAAATAGTGTCGGACTCAAGGATGATCCTTGTGGCACTCCACAAGGGAGGGTAAATGGGGGAGAGTTAAATTTGCCGAGACTCACCAGCTGCGGTTGGATAAGAAGGAGGCCAATAGCTCCTTTGCTTTAAGTTTGACGCCTATGTTTGAGACACGGTCGATCAGAGTGGTATGGTCGACCGTGTCAAATGCCGCTGATAGATCCAGCAGTATCAGGACTGCTGATCCACCTTGGTCTCGGGTGGCTCTGATTTCATCTGCCGCCTTAATAAGGGCGGTTTCTGTCCCGTGGCCCTTTCTAAAGCCAAATTGTGTCTCATCCAAGAGACAGTTTTCTGCAATATAATTAGTTAGTTGCGTGTTCATTATTTTTTCGAAACTTTTTGCTGGGAAAGGAAGGTTTGTGATGGGTCGATAGTTTTTGGTGTCTAGAGGGTCCAAATGCTGTTTCTTCAGCAGGGGTTTGATCGTTGCCCTTTTCCAGGCTGTGGGGTAGGTGCCCGTGTCAAACATGGCGTTGCAGATGTCTGCTAGGTTAGGAGCTAGTAGGTCAGGAATGAGTTTTAATACCACGGGGAGACAAGGGTCCGTTGGGGACCCTGATTTTATGGTTAGGATGTGGTTTTTTATTTGTTCGGGTAAGACTTGATGAAAATGCGATAAGATTAGAGCATCGTTTTTTTTTGCGTGGTGTAGATATCGTAAATTTTGTTGACTTTGTCTTGAAAGGTATTGGCCAAGGCGTTGCATAGGTCCTGGGTAGGGGCTGGTGGGGGGTTTGCTGTGGATCCTGATAGTTTGAGGACTACCTGAAAGAGACTCTTGGTGGAGTCTTGGGCTGCTTCTATTTGGTTGGTGTAGTATTTACTTTTCTCGGCAATTAGGAGCGATTCATATTGGTGAATTGCCTCTTTATAGCGTGTCTAAGGGTTTCGGAGAACCAAGGTGCCGAAGGGGAGGTTCTGTTTTTTGAGAGATGTTTGAGGGGTACCAGTGCTTTGAAGGCATTGTTTAGCCAGTCAGAGTATCTGGCTGAGGCTAATGTAGGATAAGCTGTGGGTTCATAGTTGGATACTGACAATTGAGCATTGAGGAGCTGTTGATCGATCTGGCTCCAGGCTCTAAATTGTGTAGGCCTTCTGGGTATGAGTAAGGGGGAGGTTTTCTTTGCCAGGAGGTTGAATAACACTGCCCAGTGATCAGTCCAAATCAGGGGTAGAGTTTTGATGATGGATAGATTGGCGTTGTTAGTGAAAAGCCCATCCAACGTGTGGCCAGCTCTGTGTGTGGGGCTGGTAACCAATTGTTGGAGGGTGACCGCGTCTAGCTCAGTGAGTAAAATTGCTGTATCCTTATCATCAGGGTTTTCTAGATGGAAATTAAAATCGCCTAGAATGGTGAAGTCTGCTTCTCCTGCTACGGGTTCCAGCAGGCTGTTTAGGGAGGTGAGAAACCCTGATCACGGGCCTGGGGGGCGGTATAGGAGGGTTCCTTTGAAGGTATAGGAGTTGTTAATTTTTATGGAGAAGCTTATAGCTTCGCAGGTCGTGCTAGGGAGGGTCTCTGTTCTTACCAAGTATTTATCTCGGTATATTATAGCCAGACCACCCCCTTTCCTATTAATTCTGTCCTGTCTTACTACGCAAAAACCGTCCGGGGAAGCAGTGCAAAAGTCTGGGCCGGATGAAGGGTCTTCCCAAGTTTCTGATATAAATAGAATATCTAGGTTATGGTTGGTTATGAAGTCTGCTAGTTCGTATTTGTGTTTGGGGAGTGAGCGTGCATTTACTAGTGCCGCATGTATGTCCTCCTGTTTGGAGTGATTTTGTCGGGTCTGAGTATCTCCTGAGATCTCATGGCTGTCATTGATGTTAAGCGTATACAGGCATGCGGGGCAGCTGAAGGTCATGTTGGTTTCTAGCATGCAGGAGTGGAGGAGAGGGCAGGAGGTGGTATTAGCAGGGTGGGCAATATTTTTGAGCTGGGTGCTATAGTAGAAAAGGTGTTTCTTGGGTTTGGCTGAGTTGTTTGGGCCAGGGTTACTGGCCCTGGGCACGGTCGAGGCGCGGACGGGCGCAGACGGGCTTGCCTTAGGCACGCCTTCGGCGCGCCAGCGGCGCGCCCGCTGCGCGCGTCCGCTGCGCGTCTGGGCGAGCATCCCTATTTAAGCAGTGAATTTAAAACAATTAGACTGCTGACCACCGCAGTGGAGTCTGCACTACTTCCGGTCTGCGTCGTGATTCCCTCCACACAATCGGAAGAATCCGTGGTGGACCGGGGAAGACGCTTGGTGACCAAATAGTGCAGTGAGTGCAATGTGGTGTTTTGAATCAGGTAAGAATGAGCGGGAAGCCCTTTACCGGCGTTTTGTGACACAGTTTAAAACAGTGGAGATGAGTAAGAAGCCCTTTACCAGGCGCTTCGTTACACAATTGTTAAAAACAGTGAGACAATTGTTAAAACCAGTGAGATGAACAGGAAGCACTTTGTCAGGCGCTTCGTGATACAATTTAAAATATAGTGAAAAGAACAGGAAGCCCTTTACCAGGCGCTTCGTGAGCAAATGTCCACAGTGACTCGTACCTCAATCGCGTCCGCTGCGCGTCTGGGCGAGCATCCCTATTTAAGCAGTGAATTTAAAACAACTAGACTGCTGACCGCCGCAGTGGAGTCTGCACTACTTCCGGTCTGCGTCGTGATTCCCTCCACACAATCGGAAGAATCTGTGGTGGACCGGGGAAGACGCTTGGCGACCAAGTAGTGCAGTGAGTGCAATGTGGTGTTTTGAATCAGGTAAGAATGAGCGGGAAGCCCTTTACCGGCGTTTTGTGACACAGTTTAAAACAGTGGGGATGAGTAAGAAGCCCTTTACCAGGCGCTTCGTGACACAATTGTTAAAAACAGTGAGACAATTGTTAAAACCAGTGAGATGAACAGGAAGCCCTTTGTCAGGCGCTTCGTGATACAATTTAAAATATAGTGAAAAGAACAGGAAGCCCTTTACCAGGCGCTTCGTGAGCAAATGTCCACAGTGACTCGTACCTCAATCGCGTCCGCTGCGCGTCTGGGCGAGCATCCCTATTTAAGCAGTGAATTTAAAACAACTAGACTGCTGACCGCCGCAGTGGAGTCGGCACTACTTCCGGTCTGCGTCGTGATTCCCTCCACACAATCGGAAGAATCCGTGGTGGACCGGGGAAGACGCTTGGCGACCAAGTAGTGCAGTGAGTGCAATGTGGTGTTTTGAATCAGGTAAGAATGAGCGGGAAGCCCTTTACCGGCGTTTTGTGACACAGTTTAAAACAGTGGGGATGAGTAAGAAGCCCTTTACCAGGCGCTTCGTGACACAATTGTTAAAAACAGTGAGACAATTGTTAAAACCAGTGAGATGAACAGGAAGCCCTTTGTCAGGCGCTTCGTGATACAATTTAAAATATAGTGAAAAGAACAGGAAGCCCTTTACCAGGTGCTTCGTGAGCAAATGTCCACAGTGACTCGTACCTCAATCGCGTCCGCTGCGCGTCTGGGCGAGCATCCCTATTTAAGCAGTGAATTTAAAACAACTAGACTGCTGACCGCCGCAGTGGAGTCGGCACTACTTCCGGTCTGCGTCGTGATTCCCTCCACACAATCGGAAGAATCCGTGGTGGACCGGGGAAGACGCTTGGCGACCAAGTAGTGCAGTGAGTGCAATGTGGTGTTTTGAATCAGGTAAGAATGAGCGGGAAGCCCTTTACCGGCGTTTTGTGACACAGTTTAAAACAGTGGGGATGAGTAAGAAGCCCTTTACCAGGCGCTTCGTGACACAATTGTTAAAAACAGTGAGACAATTGTTAAAACCAGTGAAATGAATAGCTAACTCACCTGCCTCCCGGCCATGAGACATGTGTGTCCCTTTGCGGGCATACTTGATAGAACACCCAACTACACAGGATGCCACCGGCTGAGGCCCATGAGGGAGACCCATGCACATGGGATGGACGGGGAGGGGGGACGCAGACCAATGGGGGTGGGAACACCTGGAATCAAGAAACTGCAAACGATAAAGCATCTGTAGATAAGAGATGGGTGGGGGGAAGAGCCCTGAGAGAGACAAGCCTACTGTAATAACATTGACCTCTGTTGATGTGCTAAACCATAATGACAACCAGACCAAAACACTGCCTGCTAAATGTGACCTTAATGCTACCCATGACTGTATTATGCATCAGAAAAGTAATGAGATGTTATGCTTGTTTCCTTAAGTTTGTTCTGTGTTTTGAGCTACAAAACCTTAATAAAAGGATTTATGTAAAAAAAACAATGTAGACAAGATATTTGCTTTGTGTTTCACTGAACTATTAAAAGGAAGACAATACATTTTATAATTTAAAAACTTAGAGCTAAATAGGTATTGATTTTTGTATCAAAATGGAAAATGCTTATATTTTTCGAAGCAACATTCCATTGACTGCTAGTATGTATAGTAGTGCCACTGACCAGGTCTAAGATGCTACCACGGTTTTGATGGGTCTCACAACACAATGAAAGGGTTATAAAAAGGTCTTTCCCTACCTGAAATTAACTTTAGATAGTAGCGAGCTATGAGATGGAGTAAATCTAGGTTGTTACATTTGGACTTAAGTCTAGGTAAGGCCACTAGAATTATGCAACAGGAGAGGGCTAAATTATGCAGCAGGTTAATTAAATTATGCCACAAGAAAAAGCAAATTAGGCAACATAATGCGCCACATTTTGTAACTGTATTGCTTTTGTTTTTTTTTCATTTTTAGGTTCTAGTTGTGCTGAGCTTGTGAAGTCTTTTGTATTTATAAAAAAATCTTAAAAGGGGTTTACATCCCGGCCTTACTTTCCATTTGCTCCTATGCTGTTTTCCTTGTTTTTAGTTGGTTGAAGATGCTATTTTCTGTTGTGCTTGTCTTTTCTTTGCATGTTTTCTATTCAGTGGAGCTTGGACCAAGTGCCCCCTGTGAACTTTTCCTCCTTCTTTTATGGTATTAATTTTTTCTTTGTGCTCAGGAATTTTTGGCAACTGCATGTATTAGGTTTCGCCTGCACAGCTCTTGCTCTGTTCTTGTGAAATCTCTTGTATTTAATATATCTTAAAAGGGGGCTCTTATCAGTTCACATAGCCGAATTAATGTGTTCATTCACTTTTGTGTGCAGTTTTTATTTGTTAACTTCCCCTGGCTGCACTCATTTATGATACTTCTACTAAAGCTGTTCACACCGTTTAAGCCCCATTTTACAGTCCAGATAAGATCTCTTCTGTCAATATAAGATCTTTTCCCATGGAAAAGGCAGACAGCTTCTAACAGTATGCTGGAATGCTTGCCTTTTATTACTTTGTTGTGTGAAGCAGATGCTTTAGCCTTTGAACATGTGTGGCCTTTCCTACTCGTGCCTCAGTACCTTTCTTTGCAGTTTGTAGGCATTATCGGATTCATTTTTTCAACTTAATCTATTTGGTCACTATGATCATATTGTAAATGTTGTAATAAACATTGCACCTTAAAAGTAAAGTTAATATAGAAGAACTATGCTATATTTTACTACCAAACAAGCAGCCAAAAGTGCAGTTACTTGCAGACAACAGGATCATGATTTGAATGGTGCAGTAGGTGCAGTAGCAATTGTAGGAGAGTAGGATCTGCTTCTTATGGTTACCCCAACTTTTTGCTGATGTAACACTGTTTTTAGACCTTAGTCTGGCTGGAGCCCTGCTATTCAGGAGCCTAGCTGCGTCCTCTCTAAATGGATTCCTAGTACCTTAGGTACACAACAGATTGGATTCTGAGGTGCCCTTATAAGAGCCGTGGCATCACAAAATGGATGCTGCAGCCACAGACACGGGTCTGGCCTCCTGTTGCTGACCGAAACTCCGGCAGGGGAGGCCTGAACAATAGGTTTCCTGTCACAGGGAGGTGTTACCACCTCCCAGACAGGCCTTAGTGGATTAGGGCTGGGTGGGAGCACTCCAGGAGTGCTTTGAAGTCCTGCACTGGGGGCACATTTGGTGTCCCTGTGCATAGTACAGCTCAAACCAGTTGCAGGGGCTACCAGCCCCTGCCGCAAAACTGGACAAAGGAAATGGGTATAGCCACCCCTCTTTCCAAACCCTCCCATAGGTGGGTCCCCTGAGTTAGTCCAACCCCTCACTTGGGTATTAAGAATGAACCTCTGTAACCAGAACTTCAGATATCCCTGGACGAAACTCTGAAACTGAATCCTAGAACTTCGATGATCTGTTCAACTTCAGATGACTGAAGAATCTCCCTTGGGGTAAAGGAGTTACTCCCCTGTTTGGCAGGCACCAAAGAAGCATCTCTCCTGTCTGCATCTCCAAAGCTCCACCGAAGACTTTGCAACACCAGAGGTGGATTTCCTGACCTCTCCGCGGCCGAACCGAGTCCCAGCAAAGCTGAGACCTGCAGCCCTCGTGGGTACCGTGGAACCGGAACCCCTGGACACCGTGCACATTTGCAAGTGCATCGGCTTCTCAACGTCCCTTGAGGCTGTGCATTGGGTTACTTGTAGCCCAGACCCCGAGCAGAGATTCCACCGAAGATTGTCGGCCTAACCACTCCGAGTGACCCCTGGGCCTCCATTTTGTGATTCATCTCGAGGTTCCTTCGCGATCCCTGGTCCGTCGACTGGTGGGGCCCTGTGAAGGCAACTCTTCCTTTAATTGGGCTTCCCTGGTTGCTCCAGACGTGCCCTGACTCTCCATCGCTTGGGGAGTCCCCAGATCCTTGCTGGTCCGCACCGAAGCATTTCTTCTCATCCTGCGTGGGTTGCAGTTGCCAAGGCTTGTTGTGTCCAATCCGGGCACCGACGCTGCAGCACTCAACATCCTTCGTGGGACAGCTCGAATCCAGCTTCTGGTCATTCTCGACGCCTCCTGGTCCTCGTGGCTGAAGAGTCAAGCTTCCCCTCTTCTCACCTGAAGCACCCGACATCATTGGACATTCGTCTATCGTGCCCCTGGTCACTGGCAGGTGGCCCAGACTCTGTCCCCTCTGCTTTCAGGTTCTTCACATCTCCAATCCAGGCTTGGATCTCTTCGGACACTTCTCTTCACGGCATCAGCACTTCTTCGTCTCCTGCCATTGAAAACGACGACATGACCCGACACCATTTGACACCTATGCCTCCGGCTTCCCTGGGTGAGGTAACACGAGTACTCCAGTGCCCCCGTGGGTGTTGGCCCTAGACCCATCTATGTCCAAAAGCGTTTGTTCCTAGTCCTTAAACTTTACAAATCTTACCGCGACTTTTCCCATAGAAGCTAACGGGAGCTCGCGGCTGTATTCTTACACTGCACACGGCCCCCATGGGTCCCCTGTGTCACTACCTTGGGTGGTTCCTTGGGGTCCCAGCGATTCTACAGGCTCTAGACCTTGTGTCTAGTCAAGTCCTGGTTCTTATACCACTTTCGTAGTATATGATTTGGTCCGCCCCTAGGGCCTAACGTGTATTTTGCTAATTTACTGTAATATTTTGAAGTGTAACTTATGTGCTTTTGCCTCTAGCCTCATAAAGAGACTAGAGGGGTGTGTTTAGTAATAAATACATATATTTTATATATATATACCTGGTGTGGTCTCCTTTCATCTAGCCACTCAAGAGATTATAGAATGGTAAAACAAGCTGCTTTACACTCCTTCAAGACTTAGCCTGAAGGCTGCTCTTCATAGCTACCACTAGGATAGCTTTTAATAAAGGTTGCCTTTAACCTATCATCAATAAGGGGTTGTTTGGACTGGTGTAAGGTGCCCATTATAACCAGTGGACTGCATATACTAGGGCAACTTCTCACATTGGTGTGCAGCGTGTGGGATTCCAGCTTGCTATTGTTTTACCAGATAATCTCAAGTGAGTGACTAACTGAAAACCACTAAAGGTACCTAAGGCACATATAATACAAGCTTAAACTACAGTAAGTTCTACTGTGTGTCAAGGGCTTAGCACACCCTTTCTACAACTCAAGAGAGTTTAGTAGGCCACACTAGAGTAGGTAGTGTATACACCACACCTTAAAAGTAATGGCCAGAAACCAGTGGGTCCCTGCCAGAAGCCAATGGGCTTCTAGCCTCCAAGTATGACAAGCTCCCATTCTTGGATTTGAGAGCATTGTGTAGTACTAGGAAGTTGAAGACAGGCAAGAGTGCAAACACCTAACACTTCATAGCGGTACTCCTAGATGATCTCAGAAAGACCTCCCGGTCTGATGGGTTAGGTAGAGTGGGTGGGGCAACTAATAAGGAAGGGCCTAGGGGTTCAGATACCCCTGACCTGACCTCTGGAGCTGGCCAGGAGGATGACACTGATCCTAACCTGGATAATGCAACTCCTCCTGAAGATGAGGAAGATGGCCATCTCTTTAGTCCACCAGGAAGAGTTGGAATGTTCAGAAAGGGCAATGAAATCAATTAGAGTGCCTTGACCTCTGCCCGTAACCGAAGCAAGGTCCGGGCCTAGTGGTTGAAAAAGATCTACTGTGAGAAAAAGCGACAATCTTGAAAGAAGCGAGTTAAAAATATTCCCACATGGGTTATGATGAAAGTGACAACTGCCATCCCTAGCCCCGTCTAATAGGCAACATGTAGACTGCTTTGATAAGGGACATAACTTGCTATTAAAATCCCCCCCCCCCCAAAGAACAATAAAATCTGTATTTTTCTCCTGTACGTGTCTGCTTAATGAATTCTCTAAGTCTTCGGCAATGGCAATATTGTTGAGAACAAAATTATTATGATAAAAATTAACAATGACCAGAGTCACATTCTGTCTAAAAAGAATATTAATAATTTGGAAATGTGGTGAATGGAGCTGGGTCTTCCCTACTCTATCTGATAGTGTTGTTGCTACCAAAGTTAATAGACCACCCTTGGAATGACCACCCAAAGCTACATTAGCCGGAATATTATGGAGACATAACCGTTCATATGAACTGTCTCTCTCATCCAGGTTTCTTGGAGACATATAATACTAGAATCTTTTATGAAATCAAGCCATTGTTTAGATTTCAGCTTGTTTGACAAGCCAGCAATATTCCAAAATAGGCTACTGTAGGAGAGTAGGGTCTGCAATCCTATGATCACCCAGATTTTTTGCTTTTGCTTCATTGGTTTACGACTTTCTCCGGCTGTGGGCCTGCCAATCAGACCCACAGCCTAGCTGTTCTCTCTCGAAATTAACACACATGTACATTAGGTGCATCCACTAATTGGAACTGGGCCGCCTTGTCAGTCCCTGTCTCAGCATACCACAGGTATCCAGGGCATCGGTGTACCCAGGGCCTACCAGGGGCTGAAGCAGGTATTATGCCACCCCTGGAATGGCCGCCCAAATCTGACACAACTGGCTGCACGACAGCTGGGGCCACGTGGTGTAATCACCCGTTGCTATAGGTGTAGTATTCCTACACCTAACCCTAAAATGGACACATGGATTCCTATCAGTCACTCCTATGGCAGGCCTTATCAATCCTGAAGGCAGAGTGCAGGGAGTCATGTGGGATGGTGCTCTGGCGCGAGCGGAGCCCGTCGACGGCTTGCGGAACCAAGTCCTAATAGCCGTTCCATGGTGACGCGGGCCAACTACTTTTAATGCATTATAATCCTTGCGGTTATTTGCTAACTTTGGCATCACATCACCTACACATGTCGAGTAAGGTGTCATACGAATGGGAATACGAACCCCTCGCCAGTCCTGGCGACGGGGTTAGCATTCCCCCCTTTTAGAGGGACACGACATGGAAGTAACCTTGAACCCCGGTTAAAGTTGACTCAAGCCTCAGCATCACAAAATGGATGCTGCCACCAGACACAAGTCTGACCTCCTGCTGCTGGGAGACCTTCCAGCGAAGGGAGCTTGGACAAAGGGTTTCCTGTCGAGGGCGGTGTTAGCACCATCCCAGACAGGGTTTGTGTATCCCAGGTAGGCAGGGCTGAAAGGAAGGTGATTGCCAGTGGCACCCCGGTGCTCACTGTGCATAGCCCGGCTCAAACCAGTTTCGGGGGCACACCAGCCCCTGAGCTGGCGCGAAGCCGGACAAAGGATAGGGGTGTAACCACCCCCCTCCTGGCTCCACCCATAGGTAGAACCTAGTCACGGGCCAACCCCCTTTTCTTAGAATAAAGGTAGGAGCGAGTCCCCTTCCCAAATTGGATAATCAGATAATCGGATAACTCCGAATCACGAACTACTTTCCACGAAAGGAACTCTTGACTATTTCTGAAGACTCTCCCTTGTGGCTAAGGAGTAGCCACCCTGCACCAGCAGGCACCATCTAAGCGCTTGCGGTTTGCTGTAAGTCTCTCCTACGGATCAAGACTGCCCAGCTCGACGAGACCCGAGTACCCTGCCATCTCTGACCTTTTACCTACCTCATCGGCCCAGCTGAGAGTCGTAGGTGTGACGAGACCTGCGGGACCGGCTATCTTCAGAACCTGCACGACGCTTATCTAGCACGCCCACCGGGGGACCCTCGAGTGAGTGCACCTAGGGTTTGAGAAGCCCTAACCCTGAGCAGCTCCAGCATCGAAGTCTGCCTCCCCAGCATCCCCGAGATCTGCGTGGGGGCCCTTCCGCTCCTTGTTGTTCACCGCGTTGTTCGACCACTTGCCGACCGGCTTGTGACCCTCTTCACGACGCACCACGATTGTTTCATCACTAGTCTGGTTGCTCCAGACTGGCTCTTGCTCCCCTTCAACAGAGGAGTACCACGGACCCTCCTGGTCCGCTCCCGACGCCATCTTGACTCCCCCGCTTGGGTGGCCACTGCCAAGATCCGCTGCCCCTTCCTGGGCCCAGCATCATCGACAGCAGACACCTTCGTGGGACAGCTCGCCCTCCATCCTGGTCGCCGCCGCGCCTCCTGGTCCGAGGAACAGCCGAGTCCGACGTCACCCACTCACCTGGTCGAGGTGACTTCAGCCGGTACCCTCCTGGTACCCACACGATCGCTGGCTAGCGGTTGAGAACTGAGTCCCCTCTGCTTTCAGGTTTTTCTTCACCACCGATCCAGGCTTGGATCGCTCTGAACATCGTCACTGGTCGCCTGCCAGCAACTTCTTCTTTCAGGCTCCTGAGACTACACGAGGACTCCCGACACCTTGACGAACTTCACGCAGCCGCAGCCTCCGGGCTAGGTAACTCGAGCATCTCGGTGCTCCATCGCAGGTTCGCTCTACAAGTGTCCAGTTCCTTTTTCGTTTAGTCCCACTGATCGGATCACTCCGGAATCAGTACCTCCAGACTCTAACCATTCGCATTTCACTGATAGTGTAGATGGTTTCTCGTGCCCCTCGGGCATTTGTGTAAATTGTGCAACTGAAGTATTTTCCTAAGAGTTTTGTAGTGTGCTTAGCTCCCTGACTCATAAAGAGCCAGGGTAGTCTTGTTATAAATAAATATCCTTTTATTTTCATAACAACTTGTGTGGTGTCCTTTCACTTGGTGTTCAAGGGGTATATGTGATGGTAAACAGCTGGCTTAACACGCCCTCTAGAGTTTAGCCTAAAGACTGCTCGTATCCACGCTACTAGGATAGCTGGTCTAAAAGGTTGACTTACAACCAATCATCAATAAGGGTCGTTTGGAATGATACACAGTGATCACTAGAATAGTGAGCACTACATATCAGGCCAACTTCTCACATTGGTGAGCAGCGGTTGGGATTTGAGCTTGCTGTTGTTTTACCACACACGTATCCTAAGAATATCGCAGTGAAAGATCACATAAGTACCCAGGTACATATAACTTAACTTAGAATACTCCGAGTTCTACTGAACCGGCTGTTGTAGTGTAACAGGGCTTAGCACACCCTGACTACAACTCTTAGCAAGGGATCAGTAGGTAAACCCATAGTGTAGGTAGGTGCAACACTTACACCTCACTAGAAAAGCATGTCGGTCCACGGAGAGTCTGCAGGGACTCCCTTAGTGGTCAGTGACCCTCCACAGGTCGTGTCACGATATGCAACTCTTAGCTTCAAGGAGATGCGACAACTGTGTGCCTCCAGGAAGCTAAACCAGGGTTCTAACCCTACCATCGCAATACTGATAGGTCTCTTAGAGGCGTACGATGCTAGGAGGTCCTCTAACCCAGGTCCCCCCAGTGCAGATGGGAACATGCCTCCCTTAGAGGGAACCCTCGGTGACCCAGACCTCGACCTCCACACAGAGGAGGAGGACGAGGACGAGTTATCGGGAGACGAGGCAGACAAAGGTCCAGTGGTAGTCGGCAGGCTTACAAGGACCAACTTAAGCAGGCATGAGAATGGAACTGGGGGAGCCCCGGGCCCACGCTCAGGCAGGCTTAACCTTGGGAACGGACGAGCTAGGTCTCTCTCCAGAGGCTCTGGCAGATCGGTTCATACACATGTCTCTCAGGCACCTTCTCAGAGAGGAATGACTTCCCCTCAGAGGAGGGAGCATGAAGCGAAGATGCGGGAGGTCAATCTGAGGATCGAGCGGGAAGAACTTGCCCTCGCCAAAGAAAGACTTGCCTTAGCCCGAGAGCAGAAATTAAGTGGGTTAGATCCCACTGGTGGCAGCATTCTCAATAGAGAGAAAGACAGGGGTATAGACACTAGACACCTGAGTAAAATCGTGCCCCCCTTTAAACAAGGGGACGACATCCACAAGTGGATAACTGCCTTGGAGAGGGCCTGCACTGTCCAGTGCGTCCCCCCAAGTCAGTGGGCAGCTATACTGTGGCTTTCCTTTGAAGGTAAAGGAAGGGACAAGCTCCTCACTACAAGAGCTGAGGATGCTAACAACTACCAAGTCCTGAAGAACACACTGATTGATGGGTTCGGCTTAACCACGGAACAGTACCGGGTGCTGTTCCGGGACACCCAGAAAATTCAGTCTCAGGATTGGGCTGACTTTGTCGATTGTGCCACTAAGGCTTTGGAAGGCTGGTTGCTGGGTAGCAAGGTTACTGATTACACAGGATTGTACAATCTTATCATGCGAGAACAGATTTTAAACAACTGTCAGAACCAATTGTTGCATCAGCACCTTGTCGACTCGGATCTGACCTCTCCCCAAGAATTGGGAAAGAAGGCAGACAGATGGGTCAGAACAAGGGTCAAGCAGAACCAGAATCAGAACCAGGGTGGTCAGAAGAAAGCAGACCAAAAGGGTAACAAGAACGAACAAAATGACCAGAAGTCTTCGACAGGTCCCCAACAAACCAAAGAGGGTGGGGGTCAGGCTTCACAGAAGAAGAAGACTCAAGAAGGCCAGTCAAAAAGGTGGTGCCAATACTGTAAAAGTAAGACTCACTGGTTTAGTGAGTGCACCAAGAAAGGAGGGCAAACTCCTACCACTGCAGCCCCTAAGGCACCTGCGCCCCCTAGTACAGTCAGCAGTGGTAGTGCGCCTCCCAAGGCATTAGTTGGGTTAACCTTGGGAACCGAGGGGAGTGACGACTTAGTCGGCACGCTCACTCAGGCCGTCCTTGTCTGTACAGGGGATATGGATATGTCCCCTGATGCCAGTCCCAATACTTTGGGCAAATACAGGCAGACACCTTTGATAAATGGAAAAGTGGCTCAGGCCTACAGGGACACGTGTGCCAGTGTCACCATGGTGACGCCTAACTTCGTGGACCCTGGACAGATCATGCTAGGTACCAGTTACCTAGTGACCAATGCCAGCAACGTCACTACCAATCACAGTATGGCAGTTGTTGATTTCTCCTGGGGAGGGGTAAGTGGCCCGAAAAAGGTTGTGGTTAGTTCAGACCTCCCCGTAGAATGTCTGTTGGGCAATGATTTGGAAACGTCACAATGGTCAGAAGTGGAGCAGAGGACTCACATGGAAATGTTAGGTTTGCCAGCACATGTCCTTGCTGTGACCAGGTCACAGGCCAAAAGATGCCCCACTGAACAGGTGCTGGATCCTGGAAGAACGGACCAGACACCTTCCAAGAAAAGGAGCAGTAAGGGTAAGGCTTCGCCTTCCCCCTTGCCCCAGGTCGTGGATCAAGTCTCCGAGGAGGCTGACCTTAAAGAACTGAGGGAAACTGAGCCGCAAGAGCTTGAACCTGGTCAGGTTGAGTTTCTGGGCTCAGGGGGACCCTCCAGGGAAGACCTGGGGAAGGCACAGTTAGACTGCCCCTCACTTGAACCCCTCAGACAGCAGGCCGCTGCTGAGGCTGCAGGGAACGCCACAGGTACCCACAAAGTGTACTGGGACGATGGACTCCTGTACTCTGAGGCAAGAGACCCCAAACCTGGTGCGACCAGGAGGCTGGTCATCCCCTTGTCTCTGAGAGGTTTCCTTCTCACCTTGGCCCACGAGATTCCCCTTGCAGGTCACTTAGGCCAGAATAAGACTTGGGACAGAATTGTTCCACACTTTCACTGGCCCCACATGTCCGAAGATACGAAGGAGTTTTGCCGCTCCTGTGTCACTTGCCAAGCCAGTGGTAAGTCAGGTGGCACGACAAAGGCCCCCCTCATACCACTACCAGTGGTGGGGGTACCCTTTGAACGAGTGGGGATCGACATTGTCGGACCAATGGAACCCCAGACAGCATCAGGGCACAAGTTCATACTGGTGGTGGTGGACCACGCCACCAGGTATCCTGAAGCTATTCCCCTTAGGACCACTACAGCACCTGTGATGGCACGGGCCCTGCTTGGAGTGTTCTCCAGAGTGGGCTTCCCTAAGGAGGTCGTCTCAGACAGAGGTGCAAACTTCATGTCGGGATATCTGACTGCTATGTGGAAGGAATGTGGTGTCAACTACAAGTTCACCACACCCTATCACCCACAATGCAATGGGCTGGTTGAGAGATTCAACCGGACCCTAAAAGGGATGATTCACGGACTACCTGAAAAGCTTCGGCGGAGATGGGATGTCCTGATACCCTGCCTCTTGTTCGCCTACAGAGAGGTCCCGCAGAAGGGGGTTGGCTACAGCCCTTTTGAGCTTCTGTTCGGACATCCTGTAAGGGGACCCCTTTGTTTGGTAAAGGAAGGATGGGAGAGACCTCTCAGAAAGCCGGCATCAAACATTGTGGACTATGTGCTCGGTCTCCGCTCGCGGATGGCGGAGTACATGGAAAAGGCGTCTAAAAACCTTGAGGCGAGCCAAGAATTACAGAAAGCTTGGCACGACCAAAAGGCTGTCCTGACTGTGTACCAGCCTGGACAGAAGGTGTGGGTGCTGGAGCCAGTGGCCCCAGCAGCACTCAAAGACAAATGGTCTGGGCCCCACACGATCATTGAGCAAAAGGGAGAGGTCACCTACTTGGTAGACCTGGGAACTCCCCGGAGCCCCCACAGGGTGCTCCACGTAAACAGGCTCAAGGCATATGTCGACAGGGAGGGCATGGGCTTGCTCATGGCCACAGATGAGGGACAGGAGGAGGAGAGTGACCCTCTCCCAGACCTGCTCTCTCAGAACCCTGACGATGGATCAGTAGATGGTGTTGTCTTTTGTGGCAGCCTCTCTGGACATCAACAAGAGGATTGTAAACAGGTTCTTCAATCCTTTCGACATATGTTCTCTCTGACACCCAGTCAGACCAAGTGGTGTACCCACGAGGTCGACACTGGGGACAGTCTGCCCGTAAAGAGTAAAATCTATCGGCAACCTGATCATGTCAGAGACTGCATCAAGACAGAGGTGCAGAAAATGTTGGAGCTGGGAGTCATTGAACCCTCGGACAGCCCCTGGGCTAGCCCCGTAGTGCTCGTGCCGAAACCTCACACCCAGGGCGGTAAGAAAGAGATGAGGTTTTGCGTGGACTACAGAGGTCTCAATGCGGTCACTAAGACCGACGCCCACCCGATACCAAGAGCAGACGAACTTATCGACCGGTTGGCCTCGGCCAACTACTTAAGTACGTTTGACCTGACAGCTGGGTATTGGCAAATCAGGTTAGCTGAGGAGGCCAAGCCCAAAACAGCATTTTCTACCCCGGGTGGGCATTATCAGTTCGTGGTAATGCCCTTTGGTTTGAAAAATGCACCTGCCACCTTCCAAAGGCTGGTGAATCGAGTTCTCACTGGGTTGGACGACTTCTGTGCGGCGTATCTGGACGATATCGCTGTCTTTAGCTCCACCTGGGAGGATCACCTGGTCCACCTGAGGAAAGTGTTAGAGGCCCTGCAGAAGGCAGGCCTCACTATCAAGGCCACCAAGTGCCAGATAGGGCAGACACAGGTTGTATACCTGGGCCACCTTGTAGGTGGAGGCCAGGTTCAACCATTGGAGAGCAAAATACAGGCCATCCAGGACTGGGCTCCTCCAACCACCCAGACTCAGGTTCGAGCTTTCTTGGGCCTGACTGGTTATTACCGGAAATTTGTCAGAAATTATGGATCCATTGTGACCCCGCTAAACGACCTGACAAGTAAAAAGATGCCAAGAAAAGTTCAGTGGACAGCAAGCTGTCAGAAGGCATTCGATGACCTAAAGCAGGCCATGTGCACAGCACCTATCCTAAAGAGTCCAGACTACTCCAAACCATTCATTGTCCAAACAGACGCTTCGGAGCTGGGTGTGGGAGCTGTTCTATCGCAACTGAATTTTGATGGTCATGACCAGCCCATAGCTTTTATTAGCAGGAGGCTGACCCCCAGAGAGAAGAATTGGTCAGCTATTGAGAGGGAGGCCTTTGCTGTGGTTTGGGCCCTGAAGAAGTTGAGGCCATACTTGTTTGGCACTCACTTCAAGATTCAGACCGACCATAAGCCCCTCTTGTGGCTAAATCAAATGAAGGGTGAAAACCCCAAACTACTTAGGTGGTCCATTTCCCTACAGGGGATGGACTTCACAGTGGAGCATAGACCTGGCACTGATCATGGCAATGCAGATGGGCTCTCCAGGTATTTCCACTTAGAGCAAGAAGACTCACCTGGTCAAGGTTAGCTTATTGTCCCAAAGTTTGGGGGGGGGTCATGTAGGAGAGTAGGGTCTGCAATCCTATGATCACCCAGATTTTTTGCTTTTGCTTCATTGGTTTACGACTTTCTCCGGCTGTGGGCCTGCCAATCAGACCCACAGCCTAGCTGTTCTCTCTCGAAATTAACACACATGTACATTAGGTGCATCCACTAATTGGAACTGGGCCGCCTTGTCAGTCCCTGTCTCAGCATACCACAGGTATCCAGGGCATCGGTGTACCCAGGGCCTACCAGGGGCTGAAGCAGGTATTATGCCACCCCTGGAATGGCCGCCCAAATCTGACACAACTGGCTGCACGACAGCTGGGGCCACGTGGTGTAATCACCCGTTGCTATAGGTGTAGTATTCCTACACCTAACCCTAAAATGGACACATGGATTCCTATCAGTCACTCCTATGGCAGGCCTTATCAATCCTGAAGGCAGAGTGCAGGGAGTCATGTGGGATGGTGCTCTGGCGCGAGCGGAGCCCGTCGACGGCTTGCGGAACCAAGTCCTAATAGCCGTTCCATGGTGACGCGGGCCAACTACTTTTAATGCATTATAATCCTTGCGGTTATTTGCTAACTTTGGCATCACATCACCTACACATGTCGAGTAAGGTGTCATACGAATGGGAATACGAACCCCTCGCCAGTCCTGGCGACGGGGTTAGCATTCCCCCCTTTTAGAGGGACACGACATGGAAGTAACCTTGAACCCCGGTTAAAGTTGACTCAAGCCTCAGCATCACAAAATGGATGCTGCCACCAGACACAAGTCTGACCTCCTGCTGCTGGGAGACCTTCCAGCGAAGGGAGCTTGGACAAAGGGTTTCCTGTCGAGGGCGGTGTTAGCACCATCCCAGACAGGGTTTGTGTATCCCAGGTAGGCAGGGCTGAAAGGAAGGTGATTGCCAGTGGCACCCCGGTGCTCACTGTGCATAGCCCGGCTCAAACCAGTTTCGGGGGCACACCAGCCCCTGAGCTGGCGCGAAGCCGGACAAAGGATAGGGGTGTAACCACCCCCCTCCTGGCTCCACCCATAGGTAGAACCTAGTCACGGGCCAACCCCCTTTTCTTAGAATAAAGGTAGGAGCGAGTCCCCTTCCCAAATTGGATAATCAGATAATCGGATAACTCCGAATCACGAACTACTTTCCACGAAAGGAACTCTTGACTATTTCTGAAGACTCTCCCTTGTGGCTAAGGAGTAGCCACCCTGCACCAGCAGGCACCATCTAAGCGCTTGCGGTTTGCTGTAAGTCTCTCCTACGGATCAAGACTGCCCAGCTCGACGAGACCCGAGTACCCTGCCATCTCTGACCTTTTACCTACCTCATCGGCCCAGCTGAGAGTCGTAGGTGTGACGAGACCTGCGGGACCGGCTATCTTCAGAACCTGCACGACGCTTATCTAGCACGCCCACCGGGGGACCCTCGAGTGAGTGCACCTAGGGTTTGAGAAGCCCTAACCCTGAGCAGCTCCAGCATCGAAGTCTGCCTCCCCAGCATCCCCGAGATCTGCGTGGGGGCCCTTCCGCTCCTTGTTGTTCACCGCGTTGTTCGACCACTTGCCGACCGGCTTGTGACCCTCTTCACGACGCACCACGATTGTTTCATCACTAGTCTGGTTGCTCCAGACTGGCTCTTGCTCCCCTTCAACAGAGGAGTACCACGGACCCTCCTGGTCCGCTCCCGACGCCATCTTGACTCCCCCGCTTGGGTGGCCACTGCCAAGATCCGCTGCCCCTTCCTGGGCCCAGCATCATCGACAGCAGACACCTTCGTGGGACAGCTCGCCCTCCATCCTGGTCGCCGCCGCGCCTCCTGGTCCGAGGAACAGCCGAGTCCGACGTCACCCACTCACCTGGTCGAGGTGACTTCAGCCGGTACCCTCCTGGTACCCACACGATCGCTGGCTAGCGGTTGAGAACTGAGTCCCCTCTGCTTTCAGGTTTTTCTTCACCACCGATCCAGGCTTGGATCGCTCTGAACATCGTCACTGGTCGCCTGCCAGCAACTTCTTCTTTCAGGCTCCTGAGACTACACGAGGACTCCCGACACCTTGACGAACTTCACGCAGCCGCAGCCTCCGGGCTAGGTAACTCGAGCATCTCGGTGCTCCATCGCAGGTTCGCTCTACAAGTGTCCAGTTCCTTTTTCGTTTAGTCCCACTGATCGGATCACTCCGGAATCAGTACCTCCAGACTCTAACCATTCGCATTTCACTGATAGTGTAGATGGTTTCTCGTGCCCCTCGGGCATTTGTGTAAATTGTGCAACTGAAGTATTTTCCTAAGAGTTTTGTAGTGTGCTTAGCTCCCTGACTCATAAAGAGCCAGGGTAGTCTTGTTATAAATAAATATCCTTTTATTTTCATAACAACTTGTGTGGTGTCCTTTCACTTGGTGTTCAAGGGGTATATGTGATGGTAAACAGCTGGCTTAACACGCCCTCTAGAGTTTAGCCTAAAGACTGCTCGTATCCACGCTACTAGGATAGCTGGTCTAAAAGGTTGACTTACAACCAATCATCAATAAGGGTCGTTTGGAATGATACACAGTGATCACTAGAATAGTGAGCACTACATATCAGGCCAACTTCTCACAGCTACTATAAACCGTTGTGTTATTATGACTGAGAGGTGCTCCCTCGTTACTTGTATGAGCAGTTATCTCGCGGTCACCCTGGAATTTCTTGGCTATATAAGGAGACAGCGAAAATTAGACCTGGTCAGCTGATAGGATAGTTTCAGATTCCATCAGTGCTATCATTGCTGAATCAGGGAGAACATTTAATCCTAGTTGGACACACCCACCAGGGCTGCCCTCTGCATTTTTCTTGTCTAAGTCACAATTAATAGTCAAAGCAGTTTCCTGTGACTAGAGCTAGAAAAAAGATGGGACTAGAGTCCCATGGTGGCAGCAACTCACCTATTGTTAGGGAGAGGTCTCATGACCATAGAAACCTAAACAAGATTGTCCCTCCCTACCAGAGTAGGGATGACATCTACAAATAGATTACTGCACTGGAAAGGGCCTGTAAAGTACAGAGGGCCCCCCAGGAGCAGTGGGCAGCAATATTTTGGCTCTCCTTTGCAGACAAAGGTAGAGACAAGCTCATCACTGTAAGAGAAGAGGATGCTGATGATTACCAAAGCTTGAAGAGTGCACTGATTGATGGGTTTGGCCTAACCACTGAACAATATAGGTTAAAGTTCAGGGATACCCAAAAGGCACAGAATCAAGATTGGGTAGACTTTGTAGATTGTGCTACTAAGGCTCTGGAGGGCTGGTTGCTTGGCAGCAAGGTGTGTGATTTGAAAGGATTGTACAACTTAATTATGAGGGAGCAGATCCTTAATAATTGTCAAAATCAGCTGTTGCATCAGTACTTGGTGGACTCTGATCTGACCTCTCCCCAAGAATTGGGAAAGAAGGCAAACAAATGGGTCAGAACCAGGGTGAAGCAGAAGGTTCAGAACCAAGATGGTGGCCCAAAGAAGCAAGATTCCAAGAACTCTGACAAGGGTAGGGAAACGGGTAAAGACCAGAAGTCTTCTCAAGGACCCCAAAAATCTGCATCTGGGGAGGAGTCCCAATCTAACAAAGGTAACGGCTAAAAGAAACCATGGTGTAAAATCTGTAAGCAGAAAACCCATTGGACTAGTGACTGTACAAAGTCCAAAGCCTCAACTCGAGCCACCATTGCCCCTAAGGCAACTGTTCCCCCTAGTGCAGCTACAATTGGTGGTACTCAGAATAAGGTTGTAGTAGGGTTAACCCTGGGTTCTGAGATGGACTCTGGCCTAGTCAGAGTTCCAACTTAAGCTGTCCTGATCTGTGATGGAGGCATGGATATGTCCTGTGTGAGACCCAGTAACTTGGGCAAATACAGACAGCAGCCTTTGATTAATGGAAAAGAGGCTTTGGCATTCAGGGACACAGGAGAAAGTGTCACAATGGTGACAAAAGATCTTGTGGATCCTGGGCAGATTATACTTGTTGAAATGTACCAAGTGACCGATGCTAGTAATGTCAGGACAGACCATTCCTTGGCATTTGTTAATTTCTCCTGGGGAGGTGTAACTGGCCTCAAACAGGTTGTGGTAAGTGCAGACCTCCCTGTCGAATGCTTGCTTGGCAATGATCTAGAAACTTCAGCTTGGGCTGAAGTGGAGCTCAGGACACATGCAGAAATGCTAGGGATCTCTGCACATGTATTTGCTGTGACCAGGTCACAGGCCAAAATGTCTAAAACTGAACAGGCCCTAAATTCTGGAAGAATGGACCAGGTGCCTCACAAGAGGAGGAGCAGTAGGGTTAAGGCAGTGCCTCCTCCCCGACTCAGAATATTGATAAGCCTCCTGAGGGAGATGATCTTGGACCTGAAGAAGGAACTGTCCCAGAGGTGCTTGAACCTGACCAGTTTGAGTTCTTGGGGACAGGGGGCCCATCCAGGGTGGATCTGAGCCAGGAGCAGCAAAGCTGCCTCTCTCTTGAACCCCTCAGAAAGCAAACTGCTAATGAGGCTGCTGGGGATGCTAGTGGCACCCATAACATTTATTGGGATGATGGATTCCTGTATTCAGAGAGTAGAGACCCCAAGGAGGTGCTTCCAGGCGGTTGGTAATACCTTTGAAGATTAGGGGCTTCCTATTGACACTAGCCCATGATATTCCCCTTAAAGGACATCTGGGTCAAAACAAGACTTGGGACAGAATTGTTCCTCATTTTCATTGGCCCCAGATGTCTGAAGACACCAAGGAGTTTTGTCGCTCCTGTGTAACCTGTCAAGCCAGTGTGAAGGCAGGTGGAACCACAAAGGCCCCCCTGATACCACTACCTGTGGTGGGGGTTCCCTTTGAGAGGGTAGGGATTGACATAGTTGGTCCCATGGATCCTCAGACAGCATCTGGGCACATATTTATCCCGGTGGTGGTGGACCCATACCACTAGGTACCCAGAATCCATTCCACTTAGGACCACTACAGCAATTGTGGTGACAAGGGCCCTCTTTGGTATATTCTCAAGAGTGGGTTTTCCCAAGGAGGTAGTATCTGACAGGGGTGCAAACTTCATGTCTAGTTACTTGACTGCAATGTGGAAGGAGTGTGGAGTGAATTAAAAATTCACCACACCCTATCACCCGCAATGCAATGGTTTGGTTGAAATGTTCAACAAAACCTTAAAGGGCATTATCAAAGGTCTCCCAGAAAAGCTCAGGCGCAGATGGGACATCCTTTTGCCCTGCCTTTTATTTGCCTACAGGGAGGTTGTGAGAAAGTGCCATCTTTCTTGCATGGTATGCCCCCACTTTTTGCTAAATTGCTGAATGTACTTTGACTGAGTGTACCCTGGACTCCTGCCAATCAGGTGCCCAGGGCCTATGTTCCTTCCTTAAAACACACAAACTCCAAATTGGCAAACCCTGGCCACATGTCAGCCCCTAGTAAATGGTACCCTAGGTACCCAGGGCCTTGTGACCAGGGAAGGCCCCTAAGGGCTGCAGCACTCCTTGTGCCACCCTTAGGGGCCCTGTACCCTTACACACACACACTGCCTTTGCAGGCTGAGTGTCTGGGTGCAGGACAAAACAAAGAGTCGACATGGCACACATCACTGTGTACCATGCCCATCACCTACACTGCCAAGGCATATGTCAGCCACCCCTCTAGCTGGGTGCATTACGCCTATGGTGTGGGCACAGGAGCAGGAGCCCTGTGCCCCTACAGTACCCGGGTCCATTCCTGGGCACTGTAAGTGCAGTGCTGTCATTTAAGAGTACATGGTGCTGAGAGCTTGTCAAACACGAGCCCCACAGCACCATATTGGCAACACTGAAGCCTGGGAAGTTTGGTATCAAACTTCTCAGCACATTGAACCCACACTGATGCCAGTGTAGGATTTAATGTACTAAGCACCCCAGAGGGCATCTTAGAGATGCCCCCATACAGCTAACTTACAATCCACGTCTGCTCTGAGGCTGCCCAGGCTGCCACACAGCAGACACGTTGCTGGACCCCTGGGTGGGAGAGCCCCTGCTCTCCCGGGCCTGCAACAATGCACATCCTGGGTGAGGTGAGAAATCTCCTCCCCCAGGATGAGCAAAGGGAAGCTTCAAAGGCAGGCCGCCATTTGGAGTTTCCCCAGGCCACTGCAACCCCCCACTCTGGCGGGAAGCTTGGCCGGAAACCCCATACAAGGACAGGGGATGTGCCAGCCTGCCCACCCCACCCCTCAGGTGGGGGAGGCGAGGTGAAGCACATCTCCGGGCTCTCGCCATCTTGAAGATGGGAGGCCCTACCCTATCAGGATTAGGCTACTGCCCCCCTCCCACAGGAGAGAGGCAGGATAGGGGGTGTACCCACCCCAGGACAAGGACCCATTGGTCCCTGGCCTTCACCTACCTGTAACGCCCCTAAATCTAGTATTTAGGGGCACCCTGAACCTTCCTTCAATAGATTCCAGATAGAAAACTACAAGAAGAACAAGGACCTGCCCTGCAGCTACTAAAAAGAGAAGAAGACACCAACTGCTTTGGCCCCAGCCCTACCGGCCTGTCGACTCTCGAACCTGCACCAGCGCGGCATCTCTCGTGGCCAGCAACCTCACCAACCCCGGAGGACCTGGCTACCTCTTGTCTCTAAGCCCCTGGGACTCCCATGAGTAGAGGCTCTACTCAAGAAACCTATTTTTAACCCCTGGCAGCAGCCCGGAACCGCGGACCCAACACACTCTGCACCAGCCAAGCCTGGCCAGTGCCGGAGTGGACAAAGACCCTGAGGACGACCCCACGGCGACTGTGACCCCGAGTCCGGCACCCAAGGACCCCCCTCGACATTCCGGAAGAAGCCTGCACCCTCAGAATAGAGTGCCACCCCAGCCGCGATTAACAAGAGGGTAAGATTTCCGACCTCAAAAGGCACCCCTGCACCCGGCGCCCTGCGGCCCCCTGTGCCCAATCCCGGGGTACCCACCTAACCTACAACTACCCAACTTACCTCTCGAAGTGGTGGTGGCACCTGGAACATCCTCGTCCCCGAGCCTGCAGCCTTTTTCCAAACCGGAATATTCCCATTGATTTCCATTGAGCGCCCGACGGCTCAAAAGCACCCTGCACCCAGCCGCCCGAGTGGCCCTGGCAGTGCACTCTCTACACTAACTTACTTTCCCACTTGCCCTGAGTAAGTGACCAGGAGCCCAGCTCCCACAGCCGCGTGGCTTGCCAGACAGCAGCCACCAACCAAGGCCCCCCTAGCCCTCATAGGATAACATTGGGCCTAACTCTCACTGCATCCGGCCGTCCTGAAACCGCTGAGGGTGAACCAACTGTACCTACCTGACACTGGGGGACCCCTGAGTCTATGCCCGGAATTTCAACTCTGCCAGTCGAGTACTTACCCTTGAACCGCTAACTTCATTTTCCTCATAGGGTAACATTGACTGGCTTTTTCTTCAAAAATCTTCTAAGTGTGAACTTTTCAAAACTGCAAAAATTCACCAAAAATCAGCCAAGTGACAAAAACGAATTTACTCACCTGCTCCTAGGTGAGCTCCCAGTGCTGGATCTTGGTGCCCAGCCCTGACTCTGAAAAGTGTCCACAACTATACTTACCTCTAACTTATTTTTCTCCCATAGGAAACCATTGTCTGCTTTTCTGTGAAATTTCTTCTAAGTGTCTATTTTTGCAAATTTGAAATATTCTTGTAAAATCGTACCATTTCTGCAAACGAAATTACTTACCTGTTTTTGATAAGGATCCCAGTCCTGGGTCTAGGTACCCAGTCCTGGATTACTAAAGTAACGATAAAGTACTCTACCTGCAATTTGAATTTCTTGCCATAGAGATCCATTGAATGTTTTCTTTGAAATATTTTCTAAGTGCTAACTTTTGAAATAGCTAAATATTATTTAAAAATCATTACAGTTATTAAGTCGACTTTCATCACTTGATTCTGAATACTGACCCAAGGCTGGATCTAGGAGCCAGACCTGGAATTCCAAAAGTAATCTGAAAAGTAATTTATTACAAATAACCTGAATTTATCATTGAGCTCAATGCATTGTTATGTTTAGGAAATAGGATTGTTTATTGCAACCAACTGTGACTGTTTATATAAATTTATTGCTTAAGGCAAAAGTGTTTATATTCAACCTCTCATTCTGAGAAAGTATATTTTTATCCCCTTTGTGGTTCTAAAAATAAAACAAGCATATATTTTATATATACAAACCATTGGCCTAGAGTTCAGTTATTGAGTGTGTGAAACCATTTGCTGACTGAGTGTGTACAATAAATGCTTTACACTGTCCTCTGGTACTGCCTTACTGCTCGACCAAGCTACCACTTTTGAGAGTAAGGTCATACCTAACTTTGACCTCTATCAGCCTCTGGGGGACTGTGGACTCTGTACACCCTGTACCTATTAGGGAGCAGTATATACAGAGCCACTTTCTCACAGAGGTGCCTCAAAAGGAGGTTGGTTACAGCCCTTTTGTTTGGCCATCCTGTCAAGGGTCCTTTGTGTCTGGTGAAGGAGGGATGGGAGTTACCTCTCAAACCCCCTAAACAGGACATAGTGGACTATGTACTTGGTCTCCGCTCCAGGATGGCTGAGTATATGAAAAAGGCAACTAAAAACCTTGAGGCTAGCCAGGAATTGCAAAAGGCCTAGCATGACCAAAAGCAGTGCTTAATTTGTGAAATATGAAGTCCAGGTGCTCAAATGTTTGTCGGAGGCCATACCCACTTTCCCCTGGCTCCACCCACTCACTTCATTGTCTCCACCCACTTACTCTATTGGCTCCACCCACATCCTCAACCGGCACTGCTAAAAGTCAGATGTAATACCCCATCTGAATTTGGAGTCTTCCTCATAGTAAGGTTTTGATAGGAGGTTCCCGTACCCTGTGAACATTTTGAAAAAGATTTAATCAAAAGTGCATTTAAAGCACAATTTTTGAATAAATTAGCTAAAATGACTAATGCATTGAAAAGGGACACTTGAAATATTCCAGTGCTCTATGTGCCGATTTGGGGTCAATACTGAGGTAGGGTGTGTCATTTTTAACAGAGTCTATGCTCCCTCGAAAGACACACAAAGTCTTCTAACGTTTGCCTCAATTTTAAGCTTTGTCTTCCGGTATTACTACTAAAACAGGGTGAGGTGGTGGCAGTGTGCCGAGTAAGTTACACACTGTGATTCGCAAAAATGATGAATTAATCAACACTCAGGGCCAAACTGGGAACCAAAAGCAGCTCTGGCAAGTTTTTAGATCGGCCCCCATACGGTGTGTAGCAAGCGAGCACAGCTAACTCAATGACTGCTAGAGATGTTGGGGGGGAATTCTCCCCTCATTAACATTTTGTTAAAAAGAAAGACCAAAATGGTGCATAACACATTTTCCATTACATTAACATTCAAAGCATAGTAAATTGTAAATGATGACAACTTGACACAAGCACCCAGGCCAGAATGCATGGAAACGTCACACAAAGGCACCCAGGCCAGAAAGCATCAAAATGTCAAACAAGGCACCCAGGCCAGTGGCGCTGGAACAATTTTCAAAATTACAAAGATCGCTTGAAGGTGTTGAACAATCACGGACGTGTTTTGCCCTGTTTGGGGCCATAATGTAGCAGATGCTTTAGTAAAGGGTGATGATTCAGCTCAAAATGTATGATTCAGACAATCTTGATGTACAAATGGGTGCAATGTCTGAGTCTTTAGTGCTTGATTTTGCTCACCAGAAAGTGTCATTCATAGTCGTTGAAATGTCACTCATAATTACACTGAATTGACTAAAATTAAGGAAATGGCACTATAGGAATCTGAAACCTTGGCAGCTATGCAGTGGGTGTCAGTGTCACTGGGCGAAGGGTGTACTGCAATGAGAGCAGAAGGACTTCACTACCTGGCAAATGAAACTCTCCACTGCGAGCCCTGCTGCCAAGAGAAGAGCACTTTCTTCTGGGCCTGGCTGTTCCCTATTTACTCATCCCCAGCCTCTGCTGCGAGGTAACCAAGCTGCTTCCTGCACCAGAGATTGTACATTACTGTGCCTATACTTGCTGTTAAATGCCCCCTACCCGAGTTTAAGGCCCAACTCACAGGCCTATAAAGGAGAGGGCGGCTCTTTAATAAGCGGTATTGACATACACAGAAGGTTAATAAAGCTGTTAGAGCATTCCGCCCAATGGTAATATGATGTTCTAAAAAAGACCAGGAGGAACAATAGGCAAGCACCATAATTCTGGAAACATTGGAATGTTGTGGATCTATACCAGTCATTACTGGTCATCAGCATTCAATCGTCCTAAAAGGAGCTCCCGGCATTCCAGTACGTGAATTGTATTGTATTAAGTGCAAGATGGGTCAGGAAGAAAAACACTGTATCACATATACAGACAATTTTAAATGCCACAGTGTAAAAAGAGGGCTCTATGGAAATTTGAGGCTACAGAACCTCTGGGCTTCGGGGAATTAGATACAGGCTTACTAGCTTTACCACCTTATGCCCTCTTTCAACTCCACTTCAAAGCAACCGAGCCAGACACAAACCAAAACACAGACAACATGCACAGACAACAAGCACAGCCACCTGTACACACCACTGTGTGGGGGAGGGAAACCTGCCCTTCTTTGTACACATGCTCCACCTCTTTGCACCATGCAGCCCTCTCCCACATAGAGTCCATCGCTTTGGCTAGAGCAGCATATAACACAGGTATAGCTTTGACAAGAAGAGCGCAAACATCCCTAGCGCAAAGAACAGTCAAACGACAGGAAGCATTGACAGCAGCAGTGCAAGTTTCCCAAGTGTAAATCCCAAGTTGTGGCCACCACTGCCATGCGCCTGCAGTGCCATCACCTTGTGTGCATTACGTGCAATTGCAAACCTTTATAAGTTAAATGAAAAATACACATTTCATATAAGTTTGTACATAAATACTGCTGCACTAAACACTGCAGTCTTCCCTTTACAGACTACAAACACACTCATGGCAGCAGTATTAATTACATCAACTCATCAACTGGGCTGGAGGGCATTTTGATTTTTTGAAGACAATATCACAACTTTGTATATGGGTAATTGGGATGGTTTGCCACCCAGAGATTCTTTAAGGCAAGGGCAAAATGGGCAATTAATCTGGGCCCCCACCTCCCAAGGCCCTCCCCAGTATTCTTTCTCTCTCTTACTCGCTTTTATCTTTCTGTCCAAATCTCTCCCCCCCACCCTCCCGTCTACCTCTAACTCTGATAGTCTTTCTCTACCTATCCCTCCCTCAACACTGTCTTTCTATATATCTTTACTTCTCGCCCATCTCTTGCTCAGTTATCTCTCTCTTGGTATCTGACCTCACCCCTCTTTACCTCTGTCTCTCTCTGCTTCCTTCCTACCCTTCCGCCCTACCCTCTTCTAAGTTATTCTTCATCTCACCTCCCTTCTGCGGCACCCCAGGAGATCAATGTGCTCCAAAAGAAAACATGGGTGACTGGATGACAATGATTTTCCCAACAGTACATCCAACATGTCAGCTGACTCACAGGGAACTTCCAGCCGCACAGCAAGTTTCTGCACATTAATAATGAACTCAACACGTGTGTGAATCGGATATACAGTCTAAATATTTGATAGAATCGAGCATAGCTTTTATTCAATGAGAAGTATTAAAATTATCAAGCTACAGTACAGAGAAAAAATGAAAAAGATAAAAAGTTTATTTTCCTCAGGGAAATCTCCTTTCCATATAGCTTCGCTGAAACATTTAAAGCTCACAAGTTAGTGACTTCTGCAAATGAAATAATTTTAGGTCATTGTCTGCCTAATATACATTCTCTCCTGGTAACTGTGACACATTTTTACATCGATTACCTGGCTTGAATGGCACTGTGTTCTCATCATCATGCGTTTCTTTCAAATTGAGCTGCCACTATGCAGATCTAAGTAACTGCTGCAGTAGAAGTAATGGTGGAACACAAAATATTGGGGTTTCCATCAAGATTTACCAAGTAGCCTCTAAAATGTAAATTCTGTTATTAGCCTCCTCTCAGACATACCAACGCCTCGGGCTAAGTGGGGGCTTCAGGATGGATCGCACTCGCCCTAAACGCCAGGTGCTGAAGAAGCCTATCAGTGGCATGGATTGTTCTTGCTCTATACATAAATATCATGGTCGGCAGTTAAAAGTCTACTCTCCTAATTTTTGTGGTAGGTAGCCACGGTCTATGATTTATATCGGAGCTATTTGAAGTACAAGGATGACCAATGGACTCTACAGTGCCAGTTTATCCACACACAGCACTAGACAGGGTTAAATTGATACTTGTATAGCGCACTACTCACCCGCAAGGGTCTCAAGGCGCTTGTACGAATACCGCTGTGGAACCCATCCTGGCTTTCCCTGTGAGGCGTCCACTCCTGGGCACCCCCAAGGTGGAGGCCAGGCATCCTTAGTGTTGTGGGGGCCATTGTGGAGATTAAGCAAGCTATTGCCCAGAGTTGCAGAGTGGGACTCCATGATTGGAATGGCACCGAGGCGAGAATTATCAGGTCCGTGGAATTTATGAGCCCAAGACCCGCCGAGGCGGGGAATTGAACCCTGGTCCCAGGCTAGACCTCTGCATCAGGGTCTGCCGCTCTAATCATTGAGCCACACTTCTCCACTATCAGCGTCACCCTCCATTTCAAAATCATATATCAGGTCTATAATATGGCCATATAGAGATGTAGGCTGTATTATGACACAGCTATCTCATAGGACTCAAGTTGCATCTCAGTGATAAGCCCCAACAAGGCCTAAAACCGTCCAGGCCAGGTTCCATTTTGAGACATTAACACACTGGTATGACACCTTTAACCATAATTAGTTTCCTGAACAGGGTGAAGCAGAACTCGGACACACAGAACTGCTGTGGCCATCCACAGCAGAGCCAGTCCTTGCGCCAGTACAAGCAGTCAATAAGAAGCCAATACGAAATGGACGATATGCAACACATATGAAGTTCATTTTTTCGTGGCGTTCATTGCCACTTCAGCTATTTTTTGTTCTCACGTTTCCCTTCTTCAGTATTCACTGCAGACCTTCCATCATGATCTTTTGCACCTTGATGGGTCCTATTGACTCTTAGGTCGTTCAGTGCCTTGGTCCAGTCCTAAATATAAAACGTCTTACTCCGAATGATAAAGGGTCTACTAAAAGATTTGCATCATTAAAAATAGTCCAAATAAGATTTCATTTTTATCAAGCATTATTTAGACTAGGGTGCCCTTGGCATGTTGATGTCCTATTGTCTTGTGAAAGAAGCCATTGTCACTCAATGTGAGGGTTTTAGATAAATAATAACACTTGTCCCTCTGCTCTGCGTACTTGAAGGATGCTTCAAATACATTTCTGAAATGGCCTCATTTATATAAAAACCTCCATAATTAATAACAAATCAATGCCATTAAGGGCATTGTACTTGCACAAGGCTCCCGGCGCTGGAGGCTGCGTGGCATCCGTGGTTCACTTCAGTTCATACCTATATGAATAAAGTGAACTGTAAAGTAAATGGAGTGATGAGTCCGAGGCCTGCCCTGAGCAATCATGCCTCGCAGCCCCTGGCCCCGGGCACCCTGCGCAAGTACAATGCCACTGACTGCCCCGGGCAGGAGAGGAAGGCTGGAACTTAAGAAGCGCAGGGCCTTAACCCCTGCACTAGCACGATAACTGTCTAATCTACAAGAGGACTTCCAGCTCTTTTTCTTTTTTTTGGACATGTTTTGCGCATTTTTAAGTAAACGATTGAACCCTCGCCCGGATAGGCTGTGGTTCTCTGCACTGGGGCAATTTAACCCTGTGATGACGACACAGGCCTCTCCCAACCGAGTTAATTCAGTTAACCCCTTCAGTGCCCCGCCCTGTGCCGGGCGTTACATTAGCGGGCGGGGTTCATGACGAGATAGTCTCGTCATGGGCACAGCGCAACCGTGCTCCATGACGAGACTATCTCGTCATGGGCCCTGAAGAGGTTAAATGATTTGTCTGTGCTGCAGACCAGTACTGCTGCACACGCAAACACTTTACTCTGCCATGCTTGTCAGTGGCAAAGGTCAGCAGCGCATTCTACTGCACATGCCAGGGGCTGGGGCCCTGTGCAATCATCAATTGTTCATCTGCGGGAGCTGGAGCTACACGGTGACCGTCACGTCACACACCACCCACCACGGCCATGCTCATAACATTTTTTTTTTTAAAAGCATCGGTTCTAGTTCTACACTTACGGTTACAGATGGTGGTGGGCAGTGGCGGTCTGCCTTTATCAATCGATAACTGCGATGGGCCGGCTGCTGCCTGCACTCAACGTCGTCGCTGGTCAGGCTAACCACCAGTTACCACTCGCTGATGTTTCGTGGTGGGAACAGGTGTGCAGGGGCATGGCATTTAAAAGAAAATCTGCACACGTTGCCTGCCGCACAGCTCTACGGGCCCACGGAACTAAATCCAGCCCAAATTGAGCCCAATCAGTGTCCCGCCCACCGGAAACACTGAACGAAGGACGTCCGGCCGCCGCCTAACTAAAGCAAATTCGCAATGAGCATCCTCACGACCAGTTGAATTTGAATGTGGAAGTTGGAAATGTAAAAACTAAATAAATTATGGTTAGAGTCGGACGGTCTGGACGCAGTACTGAATCATGCAATATCATATGTGAATATTTTTATTGGCTCTCACTGCCACAACACTCTTGACTTCACCGCAGTCTCTGCTGTACTGCTTCACCGGGACTCGGGAGACGAACACAACACTGTTTGAGCCGGGTCAGTGAGGTAATTTTATATACGGTCTACACGCATCACAATGGCAATTGACGTGCAGAGTTGCAGCGTGGTAGACCCGGCCCTGATCAGTAAGTGCTGGTGCTGAGCACTGGAAAGCACTGGCACAAATTAAGCACTGCTTAGGGGCCACCCGGGTTGCTTACAACCCGCTGCTATGCCTTCCCAAGAATGAAGAGTCGGTTAGACAGTAGAAAATACAAACAAGCTTTTATTAACAATACTCTGCAGAGGAGTACAATCTGTCCTGCACCCTAAGATGTGTGCCGAGGGACTGACCCCCCAACAGCCTGCAATGAGTGATCATTCCTCCCAAGAAGCCTCCAACCACGTCCAGCGTGGAAAGTTACCGTCCTGGGCCGAACATGAACAAAGGAGGCACAGAAGGATGGCCTACCACCTGCCAGCTGGGTACATGCTATCTGTAGTTCAAGGTTACCGCGCTGAGTCTCAGCGTCGCCTAACGTGGGAGTATAACTACACACTTGGGTAGGTATGCGAGGGCAGAATGGCCTTTTCATTAGTAAGTCAGGAAACAGCCTTGAACAGAAGAGAAAATATTAACAAAATAAAGTGTTCTGCTGTGGCAAGCAATACGAATAATGAGGCCTAGTTCAGACACAGCCTAAGCAGCCTAATAGGGATTACGAAATGCAAAATGGAGCCACACTTGCTAACTAAAGCTTACACGTTACAGGGATAACTCAGTGGGTTGCATAACGTGAATACAAATGGGGTCTATTTAGCCACACACTGCTAACCTAAGATAGCATGAGCGAGTGCATTGCAGGAAGGGGATTTTCAAACCTAACATTCCCTGGTACCAGAGCAATGCACAGAGGCTCATAAATATGCCCCCAAGTTACTATGAGTTAATTTGGACACTGTTTTATCCATGGCACAGGGGTTAAATGAGGTATCCTGGTTGTGACTACTACCTGAGACTAACTCAGAGACGACCCCTAACATCCAAATCACAGAGAGAATTTTTTCTTGAACAATGATAGAGTACTCTGGTTACTGCATGGATCTGCCCAGGAAACTTCTGAAAACATTCTACTAAAGTTGTAACTTTAGTATCTGCAACGTATCACATATCCCCTGTTTTCCCAGAAGACTCTGATTGCTGAGACTCAGAAACAGTTGCTCAATTGTGACCATGCTCTATAATGCTGTGTGAGGTTCAGGCTTCGAATACTTGAATGATTGCTTTATCCCTCATGAGACACCAGGAAGGTGTGGGTGAAGCTGGGCCAGTGGCAGAAGCATTACATTCCGCTCCCCAGCATGAGCATCGTAATTACACCCCGCTAGCCTGCATAAGAATCCTTATTACACCCCACTCCCCTGCATGAGTATCCTTATAACCCCACTCTCCCCTGCATGAGCATCATTGTTACACCCCGCTCCTGTGCATGAGCATCCTAATTACACAGTGCTGCCCCGCATGAGCATCCTTGTACCCAGCTCCCCTGCATGATCATCCTTATTACCAGTGGCAGCTCCTCCACTTAGGCGGAGGAGCATCGCCCCACTGCTCACGGAGCAGTGTAAAAGAAAAAAGAAAATGATAATAGCTGAAGTTATTATCAATTTATTTTTAGTATCGTCACGGGTGGGGCGTTGCTTGGCTCCCCTGAAGTTAGGGAGTAGGAGTGGTTGGTGCACTCTAAAGTGCGTGTGACGCTTACGCCAGCTGTTTCGAGCCAGCCAGAGTGTCATGGGCACTTTACATGTTCTCCTTCCAGGGCTGCATTACAGCCTGGAAGGGGAACATGCCCAGGCCCTCAGCCCCTGTCTGAGCACTGAACCATTGCATTCAGACCAATCATAACGCTACATGCAGCATTGTGATTTGCTCTGGGGAGCCTAGGTGCATACTAATCGCAACACTGCATTGCAGTGTTGTGATTGGCTGTGGAGAGTCTGGGTGCTTCCAGGAAGAACATGACGTGGGAGAGATGGATGAGAGACGCGGCGAGATCAGGTAAGTGAAAATCTTTTTTTTTTCAATTGTCACGCCCCTGCCCTGCCACTCTGTACCATACCAGCCACCACTGCTTATTACACCCCGCTTCTCTGCATGAGCATCCTTATTACACCCCGCTCCCTTGCACAAGCCTCCTTATAATACTCCGCTCTCCTGCATGAGCATTCTAGTTACTTTCCGCTCTCCTGCATGAGCATCCTTATTACACTCTGCTGTCCTGCATGTGCATCCTTGTTACACCCCACTCGCCTGCATGAGCAACCTTATTACACCCCGCTCAACTGCAGGAGCATCTCTATTACAACCTGCATCTGTGCATGACCATCCTTATTACACCCCGCATCACTGCAAGAGCACGCTTACATCAGAGCAGCCCAGGTGCTCGCCATGAAGCCTTTCTTCGCAACGCATTCAGGAGCCCAGGAGATAAATGCTGGGAAAGGTTGGACCCTGTGTTTGTGTTGTGTTTGTTTCCACTGTGTAAAGCAGCTCTGTGTCTCTTTATGGTGTAATATCAATTACAGTAAAGTACCTTCTCTCCTGTGGTGGTTTTCATTTCATTTTTCCAGATCCAGTCCACCCACTTTCACTGCACCCCAGGATGGGTAGGTTGTAGGGCCTCATCTCAGGATGTTACTTGATCCAGCTTCCCTGTGTCCTACATAGTCTGTACATTACAGAATCCATTTCTGGTCATGCACTTGATACTCAGAACATCTGTCGTCCTGTCAGTAGTTTCATTGCGGTTTTGACTTCTATCAATCATGCGTGTCTCATGTAGAGACTCTGGAATTCCCTCATGCCCAGAAGACTATGGAAAGGACGATGACCAACATCATGAAGGAGGAAGCATCATCCTGAGCAAGGGGACTGAGAAATGCAGATACAGTGGGCGCCAGTCAGCAGCAGTCTCATGACAGACAGGGTAAGAGGCAGTCACATCAAAACCACCATGAGCCAGTGCTATTCTCCAACAAATGACGCAGAGGAAACAGTCAAGGACATATTCTACCAACAGATGCAAGCTAAGCTTGAAGCTGTGTTGACCCATGACCTGAAGATTGTGATGAGGGGCTTGAAAGCTAAAGTGAGAGACAACACAAACCATGACAGAACCATGGGAAAGGAAAGTTCGGGATCAGTGGCAGCTGGTGATTAAAAATAGTGGTGGGGCACAAATACAAACATGGAATTGCACCATGTGATTGAGCCACACAACCCACTGACTTCCGTTCACTGCTCATTCACCTGCACTCAACAATTCACTCACCCACTGCCTTCTATCACCTATCCATTCACTCATCCACATTATGCTATCCAATACCTTTCACCCAACCTGTATACCTAGCCACCCACATTTACTCAGCCACTCAGTCAACCCCTGCTATCACAGACTCATCCATTCACACAAAAGCACATAGCCTTACCATCCAGGATCCAGCAGTTTCAGTGGCAAAAAGCTACACCCAGATGTTTTGTCAATGTGTGTTTTATTTAACCTGCAGATTACATCAGTTTAATATGAAATATCACATGTTGTCATTAATCTGCAGAGCAGAAGAAATACATCAAACATCACTAGCCATGGCAATGTACTGAAACCATTGCTGCTTTACAGGGATGCCTGCACTTAGAGAGACAAGGAAGGGATGGCAGAGCTGAGAGAACACATTTTTACTCATTTTCTGTAAAAACACAGCGCTTCAACTTACCCAAGTGTGCTTGTCATCCATGGCTTATTTATGGCTTAAGGTCAAGTCACACACTCTTGTCTCCCAAACAAGCATTGGATGTAGATATTTAATGATTTATTTTCCTCTGCCTCAACTCTTTTTTTCGTGAGATGTGGGAAATAAGGGATTTCAAGTCACATTCTCTTATAAAAATGTGACTATATTAAAAAAGAATGTGCAGACCTCCAGTAACATGCTTCTTAACCCACCATTTGGTCATGGAGTAGGGTGTGGTCAGTAAGGCTTGCTGATCACACGCCACTCTTTGAGGAGATGGGAAAGGGTGGACATATAGCAGCTGAGTGGCAAGCAGCCTTTAGTCAGGGCTGAATTGTGAAATGCTGGAGTCTGTTTTCTATTTCCACTCCTGGTGGAGGAGGAGATAAGCCAGGGACGTCACTGCGTTATCAGATAAACTAAGGGCTGTGCGTGGGCAAGCCCCATCAGTGCTACTGTACAGCGTCATCCACATGCTCACATAGGTGAAGTGGGGCTTGTGAAAATGCATGACTTTCACTGGGAGTAAGGGTCAAGGAAAACACTGCCAACAAAATGGTTTATTTTAAAAATGTTTTAATTACCTGCTTCAATAGAGAGGCTGCAAAGGGGGAGGGGTGCAACCCCTTAGCCCTTGAAAGCCCGCCTCCCCTGGGGTGAATGAAAATGGAGAAAGACTGTTGAAAGTTTGTGCCACAAAGGACCTGGTCATAGGAGGGACTCTCTTCCCCCACTGTGATATTCACAAACAAACTTGGTGCTCAGTCAGTGGCAGAGACAAAAAACAGATTGACAACTTGATGCTAAGCAGCAGCTGGAGACGTTCACTGCAAGAAGTCAGAGTGAGGAGAGGAGAGGGAGCAGACGTCAGCAGTAATCACTATCTAGTGACTGCCATTGTGGAGCTGAAACTCAGAAAAACAGAGCAGAAAAAATCCAAAAAACAGCACTTTGATGTGGCAAAATTACATGATCCGAATAGTGCGAAGGCATTCATCTCGCACATCAAAAACAGGGTCCAAGCCCTGGCAGACGCGGAAAATCAGTTAGAGCCAACTGCAGACGCAGTCTATAAGATCTGGAAACAGGTCTCTTCCATATATGTGAGGAGCAGTGAAACATGCAGTGGGGACCAAGACAAAGAAGAGGAAAGAATGGATAAAACAGACCCATGGCAAGCCACTGAAGACAGGAAGACACCAAAAAGGAAACTCATGGAGACTAAATCAGAGAGGCTGTAGAAGCACAAGCAAGAGCACATAGGAGAAAACTGAACAGTCAAAAGAATGACAAGCAGACAGGCGGGAGTACATGGATAACCATGCCAGCCAAGCAGACAGGCGGGAGTACATGGATGACCTTGCCAGCCAAGCAGACGAGGCGGGAGTACATGGATAACCATGCCAGCCAAGCAGACGAGGCGGGAGTACATGGATAACCATGCCAGCCAAGCAGACAGGCGGGAGTACATGGATAACCATGCCAGCCAAGCAGACGAGGCGGGAGTACATGGATAACCATGCCAGCCAAGCAGACGAGGCGGGAGTACATGGATAACCATGCCAGCCAAGCAGACGAGGCGGGAGTACATGGATAACCATGCCAGCCAAGCAGACGAGGCGGGAGTACATGGATAACCATGCCAGCCAAGCAGACAGGCGGGAGTACATGGATAACCATGCCAGCCAAGCAGACGAGGCGGGAGTACATGGATAACCTTGCCAGCCAAGCAGACGAGGCGGGAGTACATGGATAACCATGCCAGCCAAGCAGACAGGCGGGAGTACATGGATGACCTTGCCAGCCAAGCAGACGAGGCGGGAGTACATGGATAACCATGCCAGCCAAGCAGACGAGGCGGGAGTACATGGATAACCATGCCAGCCAAGCAGACAGGCGGGAGTACATGGATAACCATGCCAGCCAAGCAGACGAGGCGGGAGTACATGGATAACCATGCCAGCCAAGCAGACGAGGCGGGAGTACATGGATAACCATGCCAGCCAAGCAGACGAGGCGGGAGTACATGGATAACCATGCCAGCCAAGCAGACGAGGCGGGAGTACATGGATAACCATGCCAGCCAAGCAGACAGGCGGGAGTACATGGATAACCATGCCAGCCAAGCAGACGAGGCGGGAGTACATGGATAACCTTGCCAGCCAAGCAGACGAGGCGGGAGTACATGGATAACCATGCCAGCCAAGCAGACAGGCGGGAGTACATGGATAACCATGCCAGCCAAGCAGACAGGCGGGAGTACATGGATAACCATGCCAGCCAAGCAGACGAGGCGGGAGTACATGGATAACCATGCCAGCCAAGCAGACGAGGCGGGAGTACATGGATAACCATGCCAGCCAAGCAGACAGGCGGGAGTACATGGATAACCATGCCAGCCAAGCAGACAGGCGGGAGTACATGGATAACCATGCCAGCCAAGCAGACGAGGCGGGAGTACATGGATAACCATGCCAGCCAAGCAGACGAGGCGGGAGTACATGGATAACCATGCCAGCCAAGCAGACAGGCGGGAGTACATGGATAACCATGCCAGCCAAGCAGACAGGCGGGAGTACATGGATAACCTTGCCAGCCAAGCAGACAGGCGGGAGTACATGGATAACCTTGCCAGCCAAGCAGACGAGGCGGGAGTACATGGATAACCATGCCAGCCAAGCAGACAGGCGGGAGTACATGGATAACCATGCCAGCCAAGCAGACAGGCGGGAGTACATGGATAACCATGCCAGCCAAGCAGACAGGCGGGAGTACATGGATAACCATGCCAGCCAAGCAGACGAGGCGGGAGTACATGGATAACCATGCCAGCCAAGCAGACAGGCGGGAGTACATGGATAACCATGCCAGCCAAGCAGACAGGCGGGAGTACATGGATAACCTTGCCAGCCAAGCAGACAGGCGGGAGTACATGGATAACCATGCCAGCCAAGCAGACGAGGCGGGAGTACATGGATAACCATGCCAGCCAAGCAGACGAGGCGGGAGTACATGGATAACCATGCCAGCCAAGCAGACAGGCGGGAGTACATGGATAACCATGCCAGCCAAGCAGACAGGCGGGAGTACATGGATAACCATGCCAGCCAAGCAGACAGGCGGGAGTACATGGATAACCATGCCAGCCAAGCAGACGAGGCGGGAGTACATGGATAACCATGCCAGCCAAGCAGACAGGCGGGAGTACATGGATAACCATGCCAGCCAAGCAGACGAGGCGGGAGTACATGGATAACCTTGCCAGCCAAGCAGACAGGCGGGAGTACATGGATAACCATGCCAGCCAAGCAGACGAGGCGGGAGTACATGGATAACCATGCCAGCCAAGCAGACGAGGCGGGAGTACATGGATAACCATGCCAGCCAAGCAGACAGGCGGGAGTACATGGATAACCATGCCAGCCAAGCAGACGAGGCGGGAGTACATGGATAACCATGCCAGCCAAGCAGACGAGGCGGGAGTACATGGATAACCATGCCAGCCAAGCAGACAGGCGGGAGTACATGGATAATCATGCCAGCCAAGCAGACAGGCGGGAGTACATGGATAACCATGCCAGCCAAGCAGACAGGCGGGAGTACATGGATAACCATGCCAGCCAAGCAGACGAGGCGGGAGTACATGGATAACCATGCCAGCCAAGCAGACGAGGCGGGAGTACATGGATAACCATGCCAGCCAAGCAGACAGGCGGGAGTACATGGATAACCATGCCAGCCAAGCAGACGAGGCGGGAGTACATGGATAACCTTGCCAGCCAAGCAGACGAGGCGGGAGTACATGGATAACCATGCCAGCCAAGCAGACAGGCGGGAGTACATGGATAACCATGCCAGCCAAGCAGACAGGCGGGAGTACATGGATAACCATGCCAGCCAAGCAGACGAGGCGGGAGTACATGGATAACCATGCCAGCCAAGCAGACGAGGCGGGAGTACATGGATAACCATGCCAGCCAAGCAGACAGGCGGGAGTACATGGATAACCATGCCAGCCAAGCAGACGAGGCGGGAGTACATGGATAACCATGCCAGCCAAGCAGAGGAGGCGGCCAAGAGAGCAGAACAGGTAAAGGTCTTCAAGATCACACAGATAGTCAGTGGTGAATCTTGTGCCGCATACCACACCCCCTGACACTGACAAGCAACACAGACCACACATAGAAGAGAAAGAGCAGGAAGCATGCTGAGCCGAGCACTACAAAGACATCTTGAACAGACCAGGAACAACAAGCAAAGTGGACCTCTAAGAAGCAAAGACAGACTTAGATTCAAACACCGCTCCACCGCAGAACAAAGAAATTGTCACTGACATCCGATACCTCAAAATCAGAAAAGCTCCAAGACAGCCTGAA
Source organism: Triturus cristatus (assembly GCF_964204655.1). Taxonomy (NCBI): domain Eukaryota; kingdom Metazoa; phylum Chordata; class Amphibia; order Caudata; family Salamandridae; genus Triturus; species Triturus cristatus. The sequence goes on from NC_140595.1 coordinate 791,212,441, forward strand.
TGCAGAAATGTCCAAGGCAGTCCGGCAAACTTCAGGTAAGATCCTCCAGCCACTGTTCACTTTGATTTGGGAGGTAAAGAAAGCACCAGGCGACTGGAGCCAAGGCGTCATTATCAAGATTCCAAAGAATGGAGCATTAACCAACTGCAGCAACTGGCGCAGAATCACCCTTCTATCATTCCCGAGGGAAGCCCTGGTGAAAACCATTATACATGGCATTTCTGATGCTGTGGACAAGCAGTCAAGAAAAGAACAAGCATAGGCCAGCACAGGCCAGAGGGTATGTTGATCAGATCCTTACTCTATGCAACGTACATGCATATTATGCAGCCCCTGTAGGGCCTTAGTGAGACGTTGTATGTATGCTGTGGCGCTAGACTCCGACCTACTGTACCAGGCACCGGGTCTTTTCCCAGTGCGCTGACAGGTTGGAGGCTGGTTTCACTGCTGGTGGGGACGGTTTTCTTGCTGGGGACCAGGCTAGCCATCTTCATGTCTGCAGCGCTTCCACATTTACAAACCAGCAATGCAAAATAATTTGGTTTTAAAGGATGCTGGTCCTGCAGGGTTACTATGAGCAAGACTGCTGTTTAGGGTTTTAGGGGGAGGGGGTGAGGGGTTGCTGTTGCTTGTCTCAGAGAATTCAGAACATATATTATAAACACTCTTCAAAATTCCAAACAGTGTATTTCTTTATAATGTGACTGTTGCAACAAATTTCGGTTTATTATATTACATGATATCATCATGTTGAGTGATAATTGCTAAACGTGATTCTAATCATGAAGTTCGAACCCAAATCATAAATGTAAAAGCCCGAATGCTCCTCCATCACTAACCTGACAATGATACAGTTAGCGAACCAAGAGGGCGGTCAGTTGTCTTTGTCCCCTAAGGTGTTACATTAGACGGATTAACATTGCAGTCTTTTAATTCTGCAGGTGCTCTCGTGATAATGAAAAAACAACAGTTGATGGACAGAATTCAGAACAATGTCATACATTAACCCCAGTACAGAGATCTGGGCCTAAATCCATCGTTTTTTTGCTCACCATGCAGTTCCAGTTTGTACCCAGCCATATGCAAATCAGTCTTGACCCTGCGCCCAATGGGAACAGTCCAGCCCGAACTGCCAGGCCAGGTCCTTTCTGGACTGGAAACAAGAATCCTAGGACCGGTTTTGGGCTTTCAGCCCTGATCAGCCAGGATAGCTTGATTCCAGTGGCATGGAGAGCACGGGACCCATGTCTGGGCATACCCGTCACACTTGGGGTGACAAATACAAAAACAATTGATGGAGAGAATGCAGAACAATGTCATACATTCACCCCAGTACAAAGATCTGGGCCTGGCCTGGCAGTTCGGGCTGGACTGTTCCCATTGGGCACAGGGTCAAGACTGATTTGCATATGGCTGGGTCCAAACTGGAATGGCATGGTGAGCATTCCCTCGTGGAGGTTGGATTTGGCGGTGGCCGGGTCCTTGATGAGGGAGAGGATCAGCTGGGTGTCGTCAGTGTATGAGATGATGTTGAGGTAGTGTGCTAGGACGATGTTGGCGAGCGGTGCCATGTAGATGTTGAAAAGGGTTGGGCTGAGGGATGATCCTTGGGGTATGCCGCAGGTGATCGTGGTGGCTTCGGATCGGAAAGGGGGGAGGCGGACTCTCTGGGTTCTGCCGGTGAGGAAGGAGGTGATCCAGTCAGGGTTTTGTCTCGGATCCCTGCGTCGCGGAGGCGTGTGCGCAGGGTGTGGTGGCAGACGGTGTCGAAGGCAGCCAATAGGTTCAGGAGGATGAGGGCTGCGGTTTGCCGTTGTCCAGTAGGGTCCTGAGGTCATCAGTGGCGGCGATGAGGGCGGTTTTGATGCAGTGGTTGCTGCGGAAGCCAGATTGGGAGTAGTCCAGGACGTTGTTCTCCTCCAGGAAGTGGGTCAGTTGTCTGTTGGTGGTCTTCTCAATGACGTCCGCCAGGAACGGGAGCAGGGAGATGGGTAGAAAGTTCTTGAGGTCCTTTGGGTCATTTTGACCTCTCCCTAAAGAAGGTGGTTGTGTTATAGGGAATGGTTGTGGTGGCTGGTTGTGCTTGTCGCGTCTTTGCATTGGGTATCTGCCTCTTGTTTTGCCTCATTGTTGTTGTTTGTTCTCTCCACTGTTATTCCAGTCTGAGCTGTTTGAAGAGTTGCCCGTAGATGAATCATTATCATTCGTGGATTCTGAATGGGTGTAGTCATTTGTGCTATAGGGGTACATCTTTTCATGAGAGACCACTTGAGATCTTTGGCCAGTTTTTGTATCTTGCTTTTAGTGATGCAGTCTTGCATTTCGGTCATCTCTGTGTTAATCTTTTCTAGTCATTTTTTATAAACCAAGGTCTGCACTGTTGTTCTGAGTTTGGCATCCATCACCTGTATTTTGATTGGTAATTCTTCCAAAAGTCTTGTAGCCATTTTTATGATCAATAATAAATAATCTCTCATGCATTTCATTGAAATGCTTGCCCAGTCTTTTCTAAAGATGAAATCATGTAGAAAGATTCTAGGGACAGGACCCAAAGGCCTTTGTCTGACGTATTTCCCCCAAGATATTTGGTCAGCATTAGGCCATGAATGGCTGCCCTCACATGTTCCTTCTTGGTATTAGTTCATCCCAATCATTTGCTTGGGCCAGAGTTTTCGTTAATCTCTGTCTTGTAGAAGAGAGGGGACAGATAGAATTGTGCTGATTTCTTCGTCCATGTAGCTCAATCCCAAGTTGTTTGCCATTCTTTAAGAGATCAATACACTGATTGTGTAGATAATCTTCGGAATACTGTTTTCGAAGATGTGTTACTTTGAGGAATAACTCCCACAGCTGTGCCTTGCTCATTTATCCCAAAAATCAATAGGAAGGATGAAGAAGTGATTAAATCTGCTTCCATTCTTAATAGTTTATAATCAAAAGAGAATTAACCACGTATCTTGAAAAAGCCAGGGTCTATACGTGTTGTACAAAGGTCCTCATACACTCTAACCCGTGGGCAGTCATGTATCTTGGTTCTCCGCTTGAGAAGGTTAGGTGATTGGTTTTATCATTGGGTCCTTTTCCGCCTGAGTTTCCCATTCTCCAGGCAGTCAACCTTCCTCCACCGGTCTGTGGGTGTTATAAAGCTCCTGTAAGTGAGTTATTTAACCCATGCAGGCGCCCTTTCATGTATGTTATGATTCCGGTCTGTGGGTGTTATAGAGCTCCTGTAAGTGTGTTATGGAACCCCTGCAGGCGCCCTTGTACGTATGTTATGAGTCCGGTCTGTGGATGCTATAAAGATCCTGTAAGTGAGTTATGCAACCCCTGCAGTGGACCTGGTGTGCAATTTATGAAACCGGTCTGTGGGTGTTATAAGACTTCTGTAAGTGAGTTATTTAATCCCTGCTGGTGCCCTTGCATGTATGTTATGATTCAGGTCTGTGGGTGTTATAAAACTCCTGTAAGTGAGTTATTTAATCCCTGCAGGCGCCCTTTCATGTATGTTATGATTCCGGTCTGTGGGTGTTATAGAGCTCCTGTAAGTGTGTTATGGAACCCCTGCAGGCGCCCTTGTACGTATGTTATGAGTCCGGTCTGTGGATGCTATAAAGATCCTGTAAGTGTGTTATGGAACCCCTGCAGGCGCCCTTGTACGTATGTTATGAATCCAGTCAGTGGGTGTTATAAAGCTCCTGTATGTGAGTTATGGAACCTCTGCAGACGATCCTTGTATGTACATTGTAAAACCCAAAAAATCAAGAGAAGGTAGGAAGAAGCAGTGATTCATTCTGCTTCCATGCTTAATAGTTTATAAACAAAAGAGAATGAACCACGTATCTTGAAAAAGCCAGGGTCCATAAGTGTTGCACAAAGGCCCTCATACACTCTAACCCGTGGGCAGCGGTATATCTTGGTTCTCCCCTTGAGAAGGTTAGGCGATTGGTTTTATCACCTGAGTTTCCTGTTCTCCAGGCAGTCAACCTTCCTCCACCTGGAGGGAGACCCCATTCTGAGAAATAAAACAAGAGTACAGGATAGGAGTTATTTTTAATTTAGCACTTTTTTCCGCTAACACTATTGAAATCACGACCGTCAAAGAACCAGATGGTCTCTCTCCAGGTCTGCGCAAGTTGTGGGAACAAGTGAGGTACAGCACCTATATGCACAGGTGAGGTCCAGTGCCTTTTCTGGGAATGTGCAGGCCTCCATTGGGGATGTGCCTGTTGATAGGTCCTGCTTATTTGGCAAGAAGACTGATTCTGCACTTGAACGCTTTAAAGAAAGCAGAGCCACATCAGTTCCTACGGACTTTTATCTCCTGCTCCTCAGTTTCCCCACTAGTCTTGCTACAATGTCAGCCAAGTCCACTCCCGCCTACCAAGTCCTTTGTTTTTCAGGGATGGAGATCGAGCAGACATTGCACAGTTTACCAGGGGCAGCGGCACACAACCACTTCCTGGAAAGCAGAATCTGATATTTCTTCCAGGGTGCAGTCTATCACTTCTGACAGACGGGTCCTCAGGATTGTCCAGCAAGATTATGCCCTTCTGTTTCTCTCCAACCACTACAAATCCCTCCCACATCAAAACTGCTTTCAGAGGAGCGCATCTTCATCTTGCTACAAGAATTGAAGGCGTTTCTGGTCAAAGGGGCCACTGAGAGGGTGCTGATCTTGAAAGTGGTTACTGATTGTTGTTCCTGCTATTTCCTCCTACCAAAGAAGGGCAGAGGCATTTGGCCTATTTTAGATCTTCACCCTCTGAACAAGTTTCTGTAGATGGGACATTCCAAAATTCTCACACTGGCCCAGGGTTTGCAAACCTGCAGGAAGTGTGCTTTCATGTGCCTCCCCTGCAGTCCTACAGAAGTTACCTGTGGTTAAAGGATGCCTGGATCATTTTCAGTTTGCCATGCTTCCCTTCAGCCTTGCCATCACCCTTCAGGTATTCACAAAAGTGATGGTGGTGGTCACTGCCCATTTTAAGAGTTTGGGGATACTAGTTTTCCCCTACCTGTACGACTGGCTGGTGAAAGTGGGTTCGCCACAGTCAGTCAAAGACCACTTCCAGATAAGAACAAACCTTTTGACATCTTTGGGCTTCTCGACCAACTTACCAAAGTTACACTTCACTCCATCCCAGAGGCTTCCTTTTATCAGAGCTCTTCTAGACACAGCGCAGTTCTGGACCTTTTATCCCTCACACCTAGTCCAGGGCATTCTAGCTATGATCCTGATGTTTAAGCCTAACCCCTGGTTCTAGGTGATAGTGGCTCTGAGGCTTCTTGGTTTGCTGGCCTCATGAATTCTGCTTGATCCCTTCACCAGTTGGCATATTCGGGCTCTGCAGCGGGATCTGAAATGTAAGTCACCCCAACACCAAGCAAACATGGCGCATGTAATCCATATTTCAGAGGAGACTACAAAAATTCTGCAGTGGTGGCTGCTCGACCACAATCTTACCAGTGGTAGAACCCTTTCCCTTCTCCACCCAGAGCTGACAGTGGTGAAGACTGCATTCCTGCTGGGCTGGGGAGGTTATCTGAGAAAGTTGGAGATCAGTGATCTCTGGTCTCCTTCAGAAACTTTGCTCCACTTAAACTGTTAGACTTAGGAGCTATTCACCTGACACAGAAGGCCTTCCTGTTGTCAATCAAGGGAAGGCTGGTGGAGATTCTCACGGACAACACTGCTGTCATGTGATACTGCAGTAAGCAAGGGAGAGTGGGGTCCTGGGTCGACAGGCGGGGCGCCATTGGAGTTGGCTGAAGCATCAGGACACTTCCCTGATTGTGAACCACCTGGTGAGATCTTTAAATGCCAGTCTCGATCAGCTCCGCTGGTGACACTGAGCAGATCACAAATGGTGGTTGCATCCTGAGGTGGGGCAGGACATCTTCTGACGATAGTGAGAACCCTGGTTAGATCAATTTTGCCACCGTTTGAGGATGCAGTGTGTCAAAATGTCAGTGCACTAGGGTTTCCAAGAACTTTTTCTCCCTAGGAGACATATCCGGCTGGAATGGAACACTGGGCTCATATACTCATTTCCACCTCTGCCTCTCCTGATCCAAGTTCTAAAGACTATAACACCTGGCCCCAAGTCATCCAAGTGACTCTGGATATGGCTACATGAGTGTGGGACCCAAAACATCTGTCCTCTGATCTATCTGATCTACCAGGTTACTGCTTCAGGAGGATCTTCTGTCACAGCAGCAGGATTCTGCACCCAAACCTGTGCATTCCACACTTCCATGCATGGAGATCTACCTCCTGAGGTTGTGTCTGTCAGCCTTGCAGCCAGGCGTCTCTCTACAAAGTCAAATTGCCCAGGATGCTGGGACAAATGTATGGCCTGGTGTGGATTCTGCAACACAGACCACTCACAAGGAAAACTGTCAGATGTTTTGTTGTTTGTTTTTATCTCTGGACTAGCAAGGTCTTGCAGAGTGCATCATAAAAGGTTATTTGTTATCCCTTTGTGCTTTTTGCATTTGCCGACCAGCCATCTTCGTTTAAATAAACTGTGATGGTGCAGTTTTTAAGTGTTTGTCACACATGTTCCCCCAAACTGCTTATAATGTCACAGTGGGTTCTTAATTTGATCCTGACTTTCCTCATGGTTGCCACCCCAGAGCAAGTGCCAAAGACTACCTTCTTCATCGTGATCACTTCGGCTCATCACGTGAGTGAGCACCATGCTCTCTCAGTACAGCTGCTCTACACCAGCTTTTATTCAGACACACTGGTGCTGAGAAGCAAGGCGGCTTTTTTGCTTCAAGTTTTTATGCGCTTTCATGTTGGGCAATCCTTCACCCTGACAACGTTCCTTGACCTGCCTCACTTCTCGAAAGCCTCCTCTGGCAGGACCCCAAAAGAGCCTTGAGCTTTTACATCAATCACACCAAAGGCCATCGGGTGGACGGTCAGCTTTTGTGGTATCCTCTGGGGCTAGGAAAAGTAAGGTGGTGCAGAAAAGGATGTCTTAAAGGTGAATAGTCCTCTGCATTAAAGGCTGCTATACATTAGCCAATAAGCAGCCTCCAGAAGGACTGTGGGCCACTTCCACTAGGGCCAAGGCACTTACCACTGCTTTGGCATGCAGAGTGCCTTTTCTTGACATCTGCCAGGCTGCAACTTGGGCATTAATGCACACATTTTTGAAGCGTTGCTACCTAGACTGCCAAATCCAATGGGAATGGCATTTTGCACGTTCAGTCCTGCAGAACATTTTGTTCTAAGCCCACTTCACAGATCCTCTAACTTGTAAAGTTCTGTTTTGTTGTCTATTCAAATGATGAGCAGTTAGAAGTATCCATCAGAAGAATAAGTTACTTACCTTTGTCAATGTTCTTTCTCTTGAATACGCTGACTATAGATTCCTCACTGCCCCGGTGCTCCCTATTCTGTAGAGTTCGAGGCAGAATTAGTCCAATGCAAAGCTCCATGAAGCCACCTATTGGTGTAGGGAAGCATTACTGTGAAAACTTCCACACACAGCCTGGAGCTTGAGAAATATTCTAAAGATGAGGAATCTGTAGTTAGACAGCGTATCCACCAAAAAGAGTATTCGCAAAGGTAAGTAACTTGTTCATTTTGATTATGTACACTACTAATATGAATTGTGAATATTTTAACAGTGTTTTCCTCAATGTTATCTACTCTTAATCAAAAGAACAAATCACTTTTCTCTGGCCGAACTCCCCATGTCACCCCATAAACCACTTCACCTAAGAGGAGGAATTTAAAGCTTAGCCACAGACCACAGCAAGAATGTGGCCTCTCTCCCATAGTTTAACAATGAAGTGTCGGAAACCCTGCATGCATATCATAAAGCCTTTGTATGTGTGTTATGTTGACTCCGTAAGTGCTTGTGTGCACCTGATGAACCCCATATGTGCCTATGGAACCTGTGTTATGGAGTTCCATGGTATGGTCTGTGCATCTACTGTATATGCAATATGCAGCTCCATATATGTGTAATGGAGCCTATGTATATAATAGGCATCATTCACCTCCTGTGACCCTGGTATCAAATCTCTTTATTTGTCCTTGGTGCTTCTGTGCATGTCGCGTGCCGCCCCTCTGTATTACCTACAGACCCACATAGCTGTATAATGTTTTGTAGTTTGTCCTCAATAGCCTTCATGCATGTAGGTATCTCAGACGTTAATCCATTATGATGCCATATTTTTTCAGGTCTTTACAATGCACTGTGGTTGAGCGCAATGCTTTACCATTGAGCACCACCGCAGGCATCTATTGTCACTGGAACCTTTTCAGAAAATGGCAGGAACTCTGGTCTTGGGTGCTCTTCCAATGATGAGTGGATCTGGACTTTAGGGCAAATTTGTGCATACCGATAAATTAGTTGAGGTGCTGGGGGCTAGAGCTCTATGCTTACTCAATGTTTGGATCTCATAGAAGCTGCACCACTGTACTGACCAGGATCAAGTATACCAGCAAGTATAATTTAATTGGACACTGCTTTCAAGTACTTTCCAGATCCTCCATATCAGGAAGAAGAAAGACATCAAAGGCTGCCCTTCAGACTAGCAGTCTCAGTGAGTAAGGAAAATAAGTCATGGTAGGTGCTGCTCTCTCGCTGTAATGAGACAGAGTTGTGTGGGATGAAAGAACGTGTTAGAGTAGCTCTTTGCATGACTGAACAGGACTTGAGCTCTCTATGCTACTCATCAGGCACACTGCATCATGAACAGAATGACATGCTTCTAATACATTTTGATGTCACTGAAAAAAGAAAGGATGCAGAAAAAGTCTTGATACTTTGCTGCCTCTAACTTACCCTCATCCTGAAGCAAGAAAAGAGAAAAACAGAGTCAATTCTATAACATTGTACATCTAGGGCTATTGGGCTTTTTCCCCAGATGGCTGTCACTCGCAATATAATAGGCCTGCCACAGAGAGGCTAACGCTCACTGGACACAGTGTGCAACCTAGTGGCCAGCGACATGTCCAGACATTGGTCTGTGGGAGACAGTATCATCAGAGTGCTTGGCGTGGGCACCTCCTCTTCAGTCTGCGGCGACCCAATGCTCTTCTTTTTCTGGCAGGACAGCAAGGGTTTGGAGAAGAATGAGGGAATGCACATCAGAAAAGCACTCCCAGCCAGATTGAGTCCACCACAAACAAGGAATGAGATCCTAAAGTCCCCTGTGAGGTCCCTGAGAAATCCTGTAAACAGTAATGGTGGAGACAAAGAGGAGATGAATCAAGACATGAAGGCTGCAAACAACCTGCAAACCCCATCTTAAACTCCTTTGCATTGTATTAACAGTTTTCTCAGCCCCTTCCAAACTTGCTAGAAGCCCTTTCCAAGCTCCCAGCCTATTCACACTTCCCTGCTAATCCCTCAGAATGTCCTTCTCATCAACATCTGTTTTTATCTGTTTCAGAGGCCTAACTCACCTTCAGTCTTATTCCAGTACACCTATCTTCAGAATTTCTTCCAGTGGTCTTTCATCTGAAGGCTAACTATGCTGTTCTTTCTTTCCAACTCCAGCACCCTTGAGTCTCCCTCCCAGCTCCTTTTAGTGATCTCTCATCTACATACCAACTTCTTCTCCTCCTCCTTCTAAGTAACCTAGGAGACCGTGATGTGGGTAAATAGGATGTGGTGCAATATCGGAGAAGACATTTGTGCACCCTAATTGATTGATTGATTGATTGATGTACTTATAGAGCGCAGCTATCACCCTACGGGCATCTTGGCGCTTGCATTGGGAACCCGTCCTGGTTTTTCCCTGTAAGATAACCTGTACTGGGCATCCCCAAGGTGAAAGCCAGGCATCCCGCCGCGGGGGGCCGTTGTGGAGATTAAGCAGGCTTGTTGCCCAGAGCTGCATAGTGTGAACTCATGCTTAGAGTGGGCACTGAAGCGAGAATTATCGAGTCCGTGGACAATTGGGCTCTGGACCCTGCCGCGTCGGGAATCGAACCCAGGTCCCGGGTCTGATCTCTGCTTCAGGGTATGCCTCCTCTAAACAGTGAGCTACACTTCTCCTCATGCCAGGATCTCTACATTGCTGTGTGTGATTCAAGGTGATTAATATGGACCTACAATGAGGAACAGTCTGCTCAGAATGAGCAGAAATCTTTACAGACTCCCTGATTTGTAGTTTTTATGTCACAGACTAAGCCTCGGAAAGGGTCAGAGCACTTTACAGGTTAGTCCTGGTTTGTAGCAGGTGGCTGTGGCTTTTTTGAGATTGTTAATCTTGGAAAGCCAAACATTATTCCTCAGACGAGCCTTTGTTTTACCACATCATAATGTCCATCCTGCACCAGGGCAACCACTTAATGATTAAGATTTTGTGCATTGGGGCGTGGTTTGACAGCGCAGGATGGCAGCCACCATCCTGTAGTGCTTCCGCACCTACATGGCTATCCTGAACAATCTGGACGCTGCAACGACCCATCCTGTCTCCCCTCCCTGAGTGTGTGGTGCTCCCCTCATCCACAGGAATAACCTGAGGTGCCGCCTAGGGACCGTGAGAACAAGATGGCGCTGAGGACAACCTGGGCCAGGGGACCCTGATCGGAGGAACTTGAGATGCTCCAGTGGACCCTGGTGCAGCGGTGGCGCTTCCCCCTTCCTGCTGGAGTCTGCGGAGTTGCAAGGGTACCTTGTTCTTGCAAGAGGGCTTTGTGATGATCCTGGCTGTGGGTCTTTCCACCCACATGGCCCGACTTTGGAGCTGGGGCCTAGAGGTGAGGGTTGGAATGGGACTGCAGGGGCACCGAGTGAGTAGGTGAGCCAGTCTTCAGGTTGGGTCTCCCCCCATTTGTGTCATGGAGTCTTGTGCCTCATGGGAGTCCCCCCTCCTTGACTGGCTGGGAGGAATGCCCTGAGACCCCAATGACAGACCATTAGAGCGGCAGCACACGGCGGCCTGCCCCGATCAAGCAGTCTGGCAGAGGTCCATTGAGTGGTAAAGCAGGGGAGAATTGCGATTCTCCTATTAACATGACCAGAGAATCTGGATTTCATTAAAGACACGGAGGTTATCATTATGCATTAATCTTTTAATACAGATCACAAGCAGCCGCACTACTTCACAAAGAAAACAGTTCTAGAATGCAGTGAGCAGGAGATATAAAAGGCATGAGGAGCAAACAGACTGCCTCTTTTAAATGAATCGAAGCAACAAAAGTTCAACAAAGGAGAGATCCAACTTGATCTTGAAAGTGAAGAAAGAGAGGATTCCAAAGCGAGGGAACGAACTGAGGAGGCTCCAGGGGTGAAGAGAGCATGGCATCAGGTGGAGTTATCTGAAAAGAAAGAGAAGAATGATAAGAAGGTCATAAACTAGCGCTAAAGGCAAAAATAATCATATGCATACGGTAATAAACAGTGTAGAAAGTACTCCGTGCAAGGGAGGGACGGGTGGGATAATGATTGCCTCCATGTCTTTAATGAAATCCAGATTCTCTGGTCATGTTAATAGGAGAATCGCAATTTTATTACAAGACCGGAGGCTACATTATGCATGTTGGTAGCACTGAAAGACAACATCAGACATATGCTCAATAGGTTTACAGCAGTGGTGAGCAAAGGTTGAAGCATTGGACCAATCGGCCGCTTTAATGATATCATCCAATTTACCGCCAGACCAAAAGGATATACTTGCCATAGCACCTCTGAGAGAATGTGCTTTTGAATTTAGAAAGGTCAATACCAGTGAGGTTCATAACTGACTTGACCCATCTAGCTATGGAGGAATAAGCAACTGGTTTAAAGGATTTAACAAAACAGATAAAGAGTTGTTTAGCGTCTACAGGGCGAAGATCATTCATTCTCGAGTCATATTCTTTCATACAGTCTACGACACAAAGTCTTTTTCAAACATCAAGACGAGGATAAAAAATAGAGTCTGACATAGTTTTAGTCCTTCTAAAGATTTCAAACTTAACGCCAAACATATCATAAGATCTATATGAAATATCAAGGCATTTGACATCGGAAACTCTACGACAAGAGATTAGACATATAAGAGTAGCAAGTTTAATAGAGAGGCATTTTCTATTAAGATATGCATTATCAGGCCAAGAAGAGAAAAGGTCTAAAATAGCTTTAACAACCCACATGGATTGGTATTTAGGTCTAGGAGGTCTTTTCAGTCTAATGCTTTTCAGAACTCTACAAATAATAACGTTCTTACCTACCGTTTTACCATTGATGTGGGAGTGACCAGCGGAGATGGCTGATTATAGCAATTAATAGATCTATAAGAAATGCCCTTGTCAAATTGTTCGACAAGGAAATTAACTATATTGACGATAGGAGCTTCCACGGGATCCAGGTTCCTCTCCATGCACCAACAAAACCATTTTTTCCAAATGTTATTGTATCTATAGTGTATTCCTGGTGCCCATGAGTCTCCGAGGAGAGTGAGAGCTGATGATGAAAGTCCAGACAATTCGTTGGATTGCCTGACACTTTCCAAGCAAGAAGGTTCAAATTCCCTGAAAGAATTAGGTGATGGTCTTCTTCGTCTGTATTTGAAACCAGACCCTAGCTCGCTGGAATGAGGAAGGGGACGTCGCAGGACAGTTCGAGAGTAGTTGGGAACCATGCCTGAAAAGGCCAAAATGGGGTTATCAGAACCAAAGAGCATTGGTCTTTTCTGACCTTCTGTAGGACCCTTTGGATCATAGCAAAGGGAGGGAAGGCGTAACCCTGAAGGTTGGACCAGGATTGGAGAAAGGCGTTCACCGCTAGAGCACCCGGGTCTGGCATCCAGCTGAAGTATTTCGGCAGTTGGAATGTCAATCTGCTGGCAAATAAGTCCACATCCAACGGACCCCAAATGTGAAAGAGAGCATTGAAAACATTCACATTGAGTTTCCAATCGGTGAAGTCTGAGATGAATCTTGAGTTCCAATCCGCAGAAAGGTTTGACTTTCTGGGAAGGTATTCTGCCTTCAGAGAAATCTTGTGTTCTAAGCAGAACATCCAGAGTTTCTTGGCTAAAGCGGATAGGTCTGCTGATTTGGTACCACCAAGGCGGTTGATATATGAGACAGCGGAGATGTTGTCCATCTTCAGAACAACAGATCTGCCTTGAAGTGAGTGTTTGAAGCTCATTAGGGCGTATAAACCTGCTGTAAGTTCTAAGAAATTTATGTGACGGGAAGATTCCGCAAGAGACCAAACGCCACCAGTGTTTTACTCGAGGAAGCGAGCACCCCAGCCGTGGAGGCTGGCGTCTGATTCCAGAACAAATTCCGGTGTAGAACCAAAGATTGCTTTTCCATTCCAGGCATCCAAATTCTCCAGCCACCAGGAGAGTTCTGACCTGGCTTCCTGGTGTAAGGTCACAGTATCTCCGTACCAGAGACCAGACCTGAGAGCTTTTCCTTTTAATCTCTGAAGGGCACGGTAATTCAGAGGTCCCGGGAAGATAGCCAACCAAAACAACAACATCGACGGACCAAGGTTAAGCACTTCAATTCCTAAGTCTAAAAATATTTTTTTCAGTTTGGTGCAACAACTTCCAACATCTGTTGTTGTTAGATGTTCAATAATCCAAGAGATTTCACACAAAGGAAGGTGCACTCAGAGTTAAATCCCAATACACAAATATATTCCAAAACAATTTTTTTCTTCTTTTATTTTAGAGACAGCAAGCAGCCAACGCGTTTCGTTCCCTTTGCCACAGGAACTTCTTCAGGGCTTTCGATATTTTGTCCCTCGATAGTCTGTCCTCAGTGTTCTTCAACTACAATACTGTGGAGTTCAATATTCAGTAGTACATTCAGAATTAGTCCTGGTCGTGTTCCGCTCCTCGGGGGGGGGCGCCAGTTGTTACAGCAGGGCAGGCGTCGCTGGGTGCGATTTACGGTGGAACTAAAGTCACCAGACTGCGACGAAGGGAGAAGAAACGAGACTCAGGCTCGCTTAAAAACCCCAAGAGCGGCCCCTTCTTCCAGCCTGTCCTAAAAGGTTGGTGTTGAAGACGCGTTTCATATTTGCTTGAGCCCTATCAAGGGCAGTAAAGGTAGCAACATACTTTCCTATTGATTTTATCATGTCTTCTCCAAAGAGGAGGCCCTTAGGGTTATCAGATGGTTCTTTTTCGGCTAGATCACCCAGTTTAGGGTTGAGCTTGGTAAGGATGGTTCTCCTTCTTTCAATGTTGAGGCTTGAATTTGCGATGCCGAGGAGGACAATGGCTCCTTGGCTCCAGCCTCGAATGAGGTTGACGTCGAGGGGGGTGTTGGAGATGTGGGATTCTTCGGCTAAGTCTAGAATCCTGGTGAGGGGGCCAAGGATGTCAAGGAGGCGATCCTGGCAGCCCTTGAGCGCTCTCTCTAGACCTTTTCTAGGGTCCTTCCCCAGTTTAAATAAGAATTTAATCAAATCAGGGTCGAGGTTAGGGGTTTGCGAAACCTTATCTTGAATGGAGGGTCTTGGGCACTCGGATTTAAGAGTGTTCCTAGTTTCTCTTTCGAGGGAGTTTCTTAGCCATCTTCTAATACATTTGGAAACATGTTCCTGAGGGAACCATTTCGAGCTATTGGGGTGGGAGATATTAAGTGGGAAGAACATTTCTTCTCCTAAAGGGTTGAGGATAACGTTATTAGAGGAAGAAGGCGATTCGACATTGCCATGATTATGAAATTCTTGGTCTTGGTCATCTAAATCCAATACGAAATAATCGTAAGGATTTTTAAAATTTTCTTCCTCAGAGTCAGTGTCTGCATCATCCTGAGCATTATTAAAATTTGTGCCTCGAGGGGCACCGGTCATATTTGTGCCGCTAGGGACACCCATCATATTTGTGCCACGAGGGACACCAGTAGCATTTGAGGCGCAAGGGTCTCCCATCAACAATGAGGTGCTAGGACCTCCCAAATCAATTGAGGTGTTACGACCTCCCATAGTACAATCAGAAGGATGTTCGCAATGTTTTGATTTTTTGGTCCTTTTGCCACGAAGAGTGAGCTCGTTAGGGAGATCGTCGTGATCGAAGGATAGAGATCTTTTAGAAGACATGACTTCTTTGAGAGTAGCTAGCATACAAGATCTCATTTCTTTCTGCAAGAAGTCTTTAAAGGAATCATTGGCATGATTGGGAGAGCTGGCAGTAGCTTCATCTGAGTCAAATTCTGACATGTTAGTAGTAATAAGGATATGTTATGGCCTCCCTTAATATGTCAGAAAAGATTTTAAATTAATTTGCTTTAAGAGTTGGTTAATCTCTGGGGTTCAGAGTAATCTGCCTTAAGTTAATGGGGAGGGGTGGCAAGGGTTAATATATTTTGTTGAGCCTCAAAGTTCCTTGTAATTCTCCTTGTAATATTGTCCCACTTTTTTTTTTTATGACTCAAGAAAGCGATCTCCGGCAGCAGCTGATGAGAGTGATGTAACTGAAACCCTCGCTCGAGCTCAACTGCTGCCAGAGAAAGGGATTAAAGGAAAGGCTGTTGTGAGGAGGGCAACACGACGGCACAGTTGCTAAGGTGCTTTTCTCTATGGAGAAGACGCGCTCGCGAGCACGGAGCGAGTGCGTCGGTGAATTTGGGAATAAAGTTTATAATTCCTAACAATCTAGAAAAGGAGCAGTTAATACCGCCTCCCATTAAAAAGAAGAGCGCGACGGCATGAAGCTGACGCTGGGTGTTAACCTTGTTATTATCGTCTCGACGGAGACCCCTTCAAGAGGTATTTCCTTCAGGAAGGGGTAGGGAAGAGCGGGCGAGAACCGACGACCACAATAGGAAGCCGTTAGGGAGGGGGTTGGAAGGGTGAGAGAGCAAGCCCAGGATCACCCCACAAAAAAACAAGCTAAAAGCCATGAAGCTAGAAGCGTTAGGGGGAGATTCAATAGGTAGAAGATAACCTTTCAAGATACAAAGTATGGTACATATTAGTTAGTACATATTACATATTATTACTTAAATATAGACAAGAAGAGATGTGTTACTTATCTGCTTGCGAGCTGCGTTTAAAAGAGGCAGTATGTTTGCTCCTCATGCCTTTTATATCTCCTGCTCACTGCATTCTAGAACTGTTTTCTTTGTGATGTAGTGCGGCTGCTTGTGATCTGCATTAAAAGATTAATGCATAATGTAGCCTCCGGTCTTGTAATGAAACCGCACACATGCCCGTGGTGGGGAGCTACTGGTGGCCAGGGAGTCAACCTCCCCAGGATCTTTGGCTGCACGTGCCCCCCTTCCATTCCTGGGGTCGGGGACTGGCAGGCTGGTTGTTCCTGTCGGGCCCCATTGGGGAACCACCTGATACCATGGTGAAGGAAATGTCGCAGCTGCAACAGGGCAAATTGGACACAAATGCTGCAGGGGCCAGACCTGCAGGCGACAGCGACCACGGAGGGGGCGGACATTCATCCTGCTACAGAGGCCATCCTAAAGGCCATTAAATCTTCTTGCCACGCCCTGAACACTAAAATTGGTGGGGTAGGGGCAGATGTGACCCTGCTGCAACAGGACGTGAGGAAAACAACAAGGAGGGTGTCAGAAGCAGAGACAAAATTGAAAGTCTGGAGGGCACAGTGATAAACCTCACCACAGTGCAGAAAATTAGAGGCTTCTCACGAGTCAATGATGCTGAGGGCTTCTCACGATGCAATAATTTGCACTTCTTAGCATTCCTAGAGGGCACACAGGTCCCCGGACCTAAGCAGTTCCTCAAACAGTGGCTAAACTCCTTCCACCAGACCAGCTTTACCCGGGTTTCCTTTGAGCATGCATATGGAGCACGGTGGGAAGACCATCTCTAGGCATTGCCCCGAGGCCCATGTTTGCTCCTCTCCTAAACTATAGGGACAGAGACTTGATACTTTGCACAGTTATGGGCCTGGGGGAAGTGAAATATAAAACCACATGGATTCTTATCTTTCCAGACTACACCAAACTGGTTCAGCAACAGTGGAAGACTTTTGATCTGGGGAAGCAGCAGCTGCAAGTTCTGAATCTTTGTTACATGATGTTGTATCTGGCCAAGCTCAAACTGCTTTTCCAAGGCAAGGCTTTCATGTTTGACCACCCAGAATCAACCTTGGAATGGTTAGAGGAGTGCGCACCGAGGCAATCAGACAAGGAGTCCTCCCCCTCGAGGTGGCAGTGGCTGAAAAGGGCCCATTGAGAGATAGGTCCGGTAGACGGAGCTCCAGGGAGGGACAGCTGGGGGGGCTGAGACCGTCCAGAGGGGCTGGGGACTCTGCTCGGGGTGGGTAAATATCAGAGACACACTTATCAGACACAGACATTGGAGATGATCCAGTTGTTCCTCTACTATATGCCAGCAAGGGGCCCTCAGACACAAACAACTGAGCAGCGACACTCCATGCCTTGCTTGACCAGTGTTTCAGTTTTATGTGAGTGTTTAGGGGGTACAGGGAGATTGCACTCGCTATTGCAAATGGGGATTGTTTAATATGTTAATTGTGCAGGGGGATGGGGACAGGCATTTCCTGAATTGGGGTAGTGGGTAGTTCAAAACCCACGTCAGCGAAAAGAGGGGTGGGGGTTACCGTTGAGGTTGTTTTGTTTTGAGGGGACATGGCAAAACACACGCTCATAAGGCTACAACACAATGTCCGAGTAGTCAGTGATCTGGCCCAAGGTGGGACCTCAATTGGGATTTTATCCAGTGTTGTCCATGACGCCACCTTCCATTGACACATTGATGGTCCTCTTGTGGAACGTAAACAGGCTGGGGATGTAAGATCTAGCATGGGAGGGTCACACTCACACATCCATAGACACGCCCTGGATTTGGTGCTCCTACAAGAGACACACCTGCTTTGGAATACCTGTCGGTTTCTGCAGAGAGGCAGGTATAGGGTGCTTGCACATGGGGGCTATACAAGTGGCTCCTGAGGAATTGTGATTCTATCTAGAAAGACCCCCCCCCCCCTTCAAGTGATGAGAATATGGGCTGATCCTGAGGGTTGGTATGTATTGGTGAGGGGCAGATAGCAGAGGAAAATGATGTTGATCGTAAACGTATATGCTCCCCCTAGGCTGCTAAGCAGGACCCTGGATGGCTTGCCCCTATGCATCTCGACTCACCCTGTAAGTTACATATTGTGGGAGGGGACTGTAATGAGGTACTGGATCGGGGTTGGACCTATGTTCACTCTGGGTAGTGACTACTGGCCAGCCCATGGAGCTAGCCCGCTGCACGCATTCATTGGGGCTTAGTGATGCTTGGAGGAGCTGACACCCCTGTGAGTGAAAGTATTCATTCTACTTGGAGGCTCATAAAACCATGTAAAAGTTGGACTATGTGTTTCTACCCGGATACCCTGAGTTAAAGACATGCAATACCTGACCCAAGCGATTTCTGATCACTTCCTCCTTTTCTCAAGCTGGGCACCGAACAGTCCCATAGACAAGCCTCCTGGAGGCTGAACGCCTGGACATTGAAAGACCCGAACATGGCAGAAACCCCCAGATTTGATAATTTGAGGAGAAAGAGGGGTCGGTGTCCTCACCGGTTATTCTTTGGGAGGCATACAAACTGGGCTCAGGGATAGAGCAAAGAACATCATTGCTATTCAGAAGAAACAGGGAGGATAAGATGCTCCAGTTGGAATGCCGTCTTCTACAGCTGGAGCAGACCTGGGTGTCCATGGGTGAGGAAGACTCCCATCACCTCCTTGCGGGGATGAGAGATCTATATCGTAACCATTTGACCAGTACAGTTAGACAACACTACCTGGGACCCAGAAAAGACTCTACGATGCTGGTGACAAAGCGGGGCACGGCCTAGAGTAGCTGCGGCGGTGGAAGGAGAATGCAAGAGGTGGGTGCAAAGGTGGTGACTGCTGTTGAGGACACAACCCAATCTGATGACGATATCGCCCAGATCTTTGTCCGGTATTATTGAGGGCTCTATGGGACTAGGTGGGACCGCAGGGATCAGGATGTAGCTGAGTTCCTGGTGGAGATACCGCTCACACCTTTAGACAAGATGTGCAGGGACGCTGTGGAGGCAGACTTGACACTGGAGGAGGTAGGGGAGGCAGTGCCAACCAAGAAACAGGATAAAGTACTGGGTGCCAATGCTTTCTCAAGAGAGCTCTATAAGTGCTTTGTGGTGCTTCTCCACCCATGTTTGTGGCAGCAAGGGAGAATGGGTGTCTGCCTTCAGATCTCACCCTTTACTTAATAGTGGTTACACCAAAGGAGGGGAAGCCACCCAACAAGTGCTCGTCATACAGGCCTATGTCTATGTTAAATACTGAAAGTAAAATTTTGGCCAACATTCTCGCTACCCAGTTCACGGGGGTGATAGTGGATTTTGTACACGCCGATCAGACTGACTTTATACCCCAGCAGGCCATGAGACTGAACGTCCAATGTCTACATTTGTGATTGGATTACATGGGGACAGACCAGGCCCCGAGGGCAATGATGTCACTCACTGTATGCGGATGATACTTTGCTCTACCTCGCGGACCCGATACTTTCGATCCCCGCAGCACTCTCAGTATTTTGAGTCTTTGAGACCTACTTAGAGTTCTGCATCAAATGGGACACGTCTGTGACCCTCCAGTTAGGGTGATGGGATGACTCTGACAGGTTTTAAATATCTAGGTATTCATATCAACAGAGACAGGTTTTTGGACTTGAACATAGACAGAGTGCTCGCTGAGTTCTGAGAAGACTCAGATAGGGTGTGGGACAGCCCTTGATAATTAGAGCAGAGCAGCCCTGTTAAAAAAGCATTACGCTGCCCAAGTTGTTGTATGACTTCAGAGCCCTCCCCGGAGCACTCCCTTTATTAAACCGAGGGCCTACTTTATAAACCTTGACAAGACGGTTCGCACCCTGCTATGGGATGGGGCTCACCGGAGAATATCTCTAAAAACCATGTACGGATCTCCGTATAACGGGGGCCTAGTGCTCCCAGATACTACAGTATATCACAGGGGTACCTAATTGCAGGTGATTAATGATGGGGGGGGGCGGGTCACAGCCCTTGCTCAGAACCCACCGATAGGCCAGAGAGAAAGGCAATGGAGGGAGCGACCCACGTTCATTATGTCTACTGGAGGAGGGACAGACGACAACTGCTGTGGCTGACCTGGGATGCATTGTGGGCCTGGAATTATGTTTGGCCTCCCTAGGCTGGAAAGGGGAGACTCGCCAGAGCTGTGCTCATTAGACAGGTATTATGCTGCCCGATACAGGGAGGCTTCCGAGGTTGGAGGTGAATTGGGATCAAAACACTTACGTATGTGGTCCTGAGGAATGGCTTCATGTCTTTTGAGTCATTACAACTGGAGTATGCCCTAGCCGAGACACAGCGGTTCAGATACCTTCAGTTGAACCTGCCCTGAGGAGAGACCGGGTGCTGGAGACAGCCCTTCCGGACCACTCCCCACTGGAAAGCTGGGTGCTGGGCGACGCACTTACCCATCAGGTAGTCTCCAGGCTGTAACTCACGACCATAAATAACATGACAGATACACTAAGTAAGGAGACTGCAGGAGACATGGGAGCCCAATGTGGGCCCCCTGGAGGTTGTTGACTGGCAGGTGGCGTTGATGTACACTAGAGAGGTAGCCATCAGGGCCAGGTTCCACCTGATCCATTTCAAAGTACTACATAGGTCCTACTACAACAGGTCCGGTCTCCATAAATTGGGGAGTGCAGAGAGCCCCCTATCCCTTAGTTGTACCACAGACGAGGGAACCTTCCTCCCCATGATTTGGGGCTGTCAAGGAATAACATAATATTGGGAGTCCATAGTTAAAGAATTGGAAGTGGTGGTAGGTTCTGTAATTCCCAGAATGCCTCAATTAGTTGTACTAGGCATACCAAATAATGTGGACATCCCAAAGAAGCAATTGTAGTTCTGTGGGCTTTGTTGTTACCAAGAGAGATCTGGCCAGGCTATGGGGGGCTGGAGAAGTGTCCCCACAAGAGACATGTGGAGGGATGGTATGAATCGTTGCATGGATGCGGAGAAGGTTGTGTATGAAAACAGGGCCTGCTCCAGGAAATTTGAGTAAGTCAGGAAAATGGATGTCCTACCATGACCTCAGATCCGACTTGGATGTTATATGAGGTAATGAGCCTCCAGCATGATAATGTTGTCGATGAGGAGGACTCCACCATGAACCTTGTGCTGAGATATATCCAGGTGTTTTGCTGCAGTGCTGGTGGCCGGCCAAAGGCAGGAAGGGAGAAAGGGGATCATGATGTGTGTGTTTTATTGACTGTTTTGTAAAATCAATAAAATATGGTTTTTTTAAAAAAAGATTCTGGTCATGATGAGGTGTTTGCTAAGCAGCCCTAGTTTGTACAATGGTGAGTTCAGGTCATGTATATGGTGTATATTAAAGCTTCCAAAGTTTGGATCTCCCATGGTGACAACATTGTGTGCTATTTACCAGCCCAGGTGGATGAAAAATCCAGGCAACAAAAAAGTTTACATATGAAGGGAAATCTGTGTTGGAATTCATTGAGCAAGCTGATTTCAAGAAAGGACGGATTGGGCATTAAGGTTTTTAAATCACAGGTGGTGATACAAGAAACTTAATGCCAAATACCTTCCCCCTACTTCTCCTGACACTTCTAAAATAATTAGTTTTTTATATGCTCATGAAGAAAGACACCTTTATGAATGGAAGGGGAAGGGATAATCTAGAGTTTCCTACTCCAAGGGAAACAGAGATTAATGAAAGGGTTGTTGAAGGTGTGGGAATCAGAGAATTTCACATTTAAGTTTGTGAATAACAAGAAACTTAGGGCCCGATTTAGAGTTTGACTGACAGGGTGCTTCGCCACAAATATACAGTACTGCATAGCAGGAACATCCCAGGTCTGTAAGAATCTGTTTCTGGAACCTGAAGAAGTAAGTTGATCCCTAGGATGATGGTCAGACATGTCCTCAACGTGTATTAGGTTAATCTGAATTCTACCTGTATATTTGCAGACTAAGGGCCTGGTTCACAGAGGTAACGTCAGCTTTTCAGTTCGTATACTACTTTTGGCTATTCACAAAATCTGTGTTTAATTTACTACTAAAACACAGTAGTAAGTCTAGCAGCACACATGACCAACCGCTGGTGTTGCAACACCCAACCATAAAAAATAATAGAGGTAGTAAATTTGAATAAAAATGAATCAAAGAATGATTCCACGATAAAGATAATAGTGCGTGTAAAGTTTTTATTTTTTCATATTTAAACTACATATATAAAATTATTTTACATTATTATTTAACATAAAACATTTTTTATAATATTTTCGAGTTGAATAAATATTTTTACTTTCACTATGTAGAGTTTCCATAGTGAAGTCATAGGGGCCGATAACTCTCTATGACAAAGTATAGAAAAATGTATAGAAAAAATTAAAAATAGTTTTATTTTGAATATTAGAACATTGGAATGTTGGAAGCTCCATTGAAAACAATGGAGTGCTCCGGGCTTATAATGGCTGGTATAAGCCCGGAGCTCCAACATTCCAATGTTTCTTTGTTCACAGCTCTGGCTGTGAACAAAGGCTTCAGGGAGCCTGAGGGGATTTGAATCCCCTCGCGCTCCCTGAAGGCTTCGTTTTATTTGTTAGAACATTCTGCCCTCTAGTGGCAGAATGTTCTAATAGCCTTATAGCCCTTCGTAGCAGGGCTATACCGGCTTTCAAAGACCCACTGCTTTGTTAAAGGCCCGAGCATTAGAATGTTGGTAGCTCCATTGAAAACAATGGAGTGCTCCGGGCTTATAATGGCTAGGATAAGCCCGGAGCTCCAACAGTCCAATGTTTCTTTGTTCACAGCTCTGGCTGTGAACAAAGGCTTCAGGAAACCCGAGGGGATTTCAATCCCCTCGCGTTCCCTGAAGGCTTTGTTTTATTTGTTAGAACATTCTGCCCTCTAGTGGCAGAATGTTCTAATAGCCTTATAGCCCTTCGTAGCAGGGCTATACCGCAATTAAAGACCGGCTGCTTTGTCAAAGTCCCTCGCCTTCGGCTCGGGCCTTTAACGCTGCAGCGGGCCTTTAATAGCCGCTACGGCGGGCTATAAGGCTATATTAATACATTTTAATTCAATATTTTTTTTTAAAGTTGAACAAAATAAAAACTGCTACATCACTATTATCTTTATTTTAAACTAATTCTTTAATTAGTTTATGTACACTAAATGAATCTAAAGATATTTTCTGAACTTCAAATTAAATAGTGAATCCCCTTTAAAAAATACATATTTTAATATACGTCAATAACTATTAAAAGTGTTGTATATAATTAATTCTACATAATTTCATTATATTTTTTTAAATGCTATATTGATTTTACATTAAAAAATGAAATGAAAATAATAAATATGTACTATTTTTATGATTTTAACATTATATTAAATGTATTTGTATTTGCAATTGTTTGAAATATCTTAATTTAGTTTAAATATTTGTCCTACAAGGTTTGATTTAAAATCCCTACCTTCATTATTTTCTATAAGTTGGTGTTGCAGCACCTGTGATTGGCCATGTGTGGGGCTGAACTTACTGCTACGGTGGCAGTAGTAACTTACACTCATAAATTTGGCTCCACTGCATTTTTCAGGGGGTGGAGACTTGTCAGTTATAATTTTTGAGTAATTTTACACTCAGATTTTGTCACTAGTCAAAAAAGTAATAAATTTACTCAAAAGTGTAAATTACTCAAAAATTTAAGTTACCTTTGTGAATCAGCCCCAATAATTTAACATAACATTTTGCTCACAGTGTGAAATACATGGTTGGTGGCATGACCACTGTGAAAAAAGAGGTTTGTACACTTTCTTAAATGTCCTCATCAGCCAATTAGAGAAAAAATTATCTCATGGCAGCAGCATCTGTCTCTCTGGTAACAAAGTAGTTCTCCAAGCATACTAGCCAGAGTGATCCTAAAGATGGAGGCCATCGTCCATGGTGGCATTTAGTGTAATGGCGTGACAAATCATGCTCCTTTGAAGAAGAGGAACTGTGATGCCTCATTGTGCACCTGCTAAATCGCCCATGTTTGTCAACTTCCAACACTAGGGTGTGGGATCTGCATATACAGGAGGGCTTTCCTGTTGCAATTAGTTCAGTTCTTGATTGTGGTTTATCTAATACTTTAACAGTTGGCTGACACACAGAACTTCAATCAAACCACTATTTGCCTGTGTGCACCAGAGTCAGACCGATTTACTTGTCACATGTTCCCACCAACCTCAAAGCCCCTTATTCATGTATCTCTTGAGTATGAATCTTTACTGCTCCATGCACAAACACCTCTCTTCCTTTTCATCCTATTCCTCTCTATCTCCCATCCTCTTCCTATCGCCCACAGTGCCACTCCATAATCTTTGCTCTTTAGCAAGCTTACCTGAAAGTGGGGGGCCCAGCAACACCCCAATACTCATGACCATTAAGGAAAGCCCCACGGCGCTGGTCACCCTCTCAGTGGTCACCAGGTCAGGTAGCACTCCGAATATGAGTGGCGTAAAGGCACCAGTACTCAGACCATAGAAGAGACCCAGGACTATGATTCCAGGGAAGGTGTTACCAAGGGACAAGAGGAGCAGACTGAGCGCACATGTTGAGCTCCACAGCACCAAGAGCTGCAGCGATGTAAGCAGCTTGAGGTCAGCAAAAAAACCTGATAAGAGACGAGAGCCAGAGTCTGCTATTCCTGTCACTGACATGAGAAAGGCCGCCTCATAGCTGCTGAGGCCCATGTCCTTGCCATGCGGAACCAGGTGGACATAAGGCACCATGGCACCAGCACCGATGAGAAGCATGCTGAATGAATACACAACAAAGCCACGGTTCAGGAACAGGCTGAGGTCAAGATCAGAGGCAATCTTGTGTAAAAACAAGGCACCCTTGGAATGCTTCTCTGCTTTTACTTGTCCATTGCGGTGGTCTTGCAGCACGCGAACAGGCCGAAGTAGAGCACCACAGATGCACAGGTTCAACTGCATTGCTGAGAGGATGATGAGGGCCCCTCGCCAGCTGTAGATATCAATGAGAGCTTGGAAGAGTGGTGAGAAGAGGAAGCAGGAGAGGCCGTTGCCAGTGAGTGCCAAGCCCAGGGCGAGGATCCGTCGGTGGAGGAAGTACTTTGGGATGGCGCCCATCACTGGACCATAAACCAGAGACCAACCGATGCCTGGATGAGGGAAAAACATACCTCTTTAGGATCTGCTTCAACCATGACACGGTTTCACCTTGTTTGGCCAATTCCTTCTCTCACCGTTTTTCCCTGGTATAGTATGTTCTCTGAGAGAGGAAATTCCTATACATAAAGTCAGTGGGGAATCTGTCTGTGTTTATTTGCTCTTTGGCTTTATACCTGTCTATACCAACATGGCGTCCAGCGGATGCCCAGTTATCTATCCACATCTGGAACGTATGCTCTTGATTTATCTGGTTGCTGAACCCTTCTGCATTGAATCCACCCACCTAATGACATTTTTTTGCCTATTTTTCTAGAAGTTCATGGGCATATTGATCACGAAGTTGAGTCGCCTTTGCGCCTCGCAACAGGGCACAAGGGACACACAACTACTAAGTAAGATTGATCAAACCACGTAAGTCCAACTTGCATGGCCCAGAATGGCTTAATAAATCTAGAGAAAAGCAATGCAGTGCAAATTGCTGTGCTGTGTTAATCTGCCCGGGGGAGGCGTTCCATGGGTGCTCCCACTCATCCACCCATGGATTTATGCGCATTCCCAGATTTACCATTACTGGTAGACCTGGAATGTGTCTAAATGCACGCCTCCCCAGGTGAGGCGTAACAAGGATAAATATCTTTATTTCTCCTCGTTTTTTCCCTCTTTTATGTGTGCTACATTCTGCAGCACACATACAAAGAAGAAAATGCCTCAGAGGATTGTTTTTGAGCAGGGAGGTGTCCCTTTCTGCTCAAAAACAATCCTGCTTACAACGCAGATACCGTTGCACCACGGTGCACCATAGTGCAAGGGTACCTGAATTGAAGCAAGGCAGCACATTGTGGACCAGCGCAGGGAAAAGACAGGAATGCGCCTTATTGTTCAATGCAGTTCTTTCCTGCTCCTTTTCATGCAGTGCAGCCCATTAGCTGCCACAGTTGATATACCTGTTTTTTCCCCAACCCTTCCACACTTGTGACCCCTATTGTATCTTCTCCCACACACCCAACAGTTGCTGCAGCCTTAGGCTATGCACTCTTTTGTTCCACATTTCTTCCAAGTCTACATCCTATGGTCTCTTCGCCATATGTCACTCCCTCACAGCTACAGGTCCATCGCCACACTATAAATAATCTTGCAGACAAGCTCCCTATCTCTAATAGTTCTCACAGGACACCATAAGACTGCAGACTAAGAAGCATGAAAAAGAAAACACAAAGCATTAGGCCTTTTCTATGCACCCATGATCTGGAACAACATCCCCTTTTCTATCAGGATACTCTGCTGCGTTTAAAGAACAAGTTGAAGTCACACCTCTTGAAAGAACACCACATCACATTGCATTAGCAGTCCACAAACCCGCCATCTCTCTTATCCCTTATTGAGGTTATGCTTGCCTTACACCCTGTACAGTGCTTTGTTGCCTTTTGGATAGGTTTGCACTATTGAAATATCACATACAAATACATTAAATATACAAATATCACTCTCCCACTACTCATGTATTCCTGCAATGCCATAGCCCACACTCCATTCTCAGGGCCTGTCTCTCACCTGACACGACTCCCAAGGTGAGGTAGAGGTGCAGCACTGAGTTTGCAAAGGAAGCCAAAAGAATACCCAGGAAGCTGAGGACCCCTCCGGCCATCACCACCACTCGTTCCCCATACTGCACACTGAGAGCACTTCCAACTGGACCTGAAACAAAATGAAGGAAGAACCACACTGTCATGAGTAAGGGACACTTGAATAGATGAACTGGAAAAATAAATAGAGGGGAATAAACAGGCACTGATCAAAGTCAGCCCCATAACCCGTCACCTACTGACTACGGCCACTCCTTTTGCATCAACCCAGCCCTTTCAACTCACTTTCCTCTCTAACCCATACCCTCTCTGAGACCAAGCCCTAACTGAGATTCTTCCTCCAGGATCTGACCTCTGTAATCCTATTTTTCTCTGTGCCTTGCCTTCTCAGAGCTGTAAGCACTCAGAGCTGTGCCCTCTTTCCTCTCCTTTCACCAAGCCCTGCCCGCTCAGGGCCCTGCACTCTCAGAGCTGTGCCGTCATACTGAATTTGGCACAAAGGTAGATTTTGATTCAGAGATCACGCTTTTAGTTGTCTGGTGTAAATTCATTCAGCGGCTGTTGAGAAATTTACGGAAATTCAGATTTGTTTATCTGCGTTTGAGGCGACTTCATGAATAATAATGAGCTCATGCAGGGAAATGCAGAGCTCTGATTGACTGCCAACACTTCAGCCAGGAAGTGTTGGCAGCGATCTTGGGACTCAGCTTCAGGTGAGTCCCAAAAAAAAAAAAAAGGGCAGGGTAGCATAAAAAATGCTGCTGTTAATTAGCGAAATTTATGAATTTGTGGCAAAAAAAGTGCAGGCTCCCGTGCTTGTTCTGGAAATATCCCCTAGATGGAGCAGGTCCTGGGGACATGTTCCTCTATATTAAAATTAAAGGAGGGGGCAAACGGGGTCCCATCCTTATGCCCCATGGACCACCACCTCCCTGGGGCTTATGACTGTATCACAGGGGGCTGTGCAGACCCCCAGGCTCCAGGAGCAACCACCTCTGGAGGGCTAACTTAAAAGAAATCAAGGGGCCTCACAGACCCCTGTGCCCTGGTGACCACTTTCCCCCCGGGGCTATGCTATTCCTAGTGCGGGGACCTTGTGGACCCCCCTGGGCCCTGGGGACCACCCCCTCCCCGGGGCTAAATGAATATTTTAAAACTGGGAGATGGGCTATGCGCCCGCCAGCCGAGCTATTGCAGCTCTGGGGACCACCACCTCCTCAGGGTTGATCCATCAACTACAAAGGAGGAGGTGTGTGCCCCCCTCCTGGAGCCATACATTTCCTTGGGACCGCTACCCCCCAGGGTTGGCTCCTGCTATGCCCGAGGTACCCACCCCAGGACATAGCTGTTGGCTGTGACTTGGCAGGAGCTTTGACAGCTCCAACCAAGTCAGAGCAAATACTCTGCTTCCAGCAAGTGAGAACTGACAAAATGCTGTCACTTGCTGGAAGCAGAGGTTTCGTTTGTTTCCCTGCCTGCTGTCAAGTAGGCAGGGAAACAGAGGAAATGATTTCTCCTGCACGTAGGGCAGCTCCCTCCGTGCAGCAGCAATTTTGGTTCCCTGCAGGAGGTAGAGAGCCAGCAGGGATTGCAGGGGCCGTAGGGCTCCCCTTGCAGTCCCACTGCACACTGTGTGCCCTGGGGTACCCAGGGAATCATAGCCAGGACCTAGGGGATAGGTTCCCTGGGGCCAAAACCAGCCCATGGAGGGGAACCTCTTGTCCCCATTCCCCATTAGATAATGGCCAGGCTCTGGGGGATGGATCCACGGCGTAGGAGAGCTGGGCAGATCGTAGGGTCCTCCAGGGTGCGTGGAATTTGAGTTGACTGTTCAGGTTTGCTGGTCCGGTGTGGTGGAGGGCCTTGTGGGTGTGGGTGAGCATCTTGAAGTTGACTCTAGCTTCGATGGAGAGCCAGTGGCGTGTGCGCAGGTGCTGGGAGATGTGGCAATGTCTTGGCAGGTCGAGGACCAGTCTTGTGGCGGCGTTCTGGATGTTCTGTAGCTTGCAGGTGATGTTTTTGTTTATTCCGGCATAGAGTGCGTTGCCGTAGTCAAGTCTGCTGGTGACCAGGGTGTGAGTGACGGTCTTTCTGTGTTCGAGGGGGATCCATTTGAAGGTGTTACGTAGGAGGTGGAGGATGTTGAAGCAAGAGGACGAGACGGAGTTGATCTGGCAGTCCATTTTTAGCTCAGAGTCCAGGATGATTACCAGGTTGCGCGCATGGTCCGTGAGGGTGGGTGGGCTTCTGAGGATGGGGGGCCACCAGGTGTCGTTTCATGAATCGGAGTTTGGGCCCATGATGAGTACTTCTGTTTTGTTGGTGTTTAGTTGTAGGCAGCTTTTTTTCATCCATTTGGCGATGGCTTCCATGCCTTCTCGAAAATTGTGTCTGGCGGTATTGGGTTAGTTGGATAGAGAGTGGATGAGTTGGTTGTCGTCTGCATATTGCACAATGTTGAGTCCGTAGGTTCTGAAAATGGGGACGAGCGGAGCCATGTAGACGTTGAAGAGTGTAGAGCTGAGAGAGGACCCCTGGGGGACTCCGCAGGTGGTAGGTGTAGGGTCGGAGAGGTAAGGGGGGGAGTCTGACCCGCTGCGTTCTGCCGGAGAGGAAGGAGCAGATCCAGTTGAGGGCTTTGTCTTGGATCCCTGCGTCGTGGAGTCTGCATATTAGGGTGCGGTGAGAGACTGTGTCAAACGCCCCTGAGAGGTCGAGGAGGATGAGGGCTGCTGTTTCTCCTTTGTCCAGTAGGGTGCAGACGTCATCTGTTGCAGCGAGGAGGGCGGTTTCCGTACTGTGTTTTTTCTGAAGCCGCATTGGGAGGAGTCAAGGATATTGTCCTCTTCGATGAATGTGGCGAGTTGGCTGTTGATGGCTTTCTCGATGACTTTCACTGGGAACGGGAGCAGGGAGATGGGTCTGTAGTTTTTGAGGTCGGTTGGGTCTGCTGAGGGTTTCTGCAGGAGGGGGTTGACCTCGGCGTGTTTTCAGTCATCGGGAACGTGGCGGTTGCCAGGGAGTGGTTGATGGTGTGGCAGAGCATGGGTGCGATGGTCGGCGGCTCTGTTGGAAATGTGGTGGGGGCAGGGGTCCGTGGGGGCCCCGGAGTGGAATGACTTCATCGTCTTCAGTGTGTCTTTGGTGGTGAGGGCTGTCCAGTTGTCAATCGCTGGCTTCAGGGTGTCGGGGCTAGTTGGTGAGGGTTCAGTGTGTTGGTTGTTTTCTTCGAAGTTGTCATAGATGCTCTTGATTTTGTGGTGGAAAAAGGTGCTGAGTTTGTCGCAGAGGTCACACTTAAGAAATAAAAATAAAAAGCATTAGAAGTTCACTTAAAAATACAAAGGTGACAGGGACTTTAAAGTTAGGAAATAGAATTTTAAAAACCCTAGAAGTTCACTGAAAAAAAGACAGGTTACAGGGACTTTATAGTTAGGAAATAGAATTAAAAAACACCATAGAAATTCACTGGTAAAAACTAAGGTTACAGGGATGTTACTGTTAGGCTTACATTTCACTCATACACATGAAATTCAGTAGTTAGGGTTGTCTGAGCTAACTGTAACTTTTTCCCCTGCAATGCACTGCTTATGACCTCACATGTTACATCACTTATGACATGGTCAGTGACATCACTGATGACATCATCCACAGAACCACTCACAACCCTCTCACACCCTAATACAACTTCACATACTCCCCCTCTCACACAACCACTCACAAACCCATTCACAGACCCATACCAGTACTCACACACCCACTCACTGATTATTAGAGACACTCACACATCTACTAACTGACTCATATTGCCACTCATGTAC
Organism: Triturus cristatus; assembly: GCF_964204655.1. Classification (NCBI taxonomy): domain Eukaryota; kingdom Metazoa; phylum Chordata; class Amphibia; order Caudata; family Salamandridae; genus Triturus; species Triturus cristatus. The sequence goes on from NC_140595.1 coordinate 791,242,996, forward strand.
CCACTCACTCACCAAACAGTTACTCACACATCCAGTTATACTGACAAACAGACTCTGATACATTCACTCATACACCCATACTGCCACTCACACACTGAGTCAGTCATCTATACAGCGATTCACACACCTACTCACTCACCCATATGGATAGTCATACAGCCACTCACTCACCTATGCAGTTACTCACATACCCACTCACTTAGTCATACTAACACATGTACTCACTCACCTATAGAGTCACTGACACAAGCAGACACCCATACAGCTACTATCACATTTACTCACTCACCCATACAGTCACTCACACACCACATGCACTCACCCATACACTACTTGTGTACCCAAGTAGACACATACACACACGATCACGCACCTATACAGCCTCTCATACCCATTCACCCTCACATATACCACTGGCATACCTACACACTTCCCCAAACAGCCACAGACATGGTGACTCATTCACTGATACAGCCACTCACAAAGCCCATAGAGACCCTCAGATACCTTCTCACACATGGATGCACACAGTCACACAGCCACTCACATTGTATGTGCTACAAATAATATCAAACTTTAACAGTATACTAACTATACTCAACTGCGGAATTTCACTGGTTTTGTATGAGTATAATGTCCCCATAACCTTCGTTTTTTTCAGTGAATTTCCAAGGTTTTTTTAAGTCCATTTCCTAACTATAAAGTTCCTGTAATCTTTGTTTTGTTCAGTGACAATATATATATATATATAGATATATATATAGATATAGATAGATAGATAGATAGATAGATAGATAGATAGATAGATAGATAGATAGATAGATAGATAGATAGATAGATAGATAGATAGATAGATAGATAGATAGATAGATAGATAGATAGATAGATAGATAGATAGATAGATATTGCCAGTAGGTAGTTATAGTTAGGACATAGTTTCCATAGACGAAATTCTTTTTATTTTCCTAATAACGTTGGCACAGTTTGATGAAACTTCACAAACTTTTCAAAACTAGTTTGCCACTCACTTCAGCTGCTGTAATGAAAGTTCCAGGGTGATTCATCATGGTGCATGGATTCTGCTCAGGAACAGAACTATACTTGGGAGCATAGAGCATCAGCATGTCACCAGACTACCTCAATATCTATGAGCCCGAGTCTAATTAGCTATAGTGCCTCACTTGCCCTCTGAAGCCTTCTAGAGAAACAAGTGAGTTGGCACCCCAGAACACAACACTCTCAATCCACTCAGGGATTGCGGTAACAGGGCAATCTTTTCCCTCTCTTACTAGTAGTTGTCCACAATAAGATAAACAAGAGACAAGGAGGACATTAAGAATATTTATTTAAATTAGCGTGCTCTAAGATGCAGTATTTGCCCCAAAAATTAGAAAGCAAATGGATAGCAAAAATATTGTTAGTGTTGTTAACAAACCATAAACCATAAAAAGCCTTGTCACATTATAAAACAGATTAGCCTAAAATCAAGCATCTGAGCATACCCTGCCAACTTATGACTGGGTGTGAGCGTTTGATTGGTTCTGATGCTCCGTCCATCACCACCCCCTTTTGTACCGCTTTGTTCGCCATAAGTTGGCAGGGTATGCTCAGACGTGAGTCCCTTGCTCACTTTGCCACTGGATTCAAGCAAGCCTGGCTGAAGACGGCTGAAATGCCAGAAACCGGTCCTAGGAAGCTTGTTTCCGGTCCAGGGAAGGCATGGCTTGGCAGTTCGGGCTGGACTGTTCCCATGAGGCACAGGGTCAGACTGATTTGCATATGGCCATGTCTGAACTGGGATGGCAGAGTGGGCTAAAGAACGGTGATGGATCAAACCCAGATCTGTTGACTGGGTGTGAGTGTTTGATTGGTTCCGATGCTCCGTCTATCACCACCCCCTTTTGTACCGCTTTGTTCGCCATAAGTTGGCAGGGTATGCTCAGACGTGAGTCCCTCGCTCACTTTGCCATTGGATTCAAGCAAGCCTGGCTGAAGACGGCTGAAATGCCAGAAACCGGTCCTAGGAAGCTTGTTTCCGGTCCAGGGAAGGCATGGCTTGGCAATTCGGGCTGGACCGTTCCCATGAGGCACAGGGTCAGACTGATTTGCATATGGCCATGTCTGAACTGGGGTGGCAGAGTGGGCTAAAGAACGGTGATGGATCAAACCCAGATCTGTTGACTGTTTGTGAGTGTTTGATTGGTTCTGATGCTCGGTCCATCACCACCCTCTTTTGTACCGCTTTGTTCGCCATAAGTTGGCAGGGTATGCTCAGACGTGAGTCCCTTGCTCATTTTGCCACTGGATTCAAGCAAGCCTGGCTGAAGACGGCTGAAATGCCAGAAACCGGTCCTAGGAAGCTTGTTTCCGGTCCAGGGAAGGCATGGCTTGGCAGTTCGGGCTGGACTGTTCCCATGAGGCATAGGGTCAGACTGATTTGCATATGGCCATGTCTGAACTGGGGTGGCAGAGTGGGCTAAAGAACAGTGATGGATCAAACCCAGATCTGTTGACTGGGTGTGAGTGTTTGATTGGTTCTGATGCTCGGTCCATCACCACCCTCTTTTGTACCGCTTTGTTCGCCATAAGTTGGCAGGGTATGCTCAGACATGAGTCCCTTGCTCACTTTGCCACTGGATTCAAGCAAGCCTGGCTAAAAACGGCTGAAATGCCAGAAACCGGTCCTAGGAAGCTTGTTTCCGGTCCAGGGAAGGCATGGCTTGGCAGTTCGGGCTGGTCTGTTCCCATGAGGCACAGGGTCAGACTGATTTGCATATGGCCATGTCTGAACTGGGGTGGCAGAGTGGGCTAAAGAATGGTGATGGATGAAACCCAGATCTGTTGACTGGGTGTGAGTGTTTGATTGGTTCTGATGCTTCGTCCATCACCACCCCCTTTTGTACTGCTTTGTTCGCCATAAGTTGGCAGGGTATGCTCAGACGTGAGTCCCTTGCTCACTTTGCCACTGGATTCAAGCAAGCCTGGCTGAAGACGGCTGAAATGCCAGAAACCGGTCCTAGGAAGCTTGTTTCCGGTCCAGGGAAGGCATGGCTTGGCAGTTCGGGCTGGACTGTTCCCATGAGGCACAGGGTCAGACTGATTTGCATATGGCCATGTCTGAACTGGGGTGGCAGAGTGGGCTAAAGAACGGTGATGGATCAAACCCAGATCTGTTGACTGGGTGTGAGTGTTTTTTTTTTTTCTTTTTTTTTTGAAAAACCTTTATTCTTGAAAACATGGACACAGCTATTTAGCCGACATCCCGGAGGTTCGGCAGCTTTGAGAAAGCAAACAAGGAAACGTCCACAGTGCATAGAGGAGAATCAAAAAAGGTTCTATTTTAAATAAATACAAACTCACACAAAACCCCAGCAAGGCGAATGACACTGAATACCACTGGTGATTGCCCCTCAGGGGAGAGCAGACCCCCGTCGTCTAACAGTCACATCTCTGTGTTAAGAGGAAAAAGGGGGGGAAAGCAGAGGCCCAAAAAGTCAATTATCAATCAGATACATATACAGATGCTGGAAAGAATGTTAAGGAGAGAGCTGTTCATCGGGGAGATCCAAATCAGGGGCAAGACATATGCCACCCCTATCCTGGTTCCACCTCCCCCAAATGGCATGCCACTTCCGGGGGCGCCCTCTAGCACAATATACTGTCTTTTCCCTCAGCATACTCCAGTCCATGTTTTCTTTCCACGCAGTCAATGTGGGGGGAGCCGCTGAGCCCCACAGGCGCGCGATGTCTCGCTTAGCCACCATATTACCCAGGGTCACCCACTGGGTCTGTCCCACATCGTGATCGGTAGGCCCCCAAACATTCAGGAGACAGCACCGTGCCTCCGGCTGCATAACAATGCCCGTCACCTCCCCCATCACCGTATGGACTCTCCTCCAGAATTCCCTGATAACGCCACATTCCCAAATGATATGCATAAAGGTACCCACCATACCGCATCCCCTCCTACATAAACCCTCCTCCGAGAATCCCATACGAACCAGCCTAGGCCCCGTGACATAGGTTCTGTGGAGTATTTTGAGCTGCACCAGCCTCAGTCGTGATGGGATCGCGACCTCCTTAGGAGAGGAGACCGCAGACTGCCAGTCCTCGTCATCCAGTTCGAGCCCGTCCCTAGTCCACTGGTCCCTCAGCCCCAACAGCAGGTCCGCCCGAACGTTTATCAATTTCTTATATATGAGAGAAATCGTACTCTCCGGCATGTGGCCGTCGAGGATCCGATCCTCCAATGGAGAGGACTCAGGCACCTTCTCTCCGTCTACGAGAACTGATCGCAGGGCATGACGCACTTGAACGTAGCGGAAGAACTCGGATTTCCCCAACTCATACTCCTGCTGCAGCTCTTCAAAGGACTTCACCCTCCCCTTACTCAGCAAATCTCCAACCCTGGAGATTCCAATCAAGTCCCATTTATCAAAACCTTTCGTATACCAGAGCTTCCCCAATCTGTCAGATTCAAACAACGGGGTAGCTAGGGTGAGCCTATCCTTCCAGCCCAACGAGTCAGTCACCAACCTCCACACGCGCACCGCCACCCCCGTGGGCCCCGTGAGGGACGAGTCCAGCGCCCGAGAGTACAGCGCTCTATGATAATTACCGCCGCGCAGCAACCATCGGTCCATGGCATAACCGGGGCTTAGAGCCGGACCATAGAAACCATGATTAATCGCGCTCAACTGGGTGGCCCAATAATAGCGTCGAATGTCCGGAAGCGCAATACCCCCGTCGTACCACGGAAGCGTCAACTTAGCAATCGCTATGCGCGGCCTACCATCCCACAACAATGATCGTTGGAGGCTTTCAACCTCCCGAAAGTAACTGGCCGGTACCCAATCAAGGGTATTCTGCAAAGCATAGAGGAACCGGGGGAGAGACATCATTTTAAAGAAAGCAGCGCGCCCAACGAGGGAGAGCGGCAGCTTCCGCCAGCCCGCAACATCCCGCCGCAAGCGCGCCAATGGGGGGAGCAGGTTTCTCTCATACCGCAGGGTGGAGTCAGTGGAGATAAAGATCCCCAGGTACACAAAGCCCTGCTGGGCAATCTGGATCGAACACGTTCGCGGGACAGGCGGAACCTCGCCGCTCAGAACATACAAATACGATTTACTCCAATTGATGACGAGACCCGAGTTCCTGCCAAAGGACGTCAGAACGTCACAAACCACTATAAGCGAGTTCTTGGGCGAGGCGAGATATAACAGGATGTCATCGGCATAGAGCGATATACGGTCCTCGTGCTCGGGCGACCACCTAAGTCCACGTATATCCGGATGCCAGCGTATCCACGCCGCCAGCGGCTCGAGGGCAAGGGTGAACAACAAAGGCGACAAGGGGCATCCCTGCCGAGTTCCCCTCCCAAGCTGGAACGGAGTCGACGCCCGCCCGTTTACTACAACACTCGCAAGGGGACCCTCATACAGCAACCTCACCCAGCTCAAAAAACCAGGGCCAAAACCGAACTTGGCAAGCACTGCCCACAGATATGCCCATTCCACCGTATCAAAAGCCACCGTGGCATCAAGAGATGCCACAATAGCTGGTTCTCGGATCGTGCCCGCCCTGGCAATCACTCCATGGAGGCGCCGAAGGTTCAACGCAGTGTTACGGTGCGGGATAAAGCCGGATTGATCCGGATGGATCAAGTCTCCGAGCACCCTGACCAAGCGGCCTGCCAGAATTTTAGCCAGAATTTTCGGCTCAGCATTAAGGAGTGATATTGGCCGATAGGAGGAACACTTATCTCGGGGTTTACCCTCCTTGTGTATTACAACAATCGTCGCCAGTCTCTGGTCCAACGGAAGGGACCCTCCCCCCCGCGCCTCCACAAACATGGCGCGCAGGTGAGGGGCAACCCTATCCGGGAACAGCTTATACAAGTCAATCGGCAAACCATTAGGGCCTGAGGCCTTACCCGAGTTCAGCGCACGGATGGCACCCGCCACCTCATCGACCGTTATGTCTCCATCGAGGTCGTCCCTATCTACGTCAGACAGGCAGGGCAGATCAATGTCCCGCAGGAGGTCAAGCGAGTCCTCGGTCGGCCTATCCGAAACTGCGGCATAAACCATACTGAAATAATCCGAAAAACACTGTACTATCCCCTCAGGGTCAACAACTACCTCTCCCCCCTCTCTCGTCAGTTCCGGCACTACTCTATTAACCCGTTCTTTTTTGTCCAGCCAAGCTAGGAGCTTCCCGGCCTTATCCCCAACATCATACAAGCGGCCCTGCTGTTCCCTACTGAGGGTCTTGGCGGCATTAGTCACCAGGTCCTTATATTCGGCTTGCTTCAGGCTCAGCTCATGCAGTGAGGCCTCTGTAACCTCCTCCTCCAAGGCCACCTCTAAAGCCGCGATCTCCTCCTCAACCTGCATAACCTCGCCATCTCTCCGCCGCTTGGCCGCCACTACCAGGGAGAGGGCCTCTCCCCTCAGCACAGTCTTAAATGCTTCCCACAACGACACGGCCGAGTCAACAGACCCCTGGTTGTCCTTAAAAAAGTGATCAACCGTCTTCAACAGCGCACTGCGCATCTTGGGGTCCCGAAAGTACCAGGGGTTAATAGGAGCAACCCTGCCCCCTCCCTCGCGCCCGACATCCAGCCGGACCCACACTGGCGAATGATCCGATATGCCCCGCGCCATATGCCTGGCCTCAGATACCAACGAGGCATGCGCAGCCAGGGTAAGCAGGTAATCTATCCTAGAGAGGCTACCATGCGCCCCGGAGTGGAAGGTGTATTGGCTCTGTGTGGGGTGTCGGAGCCTCCAGCAGTCTACCAGGCCGAGTGTGTCTAGGAAGTCTGGAAGCCACTTCTGAGCCCCCCCGGTATCCCTGGGCGGGTACCTATCCAGCAGCCCAGAGCCGACAGCATTGAAATCGCCCCCCACCACTAACATACCCTCCGGGAGGTCCAACAAGGCCCTACCCAGATCTGTGAACATGGAGGCCTGCAGGGCAAGAGGGACATAGACCGAAACCAAAACCAAAGTTCTTCCTTCCCACCTCCCCCGCCACCGCCACAAACCTCCCCCTATCATCAACAATGGTGGAGTTCACCTCAAACGGTAGTGAAGCTCTAACTAGGATGCCCACACCCCTGGATCCAGAGGAGAATCCCGAGTGAGCTATGAATTTGTAACCTTTCCTATTAAGAGCATGGCAAGTATTACCTATAAGGTGTGTCTCCTGCAGTAGGACGACATCCGGCAAAGACCGTTTCAAGAACTGCAGGACTATCCCCCGCTTAATGCGATCCCCCAAACCATTAACATTCCAGCTAAGAACGTTTAAACCCCTACCCCCCATCCCCACACCACAAGAGACCCACCCCCCACCCGAAGAGCCACCATGGAATAATCCTGACAATGAGTACTGCGCCTTGCAAAAACAAACCCCCCAACAACAAACCCAAAATCCCAACTATCCCCCCCACCCTGCACCCCTGCTGCAGCTTACAAAGCCCCCCCAACTTGCAGTGTGCCTGTCGCCCTACCAATACCCAAATCTACAAAAAGTACCCTGAGGGAGGAAAGAGCTCCCATCGTCCTCCCGCAACCCTCCGTATTGTACTGCAATCGGTTCAAGTCATCATCCGGAACCAAATCAAGTCAGTCCGGCTCCAAAGGCATCAACCCTGCCCATCCCGGCCACTGTCCCCGTCTGTGGCGGCATCCTCACCAGTCCGTCGTCGGGGCAAAGCGTCCAGCCATTCACCGGCCATAGCAGGCGACTCAAAGAAGAAAGTTCGGTCTTCATACACCTCCTGTAATCTGGCAGGGAAAAGCATGGCATACTTCAGGTCCCTCTCCCGAAGCCGTCTCTTCACCCCCAGGAAGCTCAGCCTTTGCTTTTGCACCAGCTGGATGAAGTCAGGATAGAAACTCACCGACGCGTTCTGAAAAGGGACCGGGCCCGTCACCCGAGATGCTTGCAGGATAGCGTCCCGATCTCGGAAGTGAAAGAGCCTGGCGACAATCGGTCTCGGTGGAGCTCCCACCCTGGGCCTCCCGCCTGGCACTCTGTGGGCTCGCTCAACTGCGAAGAACTTCCCAAGGCCCTTAGGCTTCAGATGATTAAGCACCAAGTCCTGCACGAGAAGGTCCACAGAAACCTCGTCCGAGGACTCCGGGACCCCGATAATGCGCACGTTGTTGCGCCTGGCCCGGCTCTCGAAGTCCTCGAGCCGACGGGCGGAGAGGTCACTCTCGGCCCGCAGCTTACGAACCTCAGTCTGAAGTTCCGAGACATCGTCTGCGAGGCCCGTGGTCTTAAGATCAAGGGTTTTTACCCGTTCATTAGTTTTGCCCAAGTCCGCGCGGATCAGGTTAACGTCCACCAAGATGGTATCCACTTTATGCGCCAGGGCATCAAACTGTCTCCCAATCGAGGCCTGCATCCCTTCGAGCGCGCCCATGACGTCCTGCAACGAGAGCTCCGAGGACAGGGGTGAGGCAGTCTTCTGTCCATCCAGCGACTGGCTCGATCCACCGGGCGACCCCTTCTGCTGGGCATACCGGTCCATGTTATTAGCTTGAGTATAAGCTCCCCGCCTGGTAGCCTTGGGTTTCAGACGATCCACCTCTGCTTTACCCGACATGTCTGGCTCCAAGCAGTCCGGTGCCAAAAGACGGCCCTCTCTCAGGTAGAGGGAGCAGGAGAAGTCAGTACTGCAATAGCCCGCCTGGGTAGGGCGCAGAGCGTCCAGAGGATAATAAAGCAGCCGAAAGCACTCCCAGGCCATGGCAGACAAAGGGCGAGAAAGTGAAAGTGAAAGGACGGGATCTTCCGTCCGACAGTTCACACCTCGCCTGGCCGCTGTTGTTCAATTAGAGGTCGGGCATCCTGCCAATGCCAGCCCCTGGCATCCCTCGGAGACAGGCCTCAATCTTCCGCCGTGCACAACTCCGGTTCCCGGTGGGCGATCCGAACTCGGGCGGCAGCAATCGCCTCCATAACGAGTCATCTGCAAGATGCCGTGCATATAATACAGGATTGAAGACAGGATAGTCGACGGAGGGCGCGTGGGTCTCGGGAGCTCAAAGCTCACGCGGCCATCTTGGTCCGGCGCTAGGCTCCTCCCCGGGTGTGAGTGTTTTGATTGGTTCTGATGCTCCGTCCATCACCACCCCCTTTTGTACAACAAGAACAACCATACATTCATTTATTGATTAGAAACACATATATCAGCTTGCAACATTTAGTCAGTCTCTCTCACCCTAAAGCAGAGAATCAACAAGCCAGGTGAACCACTCAATTCCAATCCTGGGCAATATCCAAATCCAACATATAAGCAATATCAGCAGTCTTCAGCAGCAAGAATCACGTGATCACCCATAAATCAGACATTATTTTTCATCAAATGGTGGACCAGGATAGGGAAAATGAGTGACAGTCCTGCCATCAATAGGGTGGCATTAACATTACTGTGACGCAAAGGTCAATTAGGCTTGCTTTGCATTAGGTGGTCCATATATTCTTCAATAGGGAGATGTTGAAACTAAGTAAGGGTTTTCTGGCCTCTTTGGTTCTGACGATGGTGTCTCTGAAAGTCATGACTGTCCAGTGGCCGTTTTCAAACTGTGTTTGGAAGTTCCATCCAGAATGTTGATCCTTAATTAGGACCTGAATGCCAAAACATATGGTTAAGGGTCTTGTGCTCTGGTTTTGGCTCACATGATAGGTTGGCATTTTCCCACCTTACGTGACAGTTCTTGGCATCTGAGACACCATATGAATTGTGTTCTTGATGGGCTGGCCAAGATGAGAGATACAGGCATACACTGGGTGGGCAAGTGAGGGGTGTTGTGACAGACCTATAAAAAATTATGTATCATCCATTCGGTGTCCTTTTGTCTGACCCCGATGTGCAGCGCCTTTTCAGTGTTCTCCTGAACATGTCTACCTCCCTGTTAGCTTGGAACCACCATAGTGTGATCCTGCAGTGAGTGATGCTGAGCTTCTAAAGAAAGGATTTTTTTTTGGGGGGGGGGGGAGTTTTATATAGCGCGAACTAGCCCCGCAGGTATCAGAGCACTTTACATGAGCACCAGTTGCATCACAGACGGACACATTCATTTTTTGTTAGGCACGGGAGAATACGTGATTTGCCCAGAATCACAGGATGTTGAGCATCCCTGCTAAGTCTCAAGACCGGTTACCCAGCTTCAAGGTTGACCGCTCTAGCCATTAGGCCACATCCTCTCCTCTTAGATTGAAACTTGTTTAATTGAAATGGGGGTTGGTTGTCTGTCTTCAGCACTGACAGTATTCCATATGCTGCGATGATCTTCTCAAGCTTGGGTCTAACATGTGCTAAGGCTATCGACTGAACAGATTTGCCGACAGGGCATTTAGTGCATGTGTCCATAATGACAAGTAACAAGTGGAGGAATGCAGAAGTCTGCACTTTCTTTGGCCCTTGGGATTTCACAGTTTCCTTTCGTGAACAATGGTCCCTGGTGGTCACCACTCCTGATGAGCTGACGCAACTGGTATTCATAAATGGTAGATGCGACCCATGGTCTATATTCGGCAACCAATTCTACTTTTACTTTGTCCATTCCCAACATGTCTTGTTCAGGGAGATGGATCACTATATCTTGGAATGATCTAGGGATTACCATGTTATGTCCTCTTAGCACTAACCCTTAGTTTAGTTATTTGGGTATTCACTACAATGCTGTAAATGAGCTATGAGTTGACTAGCTATGTCTCAGATTTTGATGCCAGCAATGATGTTCTTACTTTAATGGACCCTGAGTATGCGGCATGCCAGATGTAGGTGCTTATCATTCCTTCTGTGATATATGATGTCTTCCATCGATGTCACTATATGGCTTGCTGACTGAACCACCAGGTCGATGTCCTCTTCCATGTTAGTTTGTCTTTTTGATGTGCTCTACAGGGTCTCTGCATTGTCAATTATGGATCGGTATGCTATATTGAATTGATATTTATGTAGCTGTGGCACCCACTTCTCTATGTATGGCGGAGTGAGGAGAGATGTGCCCAGGTATTGGTGAAAGAGTATGCATCCCAACTTAATCACCAGTACCTCCCTTTCAATTTGCGAATACTGTATCTAGTTCTCAGTAAGAGTATTGCTTATGAATGGAGTAAAATGGGTGCCCCTGTGTTCTTCAATTTCCTTGCACCTAAGCCCACTGGACTTGTTTTGACTACCAGTTCAGTCTCGTTTTGAGAGTCAAAACATTTCATTGTGGTGTCATCTAATCATGCAGCTTTAATGCTATGAAATGCAATTTGGTATTTGCCCGACTACTCTTATGTGGCCTGTGCTTTAGAGGGGGCATGAAGTGGTTTAGTTTGGGTTGCCAAGTTTAGTTTAAATTGACCACCTTAATTTGCCATGGCACAGGGCAAGGAAGCTGCAGATCTTTGAAGCATTTGAGGAGAAAGTGCATTCTTGATATCTTCTGATTTCTTGGGCTTGATGCTGATACTTTCTTGTGAAAATACATAGCCAAAAACACTGAAACTTGTCTTTAAAACATAAGACCACATTCAGACAGTCTTTGGATGGTAGCCCGTAATGCTTTTGCCAAATATCAGGATTATGTTACTGATGTTTATGATGTCATCTAGTCCTCAGAGGGTCTCATGGATTGCTTTCTAGAATATTTCTGCTGCCAAAGACATATCAGTGTTTAAACGTTTGCACCTTCTCAGTTCTACATGAGTGGTGAGGATCATTATATAGGTTCTATCATCATCAAGAAGCAGCTGATGGTATCCTTTGTTAAGGTCTAATTTAGAAAAGCTCTGGGCGCCATTAAGTTGACTAGTATGTCATCAATTATACGCGTAATTTGAAGTTCTCTTTTTATTGCATTGTTGCCTAGCCTCATGTCCATACATATTCTGATGGCTCCAGGCTGCTTTTGTTTTGAAGTAGCCACTATGCATGACATCCATGGGGTAGGAACAGAGACTCTTCAATAACATCTAATTTCCAGTTTTACATATTCCAGCTCCACCAGGAAACTTAGGTGGAACCAAACTCTTCAATGCAGCAAGGCAATTCGTTTGATGGGCTTATCTATATGCAGGTTGATTGGTTTAATTCCTAAGCTGGCAAGTCCTTCAAACAGATTGGCAAATTCTCTGAGGATGTTGTTAACACTGCATCCTTTGAGGCTTCAGGTGAAAAAAAAAATCCCTAAATCTTCAGCCATGTTTCAGCTGATGAGCATCCCAATTTGTTGTTATATAAAATTTAGCTTCAACTGTTGAGTCAGTGGGGTAGATTATTTTGTGAACGTGCCAGTTAGGGAAATTAGAATTAGCATTCTATAAGCGAATAGTCTTGTCTTGATGGGTACTAGCCTTGGCATATGGTAAATTGCATAAGCTGGATTTTGTCCATTACTTTGAATGGGGCATGTGAATCAATAAGATCTATAACTGAAAGCCCTTCTATTCACCCTGTGCATGTATGCTAAGGCTTTCTTCACTTTGCAGACCTGTTTGCATATGAGATGAGAAATGCTTCTTTGTCTTCCCCTTTAGATCATATTCGGCTGTTGACGCTGGTAAGGTCTCTACCTAGGACTATGACCTCTGTCAGATGGTGTGCTGGGACTGGGCTGCTGGCGGGTCACAAATAGGTCCTTTTCCTCAATGGTTGTTTCTGCACGTACGTGCAAAGTAGTTAGACTTTCCACAATTTGACCATGTTTTTTCTTATGCTGGACACAGCAGAGTTGGGCACAGATGAATCAGATGAGGTTTAGCACCACAGTGCCTGCATTGGGTTTAGTTTTGTTTGGCATCACTGTTGCAGGCTCGGTAATACTGTCCTTCTTGGGTGGCATCAACTATTTCTGTCTTCACTTGGTGTTGAGGCTGAGGTTCAGGCTTGAATTGTGATTTTAGTTAGCGCTGATTCCATTTGTTCCAGCTGGTCATTTAATAGTTTATGGAGTCTCCCTGGTATGACAATGGCATCTAAATGCATACCTGCCTCACAAAGTATCAGCCTTTTGAACACTGATCACCAGCATCCCTTGATCATTTGAGCTCTTACTGAGTCACTGTTTGTGCATATAGTGCTCATTTCACAAATGAGTGCATAGAAGCAGTCAATTGATTCTAACTCCCTCTGGCAAGATTGGCGTTATTTGAGTCTCAAATAGTCTGGATTAAGTTGTAAGTGGAAGTGAGCATCCATGGCAGATACTGCCCTGTCATACATGTTTATTTCCTCTTTAAGGGGGTTCTGTAAAAGCTTTAGTACCTCCTCCCCTGCCATGTACAGGTGTAGGGAACAATTCACAAGGCCTTCCTTCTCATGGGTAGCATGAAAGCAATCATAGAGGCTGCTCAGCCATTTTCTCCATCTTAGTGCTGTGGATGCAAGGCCTGTGAGTTCAGTGGAAGGCAGGAGAGCCTTAACAGAGACTGTGACATGCTAGGAACCTGGTCATGGGGCTGTCTCATGTCTGCCTTGGGGAGATGGAGACAGCTCTGCCTAGGGCTTTGCCTGGGGTTCTGGTGATATTCTAAATGTTATCAGCTATGCCTTCGTGCAGTGGTAGATCTTGGTGAGTGAGTAGGTGGCTCACAGGCATGTTGGCTATCACAGTTGCCAGTGCTTTTTTTTTTTTAAGACCTTTATTGCAGAGTTACGCTGTACACAGCTTTAAAGCCTACAACCCAACGGGCCGGCCGCGAAGGTTATACTTTTGCAGGTAATATGCTCACACAGCCCTGTGCCGTCAACCCGGGGGTACGGCGGCGTTAACAGATGCAAGTGTATCCTGCTGTAGTGAAGGAAGTTGAAGGTCTCATTTTTGTGTGTCACCACTTTACATCATGAGCACAGTGCCCCGCCGGGCGTAAAGTGGTCTAACAGTCAAACTCCCCCCTCCCCCTTCCCCCCCCCCAACTACGGTCAACACTCAGCACCCCCTCTGTATTGCATGTCTTGGTGGTTTACCTTCATGCCTTTCCCTGAGCACACGCAGCAACAAGAGCAGCAGGATTTCACATCTCCCCGGGGTCCTCTATTGCGACTGTGGGAGGCTCACAAATGCCCCCCCTGTACTCATTCCACTTGGACCACACCTCGACCCACTTACGTGGGCGTTGCCAGTGCTTTTGAGTAGGCACTTGGCCTTTTGTCTTTTTCACACTTTGCCACCATTAGCAGGTGCCTGGCAGCCAGTTAATTATGTAGTGAGCAGGATTATTGGCTTACTTTCATGTCCTTCACCACATTTCTGTATGCTTGTCCTGTTTTACATGTTGTATGCTTTTCCTGGTGCACATGGCAAGAGTTTTGCCCTTTTCTTCCTCAGTGGTTTTAAATTTGTTCAGCAGGTGATGCTTCCCTGGCCATGTGCCCTATGTTATGGCATTTGTTTCCCAGGCCTGATGGCATATGCAGCCCAAGACGGCAAGGCCCAGCTTCTTGTGTTGTTTGGATGGTTGTGGTTGCAGGGGTGCACTGATACCTGGGCTGTGCCCTGCAGTTAAGTGTTGAGGTGGGCATTCTTGACGCAACTCTTGGTGACCTCACTGGACCTGCCCAAGAAGGATTGGCAGCCTGTTGCACAACCATCAGCCATGTAAAGTCTATATTTCTCCTACCCCCACAATGGCAGGTGCTCACATGTGCAGTCCGGACCCTTGACATTAGTGGAGGGTTGTGAGTGGGCCCTTTGTGAGAGTGATAAGGCATATGCATACCCTACTTCAAGGATGACATGACACTCATAGTGCAAAGTTCTGGTCTGTGGTGAATAAACCCTATTTTAGCGACGCTTGTAACGGCCAATTAGATTGCGGAATAGGGGAAGATTTGTGGTGTACCCATTTTAAGTCAGTCTATGAAGGGGTTAGAAATGGGGCACAGTCCCCATCCTCCTCCGTTGTAAATCAATATACTTTAACGGTTTCTAAGACCGAGGTAGTCGAGGCCATTGAAAAGATGACAAGCAACAAAGCCCCGGGCCCGGATGGTGTTCCGGTTGATCTTTATAAAACTGACCTTGAGACTTGGTCTGTGGTTTTAATGAATGTTTTTAATAGGATTTGTGTTTCAGGCATCCCGGATACTTGGTCTGAATCCGTGATTATACCCATTTTTAAAAAAGGTTGCAGGGGGGATCCTAGCTGTTACCGCCCTATCTCCCTCATCGATTCTGCAGTCAAAGTCCTTGGGCGTGTAGTTTTGGGGAGACTATCTGCGTGGTTGGAGGATAATGAGACCCTATCTTGCCTACAATATGGGTTCAGAGCAGGCCGAGGTACTATAGATCAAAGTCTGAACCTATATTTATTAATAGGCAAATACACTATTGCCAAAAAAGGGAAATTATATCTTGCCTTTATGGACCTGTCCTCGGCCTTTGACCGAGTAAACCGGTCAAAGCTATGGGATCTGCTTCTTAAGTGTGGCATTGATGAAAACATTGTATTTTTCCTGGCTGATTTACATAGGGATCTCACCGCCACTGTTAGATATGACCGCCTGGGCAACTGTACTAGTAGGATTGGAATTTCGAATGGTGTTAGACAGGGCTGTATTCTAGCCCCCCTGCTTTTTACTTTATATATTAATGATCTAGGTGCTGTTTTGACCAAATCGTGCAAGGACATTCCTAGAGCTGGCAAATTTTCTATTCCGGCATTATTTTACGCCGATGATGCCGCCTTGCTAGCACGTACTCCTGTGGGTCTGCAACGGTTGCTGGACTCATTTGCAAATTTTATGAAAGCACTTGATCTTAGCGTGAATTTTTCCAAATCTCATGTTATGATTATGGGGTGTAAAGTAAAAAAAGCTAAGAGCTTGTATTGCGAAGGGCATGTTTTATCCCGCGTCAGTAGATTTCCCTATTTGGGGGTTATCTTTGATGATAGTCTTAACTGGTCTCCGCAATTGGCGGCTAAGCGTAATACTTTTGTTAGATCTACCTTAGCTGTATTAGACTTTGCCCGCAAATTGGGGGTGAAGCCCATGCAGGCCATTTTGAACATTTATGTTGCTAAATGTCTTTCTATAGCAACGTATGGGGCTGAATTATGGGGAATTAAAGATGTAAAAATTCTTCAAATAGTTGAGGACAAATTTTTAAAATCTATTTTATCTCTTCCTCAGTCAACCCCTGCCTTTATTGTTCATCAGGAATGCGGGTTAGACCACCTTGTGGACCGTATTGCTCTAGCGCCCATGTTAAAATGGATTACAACCTGGCTAAACCCTGATTTGGAATTAAATCACGCAATTTTAAAGGATTGTTTATCTCTTGAGTATGGCACCTCCATCCCCTGGATAAACTATGTGAAGAATTTATCAAGAGAACTAGGTCGTCCAGAATTATTTGATGCTCCTGGCAGTCTAACTAAGGGGGATTTAAAATGGGTGAAAGTTGAATATAAAAATCGGATAACTTTAGAAAGAGAAGATAAGGAGCTACTTAAACCTTCAGTCAGGGCTCATCAGTTAATAATCACCTCAAACAGTATTGAACCCTACCTGGTCATTGTTAATAACATGAATCATCGTTTTTTACTTACCAGGTTCAGACTGAACAAATTTCATCTTTTGCTCACCGATTCCCCAGGGTGGTCAAGGGAGAAGGACCTGGGAATCTGTTCTTGTGACGGTTTTTCCCTTAAAGATACAGTGCACTTTATCTTCTTTTGTAAATACTTGGCTCCCATTCGTAAAAAACATATCATCCCCCTTATTAAGGAGAAAGGTTTTAGGCAAGTTAAACCTGCCCTTTTATATTTACAATTGCTGGGATCAACGTGGGAGATCTTTAATATTGCCAAATTTTTAGCAACCTCAATGAGATTAAGGAAGAAAATTTCTTGGACATAATCATTATTTGGGTAATTCATGAATTGTAACCACTACCTTGTATGCCTTTTTAATTCATTCGTAGTGTTTTAATGTTAAATGTTATTTATATTGTATGTATATATTTATATGCTTTTATGGTTTTTGTTATGAAACCGAATAAAGTAATTTTGACTGACTGACTGACTGACTGACACTCTTGGGTTCTGTGTTGAATCTGACCCTGAGTGGTCCTACCTCTCTTTATTTTATTCATGGGTGTGTGCTCCTCTGGTACTAAACCACACTACACCAACTACACTCTTTCATACATTATCATTGTGATTTAGGCATACTCTGGACTTGAATGAATTTCCCTTCAATAGGAAACAGTAGTATGTGTCCAAAAAAGAACCCATTTGTATTAACTGCATATAGAGTAAGCAAGTCAGCCTCAGAAGCTCATCACCAGACTGCTTCCTGGAAGTGTAATCTTGCAATACCTATGCAAGTCTGCAAGAAAACGCCATCTTGACAAGTTGAGGAGGTACAGCTGCATGCTCAGGACAGGAGATCGGACTGAGGAGCAATCTGTTCTGGCTGAATCCAAGTGACATAATTTGAAGAAAAGCTCACATTCATCTGGTGTTTGATTAGTGTATTAACTTTCTCCAGAGAACCCTCTGCCACCCTAGTGGGGAAATCCAGGTACCAATTCAGACATGGTTTTGACCGTCCCTCTCCCTCTGATCAGTCCACTTTTAGAGCAGCGTCCCCTCAAAGCCATGCCTTCTGATAAAGGCCTTCTGAGAGAGACATTCCCTCTCAAAGCCTCGCGATCTCAGAGAAATGCACTCTCAGTACTGTTCTTTCTGTGAGCCGTTCCCTCTCACTCATTTTCCTTCACAAACTATGCCCCCTGAGAGCCCTGCTCTCTCAAGGCATTTGCTTCTCAAAGCCCTGCCCTACCTGTTCTCTGGCACTCCCCATGCCTCGCTTTTCTGGCTACACAGAACCCACAGACTAGCGATTAGAGCTCTAGGTATTCACTGGCCAACCCTACCCTCTCGGGTGTCGATCGCTGTCTCACCCATCATGTCACTCACTTGCAAATTGTTGAACAGCGAAGGCAATGGAAGAGATCCAAGACACCTCACTGGACAGTTTGTGGAATGTGCGGACATACTCCACGAAGAAGACTCCCATGGAGCGGATAAAACCATAGCACAATGCATTCATCATGAACCCCGACAGGACGATCATCCAACCCCAGCCCCCATCTGGAGGGGTGTAGGGACCCTGGGACACCATCGGACCTCTGGGTGTGACCTGCATTAAAGAAAGAAAAGATGTCAGTCTGATCACAACTGCACCCTAAATCAGGGGCGTCATGAACACTCCACTTTAGCAGCTTGAGGGAGAGAGGGGTGTAAAACATTCACCTTGTTATTTACTGTACTTTTGAGTCTAATTGTAGACTTGAGACTCCAAATAGAAGCTCATAAATGCTGCTGAAAGGGAAATAGTGTATGTGTTCTATGGGATAGGGGTTGTGGGAACCAATGGAGCATGAGAGAACAAAAAAAAAGAGGCGATGTGGAATAATGGAGGGAAGCATGGATGGACAGATGGATGAATGGAGAGATGGATATTAGATTTAAGGGGGGGCTGGATGAAACAAATGATGGGAGGATGCATGCAGAGATCAGTGGAAGGGTTGAGCAAATGATGGCTGGATGAGATTGAGAGAAGGATAGATGGGGAAATGAAGAAAGGATGGATGGAATTATGAATTAATGATGAAAATAAGGACCGCTTTGGTGAAGGATAGAAAGAAAAAAGAATCCTCCAAATGAAAATATGATATGCAAAGCATCAATGGTTTGCCACTGTAAATCTGCTCACAAACTATTTGACCAGTTACTGAACACCTCAAAGGAGGTGGTAACTGATTTGTAAAGGAGAACCTGACCCCTTTGGTAAGGGAAACATCAATAACAACACAGCTGTTACCATGGCTTAGGTTTGCAAAGCGGCTGTTGCAACACAAGTACTGTTACCACGCATTACCTTTGCAATGTAGGATTTTACATCGAATATGTCTTTACCACCCATGCCTTTACAGTGAATTTAGTTGTAAAGGCATGAATGGTAAAGGCATATGCATGACGTTATAGTTAAGCTCAGATTTCACTCGTCCAAAACCATAGAAATTCAGCAGTTACATTTACCTGAGCTAACTATAACTTACCTCCCCAATGCACTGCTTATGAGCTCACACATTACATCCCTGATGACATCATCCAGTGAGTGTGCATGTTTTCTAAAGGTTTCTGAGTGTTAAAGATATACACTAAGGGGCATATATACTCAAGAACGTGTGATAACCATTGCAAAAGTAACTTAACGCAACTCTCAACATCGCAGTCTATCGGGGGAAAACTACACCGCGTTAACTAAGTATTCACAACACGGCGGTACCATGCGATAGTTACAAGATAACATGTCAAATGGCCGCGTAAAAATCAACGCCACACCGCAAAAATGCGAAACACGAATGCAAAAAAAGCTGCGATGAGGCCAATCGCGATACAACAAGCTGCGAAAACCAGCGGTAGGCCTGCAAATCCCACGCGCCTGGCGGGAAAATGCAGTATAAAAGCTACAAAAAAAACAACACACCAGAAACAATCCAAAGTGCGTAGCAACATGGATGCACCCTGACCGAGCGCAGAGGCCAACGCGAACCCCACAAGCCCCACAGACCACCAGCAAGGTACAACGGGGTCGGGGAGGCCAAGGAGAAGAGGAAGAGGAAGACAGGGTGCAATCCGCAGCAAAACCAGATCAGCGTCACGGAGGTGACAGAACACTACCATCAACTGACCCACAATTAGACCACCGGGAATGCAGTCGGAGTGTCGAGGAGGCCAATGGAGGAGGCCAAGAGGCGCTGGCATGATGTGAAAATCTAAACCAGGCACAAAGCCGCTCCCAACAGGAAGGCAGCAACGGCGACAGAAGGTGGGAGTCCTGTGCCACAGCAGAAGCTGGAGGAAACAGAGGCGACAGTCAACAGTGTGGAGACGATGCAAGGAGTCGGGACTGCGGACACAGCTTGACACAACATCAACAGGGTGAGTAAAGACCAGGGACTGGGGGGACGGGGAGAGATGGGCACAATGGCACACATACACAATGATGTGTAGCACACTGCACACCCACAATGACCCTGGATCATGTCCCTAATCCCCGTGGCACACTGCAGCATACACACATAGCAATAACAGCACATCCACATTGACGACAATGTGGTACAATGTGCAACCCCGACACTGCAGAATAGAGGACACAACTGGCTCCGCACATGCGCAGAAACAGGCCTACTACATCTGACAGAGCTGGAAGCTGGGAAATGGAAATGTACACTTACAACCTCACATCCGTCATGTAGTCCAAATGTACACTGTTCGGCATCTAAATCCTGCACCTCCAAAACAGTCACAATGTACATTGTCATACAGTCTGCATGTAAACAAGAACAATGCGCCAATATACATGTCAACACAATGTCAACATGCATCTTCCCTTCACATTGCAGAGGGACACACAACACCTCCAGCATAGCACAGAAAACCACACATCAGTGATGCCTGAGAGGACCACAACACCTTCAACACCGATGCCCTACAACAGCCCATAGACATCCCACGCAACCCACCACCAGGACCAGGGCAGCCAAGCTACTTAGAGGAGAACCCAGCCCCTGCAACAGACCACACAGTATGAAGCACCCGCAAGCACGGCTGGCTCACAACACTTCACCGACCCACACATGGCACCCCAATGCCAGGTGTCAGAACGTCAAAAGGAGGTGGCCGAACAGGTGCGGGTGTGGTCCGAACCCATGGAAGGCGAACAAGATCACATATGTGGGTGTCTTTTACCCTTCAGGGTCCACCTACACCCCACAAAGGAGACCCCACACTGCCATAGAGATACATGCAGATGCACATTCCCAGTACAGAACCACGCCCAGGGGCACGCACATATCAGTCACACACCCACGTTGGCTCTGCGTACGATGACCCAGTCCACCCCCCTTACGAATTGAGTGGGTGACGATAAAGCTACATGTCCAAGCTCTAACCCGCTGCTTGCGGTGACATGTCTGTGTCCGCTGTACACAGCACAATGTAATGTCGTAGGGCCCAGGGCCCTCATGCATACAACATGATCACAGGGACACACGCAGATATTATGCTGAATTGGCTACGGGCACGTGCGCCCGGCCCCTTTTTGGCAGGGCCACATGTACAGTGACGCCTGTGCTGGATGTGTGTGGGGTGAGTATAAGCCAGCCCGCACGGAGTGCTTGATGCTGGCAACAGCTTGAACAGTGGACACCAGTGCAATGGAAACAGAAAACACCTGCATAACAGAGTCAACTGCTGAGCAACATGGAGGGAACCGGAGCAAGTACAGAGGTCACCCAATATACAAACAGAAGTGTCCGTGAGTTGCAGTGAAATGAGGTTGGGGCACTAGAGATGAGCGCGCTCATGTGAAGAAAATGTCTAGGATTGTGTTCCTTCGGGTTATTCCTGATGCAGATGCAGTGGAGTGTGTTAGACCTGCATCAACTTCCTCATCAACGTCCCAGGTCTCCCACACTGCCTGAGGTGACATTGCTGCGCAACCTCTCCACAGCACAAAACTCAATCAGTAACGGTCCATGGGTTGCGGTGCACTGAGTCAGTGGCACCTGGAGTGCTGAGCAGGGGATCAGGCAGATGATGACATCCACGACAGGCCTGAGTAACTCCGTTAGTCTGACAGTACCACTGTTTCAACTATGGCAGATGGTGGTTGGAGTTGGCCCTGGCGATGGTGGCATGTGCCTCCTGCGGTGATGCGATGTCCGGGCCGGTCAGGACTCGATTTGATGTGTGAGCCCTGGTGGTCCGCAGTAGAGACTGGACGCTGCGGACAGCGCAGGTCCACATGCACATGGCGTCGATGACCCCAGGACCACTGTCACAGAGGTCATGCAATATTCATTCAGACAGGTTCCCTGACTTGAGCTGCACAGAGTTAGTGGCCCCGGATGCACAGCGGCTGGCATAGGCCCACTGCCACGGGAGGGTGACTTGTGGTCCACTGAGGTAGGGCCACGCAGACTGAGCGGGTCCTCGTCGATGTCGAATGTTGCGGGGGACAGTGGAAGGTGTACTCCAGGGCATGATGCAGAGGGCAGAAGCTATCCGGAAGCAGCAAATGGAGGAGTGGCAAGCGACAGCCTCATTGCCACCACCAATTTGGTATCAGCTGCATGAGGATGAAAACTACACCCTAGTCCATAGACTCAGACGCCACCAATGTACGACCAGAGAGTGTCTATGAATGTCGGGAAACAGTTTTAGTGCCGGTACACTGATAATAACTCTGGCATTGCCAAATCAAGACTCTGTGACCTACTGGACCGCAGTGTAGGCCAGAGACAGCGGTCAGCAGTGGGCCGCAGCCACATGTCGTAGGCTCGCTATGCACAGAGTTAGTGACACCAGGGCAGTTGTCGGTAGTGTTCGATCACCTCCGTAACGATGATCCTTTTTTCCTCCCAAATGCAATGCGTCATCCTCTTACGCCTCTCCTTGCGTGCAATGATATGTACTCTGCCTTTGAATAATCGATGCTCAGTTCCAATTCTGTGACCTACTCGAGCGCAGCATAGGCCGAGAGCAGTAGTCTGCGTCGGCCCACAGAATCTTGCGGTTGTGATGTAATACTAAGACCTGGTGGCACCACATCGAAGGGTGTATAGTGACATACACTCAGCCATAATTAAAGTACTCTGCCATGGTGTAATCAAGACTCAGTTCCAAATGGGTGACCTACTTGTCCGCTGTGCATGCGGGTGGAGTATGTCAGCGAGAAAGGAGTACTGCGGGCATTCCGGAAGAGGACCACGCCCAGAGTTATGTGCCTTTTATTCACAGCCCTATGCTGGCCTGGCGTATGCCGAGCCAGCCCACTCCGCTCACGCTTACGGGGGGGACGAAACAAGCTACATTTCCGTGATCTTCCCCATTGGCTGGGGTGACATGGTTGCGTCCACTGTCCACTACACTCCAAACACCAGCGGTGTGTGTCGACATGGATATGTGTGTGGTCTGCATACTGCAGTCTGGCCAGCACATCCATACCACACTTGGCATTGTGTACAGTCTCATTCATCGGTCACTTGCCTCCCTCGCACATGCCTGGTCCCCACCTCTTCCGACATTCTGCTATTGTGTGGCCGAGGTGCCATGCCGATGATGGCTAATGTACATGGCTGGCCCGGGT
This sequence comes from Triturus cristatus, assembly GCF_964204655.1. NCBI lineage: Eukaryota > Metazoa > Chordata > Amphibia > Caudata > Salamandridae > Triturus > Triturus cristatus. The sequence goes on from NC_140595.1 coordinate 791,266,178, forward strand.
TCCCACAGTGAGTTGTGCTGTCGTGTCTGGTGAGTGTGCATGTTGTATGTGAGCTTGTGACGTGTGCATTTCCTGTGTTGTGTGTTCCATGATTGTGGAGTTGAGGTGTGTGGTGTGTGCATTTGGCATTGGCCAACGAGCAGTGCATTTTCGTTTGTGCCATCCTGGTGGCGCAGGTTGATGATGGACTGTCGGAAGGTGGAGGAATCATGCACACTGCCTGGGTGGTTTGCGGCGGCGGTGGTGGAGATTCCCCGGTGGTCCACTATTGCCTGCACATTGGTGGGATACGTGCGCTTTCTGTTGCGCTTATTGTGTGCAATGTTGCCAGGGACCACTAGTAGGACATGTGTGCAGTCAATTGCCCCCTGACACGTGCAGGAAGCCATCTGTGGCGTACACACCTTACAAGGTCTCCGGCTGTTCCTGTGCAGTGAGTGGGAAGTATAGATAGTGGGGTACCAAACTGATGGTGTCATACATGACCGTTGTGAGGGACTTGGATTGGCCTGGCTGTGTGACTCCTTCGTCTGAGGTGGATGTTGGTTGGAGGGTACCAGAGGGTACCAGAGGCCAACATGTGCAGCACGGCCAGCAGCTTTGTCTGAGGAGGGATGTTGGTTGTCCGCTGTGTTGGTACCATCAGCCTGTGGGCAATGGTGATCAGGATGTGGAGGAGAGTTGTCCCTTTGAGCATGTAGTTGGCAATGACATTCTCTGGTGTTGGGTCTGTGAGGTTGCTGCATTTTTGGATCGTCGCTATCTTGGTCTGTGCTGCCTCAGTGTTGGTCCGGGGGGGTACTGGGTGTCCGCGGGGGTGGGGGTTGTCCTGGAGGTGGTGCGCGGGGTGTTGGGGTCCTCTTGGATGTCCGGCCCGCATGTTCAGTGGCTCCATGGCATCTGATGTTCTTCAGGTGTGGGTCTGGGCTGGGCTACCTTTTGTGGTGTAGGCTGCCGTCCACCAGGTCAGAGCAGGTGTTAATTTCCTGCTGATAACGTGCCTTATCACATGTTTCGTGGTCTTTTCGCCGATCTGGCTGGTCATTGAGAATGTTGCTGAGTGGTGTTGTTGTGGTTTTTGGCACGGGAATGCCTACTCTGCATCCCATTACCGATAGTTGCTGTGGTCATCTTTGGCGATGTTTTTTGCGGCTGTTATTGCGGGTAAACTGGTGTTATGGGCTGTTAACACCAGCTTGTGAATGGGGCGATAAATTTATCACAACTTTGTCTGCGATAAAGTGCTGTTAACTCGGCGATAGCTCCTTGAGAATATGCCCCTAAGATAATTGAAAAGTTAAATGAGTATAGTTTGTGTACTACTAAAGAGTGATACTATTTGTAACACATATGTGAGTGGCTGTGTGACTGTGTGTATCCATGTGTGAGTGGGTGTATGGGTGAGTGAGTGACTATGTGTGGCTGTTTGGGTGAGTGAGTGGATGTGTCAGTGGTGTATGGGTGAGTGAGTGAGTGGGTATGTCAGAGGCTGTATAGATGAGTGATGGGATGTGTGAGTGGCTATATGAATGAGCGTGTGGGTACATAATTGTTGTATGGGTGAGTTAGTGTGTGTTTCAGTGACTGTATGGGTGAGTGAGTAAATATGAGAGTGGTCATATGGGTGAGTGTGAGCTTGTGTCAGGGACTATATAGGTGAGTGAGTAGATGAGTTAGTATCTATGAGTAAGTGACTGGATGTGTAAGTAACTGTATGGGTGAGTGAATGGTTGTTGATTGACTATATGGGTGAGTGAGTAGGTGTGTGAGTAGCTGTATGGGTGACTGACTCAATGTGTATGTGGCTATATGGGTATGTTGGTGTCTTTATGTCTGTTTGACTGGATGTGTTATGTTATGTTAATACATTTATTAAGAGTAGGAAAACCCAGAGGTGTCTTGGCGCTGGTGGTCTGGAGTAGGCCAGCTCATGTAAGGGAAGGGTCTCTATTTATTAAACAGCCAAGTTTTCAGGGCCTTCCTGAAAGCAGACAACGTCGGAAGTGTTCTAATGGAAAAGGGAAGATTATTCAAGAGTTTAGTGGCTGCAACCCTAAAGCTCCTGCCACCCCTGCTGGCTTAAAACAATCTCGGGGATGCCATCAATTTAGCTCCATCTGAGCGAAGATGCCTTTTAGGGGCATACCAGTGTAGCAGGCGTCTCAGGAATTGAGGGCCAGTATCATGAAGTGCCCTATAGGTAATGCAAAGGACCTTAAAGATGATACAGCTCTTAACTGGGAGCCAATGCAGCTTTTACAGGTGTTGTCCGACTGAATGAAACTTGGGGATTCCTAACAAGAGCCTAGCGGCGGCATTCTGAATCATTTGCAACGTATTAAGTGGCTTCTCAGGCATGCTAAGATACAGCCCATTGCAGTAGTCTAGTTTGGCAAGAATCAGTGAAGTAATCATCATTTTCTTGCTGTCCGCAGGGATAAAAGGTAGTATTTTTTTGATTACCTTGAGAAGAAAAAAGCTGGATGAGGAGATGGCGTTAACCTGTGCCTCAAAGTTCAATTTATTATCAATAATCATGCCAAGGTTCTTTGCTTTGCGACTGAAATAGGTGCCATCCCTAGTTCATCTAGCCACCAATCCTGTGACCAGCCTGGCGAGAAATTGCCCAAAATTACTATTTCAGTTTTATCTGAATTCAGTCTAAGACAATGGGAGCTCATGCAGGAGCTGACTGCGAGCATACAGTCCTTAAACTTTTGCATCGGTGGTAGAGAATTTTTAAAAACAGACAAAACAATTTGTTTATTGTCTGCATATGAAGTCAATGCCATAGCAAAAGATCTAATAAGTGTTGCTAGTTCAGATACATAACTATTCAAAAGAGTGGGATTCAAGGACGAACCCTGTGGGACCCCACAAGGAAGGACAAAGGAAGGAGAATCGTAGCTGCTCAAGGCTACCAATTGTATTCTTCCAGACTGAAATGAGGAATCCAGTGTGAGAGCTTTGTGGGAAATGAATTCAGATGCTTAAGTAGCAAATTGTGATTGACCGTGTCGAAGGCCGCTGACAGGTCGAGCAAAATCAGAGCAGCAGTGCCACCTTTATCCAGAACTGTTCTGGTTTCGTCTGTGGCTTTAATTAGTGCCGATTCTGTACTGTGTTCTGCCCTAAAACAAAACTGGACTTCATCTAAATAGTTGTTGTAAAGATAGTGAGTTAGCTGTTCATTCATAACTTTTTCCACCAGTTTGGCAGGAAGGGGAAGACGTGAGATAGGTTGGTAATAATTCGGTTCAGTGGGTTCGAGGTTAGATTTTTTCAGTAGTGGTAAAATAGATGCCCTTTTCCAGATAGAGGGAAACACAACCTGAACGAACATGGAATTAAAGATGGTGGTAAGACTCAGAGCCAAAGTCTCAGGGGCTTGCTTGACCAAATTGGGGGATAGAGGGTCGTGGGGAGAACCTGATTTGGCCTGCTGAATAAGAGTGGTAATCTTATCATTAGTAATTGGTTTAAATTCAGAAAAGGTTGAGGCATTAGAAGAGCCAACATTGGCTAGGATGGATCCATCTAGGCGTGTCTTAGTGTCAAAAATGACATATCCTTGCTCCACTTTCTTCAAAACGTGTTGTACTAAGGAGTTGAAAAAATCTTGTGAGTGTTCAGTTGTGTTTTTTTCTGGAAGTACTGACAGTTTGGAGACTACTTGAAAGCGTTCCCTGGTGGAGTTCTTTACCTCCTCAATTTGTTTAGCGAAATAGAAGCGCTTCTCTGTCAATATCAGGCTTTTATAATATGTCAGTAGGGATTTGCAGTTGGAGAGTTTGCTGGCATTGTTGTTGCTTTTCCACCGTCTCTCCTTTCATTTACACTCTTGTTTCTTAGCTCCCAGGGTTTCCAAAAACCATGGAGCCGTGGGCGATTTTCTCTTGTTTGAGGTTTTCTCATAAGCAGCTACCTTGTCGGCAATGAATAAGAGCCAGTTATTGAATTGGAGTGAGGCTATCTCCACATCTTCTGGGAGTTTATTTTGGGCATTAGACAGTTGAGCATTGAGGATATTGCCATCAACCTATTTCCAATTACGATAGGTCCTAGTGAGTTGCTTGAGATTAGTAACCTTGTCCGTGGAAGAGTTGTTCATCTCAAAGATGATAGCTGAGTGATCCGTCCAAGTTAGAAGTAAAATCTCCTTGATCACAGCAAGTTTGCTATTAGTAAAAAATACAATCAAGGGTGTGGCCAGCCTGATGTGTAGGGCCTGTAACTATCTGGTTTAGACCAGCCATAGGCATAAGATCAATTATGGAAACAGTGTTTGAATCTGAGCTGTCTTCGAGATGAAAATGAAAATCACTCAAAAATGTATTGAATTCTCAGTAGCACAGGTTTCAAGCAGGGTTTTAATAGAGTTAAGGAATCCAGTTTTTACCCCTGGCGGACGATAGAGTAAGACATCTTTAAATACAAGGCAATTAGCTATTTTTAGGTTAAAAAGAAAAGCTTCACACTTTAGGCAGGGAATGGGCTCGAAGGATGCTTTAAAGGTGTTGCAATAAATTAATGCAATTCCACCTCCTTTTTTCTCAGTTCTATCATGCCTAAATACCGTAAAACCCTGAGGAACAGCCAAGCAGAAATCCGGTCCTGCCGCCTTATTACCTCAGGTTTTGGTAATAAAGAGCATGTCTAATTGCTGAGCCTCAATCAGCTCTGCAATGTCTAGCCTATGTTTAGGCAGAGACCGGGAGTGAATGAGAGCACAGCGTGTTGCACGAATGACTTTTAACCTTGGTGGCAAATTGGAGGAAAAGGGTGTGTGGGGTGTCAGGTCCAGTTGTAGCAGGAAGCCACAGTTAGAACAGGCCTCTGCTGTCTTTAAGGTCAGACTGCTTAAGTCCAGACTGCTAAAGTCGATGCAGACACAGTCCTTGGGTCTGTTAGCATATTTACCTTGCGCAAGTCCTTACCAGAGTATAGCTGGCGTACCTTTGTGTATATAGTAAAATGGGCAGCATCCCTGGTGCTCAGTGCGGTCTTAGCACGTCCGCTGCACATCTGTTTTCCCATTAATTAAATATGTTCCCCCCGTAGGAAATGAGTAAGCTGGCCCACCTACCACCACTAAGATGGCGGTCGTCGCAGCAATATCAGCAAGGCACTCTCTCCGCTCAATTGGGAGCCCCTGCGGCAGACCAGAGAGTGGAAAAACCAAGTACAGTTAAGCAAAATTAAAAGAACAATAAAATAGTAAATCCATAGGTGCCACCGGGAACTCGGGCATGCCACAAATATGGCGGTTTGTGCCGGTCCCCAGGACACTTCTCCTGGGGGGAGCGGGTTAGCATGGCCGATGATGCGGCCGGCACCCACCTCCCTCGGAGGGTGATTGGTGACGGCAAGAATGCCCTGGAAGCTTACAAGTGCTTCTGGGGCAAAGTATGCAGAACAGGTCCCGGATCCTGCTGGGACCTGTTGGAACTGGTTCTGGGCTTCCCCCTCCCTTTAAAAAGGACCGCAGAGCAACGGCACAGTCTCTTCCTCACCGCTCCGCTGGAAAATCTGCATGCCTCCGTCCACACGATGGCGGTCAACTTTAACCCCTTTCTCTTTTGTTTTCAGCAGGCTTCAGGCATCTAAAGGAAGACACCGGCAGCAGCATTAATACGGGTCTTGCTTGTCAGCTGCAGATACAGCCCTCGATCTTCCTCGGTTGACCTGCACTGCATCACAGCTGGGAGCCACGCGGGTTGGAGTGAATACTCACCTGCCCCACTTTATTGGACTTGTGGGAGTGACTCTGGCTGTTGGAGTGCTTGCGGTCGCATAGGATTGGGACCTTGTGTTTTTTTGGAAGGGAGGTAAGGAGATAGGTATCACCCTAACACAGGGGTCTCCAACCAGTCGATCGCGAGCTACCGGTAGCTCGGCGAGACCCTGTCAGTAGCTCACGCCGCTTGCTGCTCAATTTAGTAGCCCTTTAGTGTTATTTGGGCTATTTAGGCTTTTTTCATGCTCCGTTGCCGCCCACACCCAAAGCAGCTGCTCTGATTGGCTTAGAAGAGCGTAGCTGGGGCGGGCTGAAGAGGATGACGTTCCTCTCCTTTCTATGTGGATATCATGACTGTTTCTGCGCCCCCTGCCCTTTTCTCACTGGCACCGCACTGTTCATTGTGCGAGTGCGACGGGTGCCAGTGGGGAGCTGCAGCAGGCGTGTCAGGGCTGAGCAGCTGGTTTGCAGGTCTTGAAAGCAGTACACAACTGCTGGGACCCGCGCCATCTGCCCTTTTCTGCAGAACAGCTTGGCACCTCATATCTCACCAGCACAGCAGGTAAGCCGTGTGAGCACACCCTGGGCCCCCTGTAAAAGTAAAGAGTGAATGACCCTGCATAGTGCTGCATACCGACTTTCGTAAGGCTTTGTCCGGTAAACTATTCAGTTAAAAGCCATGTATTGCGATCGATATGGTAATCGTAATGGGTAAAAGTGCATCTGCTTATTGTTGTGAGCCATGTTCCTGAATGGATAATACAGGAAAGGAAAGGTTAGATCTCAGATGAGCCTGTGCCTCAATAGGCAAGATCCCCTGTAAAAGTAAAAATTGAATGACCCTGCATAGTGTTGCATACCGTCATCATGAGCCACGGGACTTTCATAACTGTGTCCGGTCAACAATAGTCAAATGCTTTGTAATGTAATGCGATCGATATGGTAATCGGTAAAAGTGCGTCTGCTTATTGTTGTGAGCCATTGTCCTAGAATGGATAATACAGGAAAGGAAAGGTTAAATCTCAGATGAGCCTGTGTCCCAATAGCGGCCAAGATCCCTTTGCGGTATTTTTTCGGAGACAACAAGTTGAGGCTTGCAAAAAGGTTTCATACATTACCACTCATATAGTGGTAGGGTAGCCAGTCAACATCGTCGAACAGCAGTAGATGGGCCAAGAAAATTAACTTAACATAAATAGAACAGAGATTGTTTATTTTTTAAGCATGTCCATTTTTTTTTTTTAATCACACAAAGTACTCTAGGTGTAGGTAGGGAAGTAACGGCCCTTTAGTGTTGTTTGGTGGGTGATTTAGGCCGGGCAGTCTTTTTTCATGCTCCGTTGCCGCCCTCACCCAAAGCAGCTGCTCTGATTGGCTTAGAAGAGCTTAGCTGGGGCGGGCCGAAGAGGGTGACGTTCCTCTCCTTCCTTTGTGGATCTCGTGACTGTTTCTGCGCCCCCTGCCCTTTTCTCACTGGCACCGCACTGTTCATTGTGCGAGTGCAACGGGTGCCAGTGGGGAGCTGCAGCAGGCATGTCAGGGCGAAGCAGCTGGTTTGCAGGTCTTGAAAGCAGTACACAACTGCTGGGACCCGCGCCATCTGCCCTTTTCTGCAGAACAGCTTGCCACCTTATATCTCACCATCGCAGCAGGTAAGCCGTGTGAGCACACCCTGGGCCCCCTGTAAAAGAAAAGAGTGAAAGACCCTGCATAGTGCTGCATGCCGTCAACATGGGCCATGGGACTTTCGTAAGGCTTTGTCCGGTGAACAATTCAATTAAAAGCCATGTATTGCGATCGATATGGTAATAATGGGTATAAGTGCGTATGCTTCGTGTTGTGAGCCGTGGCCAGTGTTCCTAGTATGGATTTCCTAGTATGGATACACAGGGAAAGGTATTTTTAATCTCAGATGTGAGCCTGTGCCCCAGTAGCGGCCAAGAACCTTCTGCAGTTTTTTTTTTACGAGACAACAAGCTGAGGTTGTCGAAAAGGTTATCATACATTACCACTCCTAGCCAGTGAGTAAACATCTTCGAGCAAAAAACAGAGATGGGACAAGAATATGTTTGGAGAACTTTATATAAAGAGAACAGGGATTGTTTATTATTTTTTGGCTGCAGCATGTCCATTATTTGTTTTTTTATCACACAAAAGTACTGTAGGAAGTAGGGGTGGAGCACACATGGTATTAATTATCCCCTTTATGGGCCATGCAGATAGGCTCCTACTCCTATGGGACCTCAGAGGGAGCAAACCGCCAATCTAAACGGTGATAGCCAGTCCATGAAGTCAAAAATAGACAGGCCATTATTTTCTACTCTTCTACTTAGTCATCCATTGCAAAGGTGCCACAAACTGGGACCCCCTTGAAGCCGTTGTCATGGGAGCCTGATAATAGGAGGCCTCTCGGAGGTGTTACCATGGATTAGTCATGGATATCAATTTAAGAAGAGAATTCGTAGCGTTGTTCACTGAACATAAGCAACGAAGCATGCTTAAAACATTTAAACCAGAATAAGAGAATTAAGGCTTAACACTTCATCTTCCAAAATGATTACAGTGGAGCAAATATTTATTTGCTTGCATTGGAAAAACCTTTTACATAACACGTGGAATATGAAAGCAACTTGCCAACAGGCTGAGAACACACATGGCTAAGAGAGGATTCACAGGTGAAGGAATGAGAGATGAAATGGTACTTTGTGATGAAGTCGGGAAGCTAAGAGTCTTCATCTTTTGATAATTTTATAAGCGATAGGGGGCTGATATACTAGCTAGCAGGGGTGCACTATTACCTGCAATGGGTCGCAGTTTCATTATTAAATCCTGAGCAGCGACACAAGATGGAATGGACAATTGAGGTTGATGAAAAGCTCATGGCAATTAAGAGGATGAGCTCCAATAGGGCACTGGAACCAGATACACTGCTAGATTTTACAGTAGAACAGGAGTGGAGATCCTATCTGTTGTGGCCAATCTCTCTCTTAATACCTTATTGAGAAGGAAGGGCTAACCCCAGATGACTGAGGCCGACATTACTTTAATTACAAAGTTTGGAAAATGCACTGTTTTATCGCCCCACAATACTGATTAACAGAGACACCACAATTATCACTGGAATTTTAAGCGGCAGAGCCCTAACATAAATGCTTTTTGTTAATCATAGCCTGGCCTATCAGGTTTGTCCCAGGTAGAGTTGACTATTATTAAAAACATATGTACATGGTGGGAGTGACGCCATGTTAGGACTGCACTCGAGAGGCTAGTGGGGTGGGAATGGCCTACAGGTGAACCAGGCCCTACCAAAGGCTTGTCTGACAGATCGATACATTTCATTAGTTGGTTTTTGGGCTGTTTGTGGGCCGATTTTATTGGCTGGTCGGCTGTGCCAATGCTTCTCTGTGGTTAACTTTTTGGGCTATTTGTGGGCCAATTTTATTGCCCGGTGGGCTGGTTTTTATTGTTACTTTTTCTGATATTACCAAACATTGCCTGCTGCAAGCACAAATAGACTAGTCTTCCATACCTTGAAAAACACCTCCAGGGCATGTAGCCCACTTTTTTTTAGCTATTGGATTTGCTAATAGGGCTTCTTCTAATTTGGTGCTGGGGCCTCTTTTCTGTCCCAGTCGCCTCTGCTTTCATGGCTTGTGCTTTAGTTTGCTGTGTCACTTTTGAGGCTTGTGCTTTAGTTTGTTGTCTCACTGTTGTGTCAGTGAGTCTGACATACGTCCCACATGTCAGTAATGTGGCATGTCATGGCCCTACATTTCCAAGTATTGGCTAGGTCGGAGCAAAGGCTTATTACACACATCCAGACCAGTGTTTTACAGACAAAATTGTTTTTCAGTAGGAAGGTGCACCTTCTTGCACATAAAAAAAATCCTCAGAGCATTTTCCTCTTTCTATGTGTGCTGCAGAATTCAGCCCACCCACATATAAAAAGAGAAAAAGAGGAGCAATAAAGGTATTTCTCCTCGTCACGCCTCACCTGCGTTTTGACGCTTTCCCAGTTCCACCACTAATAGTGAATCTGAGAATGTGCCAAAATCTATGGATGGATGCGTGGTAACACCCATGCTCCACTCATGGAACACCTCCCTGGGGCAGAGTATTGCAACACAGCAATTTGCGCTGCCTTTTCTCCATATCTATGAGTCCATTTACGGCCACGCATGGGGCTATGCATGGCCTCATAGTTTTTGTACAGTGCACACTCAGCTTATGCATTTTAAGGTGCTGTCATGTGTGATAATGAAGAAAGGGGACACATTGTGTTGCAGTATAATTAGCACGTAACGTAACCCAATGTGTGACTTGTCTTGCGTACGTGTGAATATCTTCTAGTCTTGACTCAAAAATGCAGGTGAAGGCAGGCATTTAAGAGGGTAATAATCCCAAGAGAATGGACAGATAATTAATATTCTTTAGGAAGGTGATATTGGTCCTGGTTTGAAATGTGAGTGATCCCAGTCACCATAAGCCTGAGGTCACAGGGCTATGTCACAAAATCTGCAGCTGTCATGGAATATCCTTATCTGGAGTAGTTTTGAAAGCTTGTCCTAATTTAAAAAAAAGTCTAATGTTTGCTACAAATGTAGGAGTACCCAATAAAAATGATTTGCAAAACTTTCCCCTTTGAGAATTGAGTGCTTGATGTGGTACAATTTTAAGTCCTCTTCCTATTTACAGAGGTCGACTAAAGTCCATACAAGCCAGAAACGATGCTTTGGTCATAATGAAACAAATCTCAGATCATTTGTGAGAAGCAGTCCTCCTGTGTTCATAATTAAACATAGCTAAGGTGAGTTAGTTATCTCACTTTCCAACTGTGCTGTTTAATTTACCAGCATGTCTGCTACTCACAAATGGTCTGCAATACAACATTATTAAAGGTGTCCACGTGGTATTCTTGCATTTATCGGTTGTTGGATTTTTACTTCATCAACATTTTTACTCTTGCTTACAGCCTTAACAACTAATCATGGATGAAGAGCCAGGTCCCTCCAGAAGGGCAAAGAGTAAGACATACTACTTCCATCAAGAGTGGGAGAACGAATTTTTATTTACACAAATGAAAGACAACTGTGTATGTTTAATCTGTGGAGCAAAAGTTGCAGTGGGAAAAAGGGCAATGTTGAGAGGCATTTTTCAACCAAGCACATGCATTTTGAGAGGAAGTTCCCTAAAGGAAGCAGCCTGAGGTCACAAAGAGTAAACAAACTGAAATCTGCATTGCAGACACAGCAATCGTTTTTTTACAAAGCCCACGAAGAAAGCCACTGCGGCTACTGAAGCATCCTTTGTAGTTACTCATCACTTGATTAAGCACAAAGCGACATTTTCAGATGGAGCCGTTGTGAAGGAACCAATGCTTCTAATGGCCAACTCCTTATTCAAAGACTTTAAAAATAGCCCTGAAATTATGTCTGCCATTTCAGATGTGCAGTTAGGGTCAAACACTATGGCAAGAAGGGTATTTGCATTATCGACCAACATGATAGAGCAGTTAGAGCGCGATTTAAAGACTTGCACATATTTTTCTCTGCAATGTGATGAATCTGTTGATGCAAGCGATATTGCACAGTTGGCAATGTTCGTTAGAATGGTTTTTGAAGATTTTACTGATAAAGAGGAATTTTTAACTTTGTTGCCTCTGAAAACCACAACCAGAGGATCTGACATTCACAACGAGGTGAAAAATTATTTTCTGAAACAAAATGTCCCATTGAAAAAGTTAGTGGCGATAACCACTGATGGTGCACCCGCAATGATAGGGCGTCATTCTGGCTTCATTGCCAATTGTAAAGCAGATCCAGATTTCCCTTCGTTATTGAACTACCATTGCATTATACATCAACAGGCAATATGTGCCAAGGTGATGGGGTTTGAACATGTGATGACTCCTGTTGTTAAAATTATTAATTCAATTTGTGCAAAGGCCAAGCAGCACTGAACCTTCAAATTATTCCTTGAAGAACTATCAGCCGAGTATGGTGACCTTATACTGCACACTCAAATCCGATGGCTTAGCAGAGGAAAAATACTGCGAAGATTCCTTTCGCTATTGCCAGAAGTCAAAGTTTTTATGGAGTCTAGAAATGAAGATACCACACTGTTATCAAACACTCAATGGTTGCTCGATTTAGCTTTTTTGACATATGTGACAGAAAAATGAAATGTATTGAACTACGAGTTGCAAGGCAAAAACAAGACAATAACCAACATGGTAAGTTCTGTGAAAAGTTTCAAATCAAAACTTGACCTTTTGATACAGCGTGTGCAGAAAAGAAAGATGCAGCACTTTCCCTCTGTGCTCCAAATCCTTTCAGAAAACAAAGCTGATGCTGAGGTCCTGGACATAGAAAAATACAGTAGCCTCCTCATGAGGCTTAATCAAGAGTTCAGCGACAGATTTAGTGATTTTGAGCAACTGGAGCCCTGTGTGATGTTCACTTCAAACCCCTTCATGGAAGTGGATGTTAGTGACATTTCAGAGAAAATTTGTGTGCTTCTGAACCTTGACTCTACCACCATGGAAATGGAGATTGTCACACTTCAAAATGACATTGAATTGAAATCAAGGAAATCTGACATTAATTTCTGGAGTCTTGTGGATGCTCAAAAGTTTAAGAACACCCACACAGCTGCATTGAAACTTTTTTCCCTATTTGGCTCAACCTATCTTTGTGAATCAGAATTTTCAGATATGAACTTCATAAAATCTAAGTTTCGCACACGTCTAACTGACTAACATTTAAATGACTCCATAAGAGTTGCCCTCTCAAGCTACACCCCAGATTACAAGGGATTAGTGGACACCATGCAGTGTCAAGTCTCTCACTGAAATAATTTGAATGCCTTCGCAATCAATACTTGTTCAATGACAGTTCCTGGTGAAATCCCAAACCTAGGTATCTGTTTCATTATGAACACCAAGATTAAAGTCGCTGCAGAGAAGAATCTTCAGCCCCCAGTTTTTTTTATTAATTGAACAAAAACAAAGGAACTTGTACTGCAGGACTGTTTTACAAACACAAGAAAAAGTAGCTGGAGAGAAGAATCGTCAGCACCTTTCCAACTTTTGATTTGCTGCACAAGAGCAAAGCAGTGTTTGCCGGAGGCCTGGTTTATTGAGATCAAGGAAAAAAGATAGCTATAGAGAAGACTCTTCAGCATCTTTCAAAAGTCCCTTTGTTAGTAACAGTTGTTAGTAGTTGAACAAGAACAAAGCAATGTGTACTTCAGGCATGGGCTTCAGACACCAAGAAAAAAGTAGTTGGAGAGAAGAATCTTCAGCACCTTTCTAAATGTAACATTTATTTGCTGCACAAGATAAAAAAAAGCAGTGTTTACTGGAGGCCTGGTGTATTGAAATCAAGATTAAAAAAAGAGCTAAAGAGAAGAATCTTCAGCATCTTTCAAAGTTCTTTATGGTTGAATAAGAACAAAGCAATGTGTACAGCAGTCCTGGGTTACTGACACTCCTACAAAGTAAAGGGAGCAATAAGAGTGGAGGACAAAATCGTTACTTTCCAATCCAAACAGAGCTGAAGTTCAGCTTATCCGGCAATTGAAAAACACAGCGATCTTGTCAAAGCTCCAGTAGAAGAATCCATCTGCAATTGTGATTCAGAAAAGCTTTGCACAGGCTGACTGCCACACACTGTGACTACTTCACTACTATAATGACTTCTTCGCAACTGCCCCCGCCAGGCTACCAGATTACACAGCATTAGAGGACATCATACTGTTCCACAGTGAAGGTAAGATTTCTGTTCCTTTTTGTTTGTTAATTGAGCTGCACTACAATGATTATTTCAGTGACAGCTATTGATAGGTCCTGATTTTGAAGCTATTAATTGAAAGGTCGTAAACTAGCGGTTTGCCAACAGCACACATGCAAAGTCTTTTCTTTCAGTGTTATTGTGTTCAAACCACAGTATGAGCTCTGAAGAAATAGGCTTAACGTCAATGAAACCGGTCGGGGGAGGTCTCAGAAAAATGCGCGAGTTGCTTGGGATTTAGTAGCTCATGACGATTTTCACTGACCAGAAGTAGCTCTCACTACACAAAAGGTTGGAGACCCCTGCTTTACATCAACTGCAAAAGGCAGTAGGAATGCTTAATTTTGCGCTAAGAATCATACCAATGGCCAGACCATTTTCGCATTCCATTGCACAAGCAATGTCTGGTTTGAAAGAGAAGCAACACCACAATCGGTTGTCCAGCAAGGTTAAGCAGGGTATGCGGATTTGGATGGCATTCCTGCATGATTTCAATGGCACTGTAGTGTGGCCCAGCTCTGCTAGGTCCAACCCAGACCGTGGCCTAATGACAGAGGCTGCTGGGAGTTTGGGTTTTGGTGCCATTCTGGGCCCCGATTAGGCAGTGCAACGTTGGCCAGCTTGGTGGGTTGACGCTGGTTTAACGGGTAATATTGGACTTTTGGAATTGTTTCCCATTTTGGTGGCCTTAACCATTTGGCCACACCAGTTTCGCAATCAATCAATGGTTTTTTGTCTGATAATATGGCAGCAGTAGAGTGCATTAATCAGCAGTCTGCTCATTATAGGATGATGCTTCGCTTGTTAAAAGAGGTAGTATTTCAATGCATAAAATTAAACGTGATGTTTAGGGCCACGCACGTCCTAGGAGTACTCAACCACGCTGCTGATGCATTGTCTTGTTTCAAGATGCAGGTTTTCAGGTCCTACCACCCAGGAGCAGCGAAAAGTCCAACACCTTTTCCAGAGCAACTTTGGCAAGTTGGTGCCCCAACCTATCAGACCTCGTGGCAGGTAGCACCCAGGAACAGGCGGGCCTATGAAGGGGCTTTAACCAGCTATTGCGATTTTCTTGGGGGCGGCTGGGAGGGGGCATGGCATGAGCCAATGGCTGTCATATCAATCGTTAGGGAATTGAGAGATGGGCGGCATTCTTTAGCGTGCGCCAGACGCCACATGGCAGCAATCGTCCTTTTTGCAAAGATGCAGGAACATAGGGATCCCACAGGTTCTTTTATAGTTAAAAGGGCTCTGAAAGGGTGGCAGCACCTACACAGTTCCCAGCCAGACGTCCAGCACCCGATTAGCGTGGAAGTATTGTCAGCCCTCATGGAGGCATTGGGGAGAGTATGTAGATCCACGGGGGGATTCATCTTTTCAGGTCTGCTTTTTCCCTCGCCTTCTATGGTGCCTTCAGGGTGGGAGAATTGGTGATGCGTAACAAGCATGATTGGCATGGTGGGATGCAAATTTGCACATGCTCACTTACAGAGAGGATCTTTATCCTTATCAATTCCTAGATCCAAGACAGACCAGAACGGGAGGGGTGACCATGTAATTCTTCACAAAGCTCAAGGGAGCACATGCTGTCCAATAAGCAATTTGGAGGCTTTTCTGGCTTACAGGCCACAAGGCGTGGGAGGTCCACTCCTGATTCACCAGGATGGGACCCCCCTCACGAAATTTCTGAAAGAGCAACGTCATATCGCCCTGATCATGAAGATTCCCGAGTGACGGCTGTACCCGCCCGTTCACTATTGTTTGCTGCCATCCAGGGAAGTGACGGATTGGTCCTCCCTTCGTTTTCACATACCCCTGTTTGCCACTACTGGCCTTCCCCCCTTACAGTGTGTGACCCGATCTCGCCGGGTTGGAATTATCACCGGTCCCACGATTGTTTGCGTTTACGTATATTTCAGCCCTGAAGAGTCACGGGTGACTACCCGATTGACGAAACAAGTGTCGGCTGGTTTCTTCTTTTGATGTTTCCCTTCTGATGAAGGTTTAAATATACTTCACCCAAAAGAAACGCTCTTTGTTCTTGGTTCTTTGTTCTTTGATCCTGTCTCCGTTCATGCTTGAACAATACTATGTTTGTCATAGACATTACTAATACTCATCCAACGTGTGCACAGGACTTTTGTTTTAGTTTACATGTCAATGATGCCGTGCTGAATATTAAGTGAACATCAAACACAAGCTAGTAGAACTTGCTACCTGCATATCCTACGAGCGGAGCTCGATAATCTCTCGCGCCGGGCTCCTCTTGTGACTGCCGAGTGCAGAAGACAGCATGGCAATGACGCACAAGCCAAACTGGAAAATGCTGGATTGACCCCTCCCCCAGACCCCAGCACACCAATCACTTAATAATAAACAACTGTTGCTGGGTCTCTCTCTCGAGGAAGAGGCAGAGGCCACTGCCACACCCCACTACTTTCCCCGAAGCCGGACTGACCTGCCCCCAGCCATTGGAATGAACGGGGAGCTTCTTACTCCTCCCTGATCTATTCGAATAACACCCAAAATCCAATGCTATTCTGTCAGTGAGACCAGGCCTTTCCCACCTGTGTGTTGTCAATGCCCTGCTTTCCCCACTCCCTCAAAAAAAAACACGGATTTTCCCATGTTTGTTCACCGAGCATCCAGCATCATTTATCGCTTGCTGCTCGGTGTTCCAGCTCACATTTTTTTAATCCCCCAGGGTGGCAGGGCGACACCCATCTTGCCTGTGAACACCAACCGCCCTTGGTTTAAATGATGTCAATGCACGAACAAGGAGGATTGCGATTGTGCCAGTTGCATAATGTTTTTGGTGATTTGTTAGCTAGGACTCAGGTGGCACCCGCCATAGTAATTTGGGAGGTAATGACCTGGTACACCTGGGCAGGAAGGGAGTGGTTGAGGCACTGATCACGGCATTAGGATGGTTGGCAAAGAAGTGCCCACAGGCAGTGTTAGTGTGGTCCCACATGATGCCGAGGTTTCAATGGCGGGGGGTGAGTGGGTGTGGGCCTTTAATCATTCCTTGAAGAGAATCAATAACAGGATTGATAAGCTTTTTCGGTCCCCCAGACTGCAGATGATTGTGCATGGGTGCATCCAGGGGATCGTTTTTTATCTCCAGGATGGGGTTCACCCCTCTAAGCTGGGCAATGAGTATTTCATTGAAAACGTTCTAGCCTGGATGTTAGGAGCAAAGGACAGGGCATGACCTTTTGTCAATAGGTGGAGTGGGGGATAGGTGGAGGGGGGGCAGTTTGTCGGTCAACTATACTGGCCTGTGTCAGTAAGGTCGTTATTGGTCGGTCAATTTTTTCCATCTTTTAGTAGGCATTCCATCATTAATGGGGACGCCTGGGGGGGCACTGTGGTCTCTCATCACACTCCAGGGGGCGTTTACGGCCGGTAGGCTAAAGGGTGCGGGGGTAGGAAGTTCCACTTTCGGCAGGCCTTTGGGCGAATCCCCGCACAGTGGTAGGGGGTGCCCAAGGGAAGGAATTTGATGGGCAACCGGGCGTCCTGCGCAAGGTCACTCCGGTAAGAAGGGGGACCTAGCAAGTAGTGTGGGACCAGTCATGACCTTGCACGTAGGCTCATCAGGGATACGCAGAAAACAAATTGTACATATTTCAGTTTTATGTTAGGTATGACTATGTATTAGATACATGTTAAGGTTAGCCATATAGAAGTGTAAATACGTTGGATATGGAAATGAATAAAGTTCTGAATATGTGTAGGTTTTCTGGGTAGTAAGAAGTGATTGAATTTTTAAATATGATTTTTTAATTTGAATAAAATACGGTTGGGGTTATCCGACCCCTATTCTAAGCTCTGTGTGGATGTTGATTTATTATCTGTGCCTCGGGGTAAGGGGGAGATGGGTGAAATACCCTGTGGTCTCTGGACTGGAGGTGGGGGTCACCCTGATGGAAGGGGACATGGCAATACCTGGCCATATGCACAAGAAATAGTAAAACCCTTTAAAATTTAGCCTTAAAAAAATAAGTATTAAAACGGACAAGCAGCGCCTTTCATGAACTTGCACCCGCTGCGCGTCCGTTTTCCCATGAATTAAATATGTTCCCCCCCCCCCGGAAGTAATAAGTAAGCTGGACCGCCAACCACAACTAACTAAGATGGCGGTCGTCGCAGCAATATCAGCGTGGCACTCTCTCCGCTCAACCAGGAGCCCTCGCGGCAGACCAGAGAGTGGAAAAACTAAGTACAGGCAGGCAAAATTAAAAGAACAATAAAATAGTAAATGCACAAGAAATAGTAAACCCTTTAAAATTCAGCCTTAAAAAGTCGGTATTAAAACAAACGAGCGGGCCTTACATTAACTTGCATCATGTGAGTCTTGTGAGGGGCTGTATTGGTGATTGAGTGGGTAGCTGAGTGGCTGTATGAGTGAGTTAGTAGTAGTATGAGTGGCTTTATGAGTGACTGGATGTGTGAGTGCGTCTTTGAATAAGTGAGTGGGTGTGTGAGTACTTGCATGGGTCTGTGAATGGGTTTGTGAGTAGTTGTGTGGGAGTGAAGTTGTATGGAGTGTTAGTGGGTGAATGAGTGGTTCGGTGGATGATGTAATCAGTGATGTAATTTGAGATGTCATCAGTGATGTCATTAGTGATGTCACTGACCATGTCATGAATTATGTAATATGTGAGGTCATAAGCAGTGTATTGTGGGGGCATAAGTTGTACTAAGCTCGTGTTACTACAACTGCTAAATTTCTATGGTATTGTACCAGTGCAATCTTAGCCTTACTACAATGTCCATGTATCCTTTGTTTTCTCAGTGAATTTCTAAGGTTTTTTACATTCTTTTTTCTAACTGTAACGTCACTGTAACCTTTGGTTTTATAAGTGAAAAGGTTTTTGAATTTTATTTCCTAATCATAACCACTAACCTTTGACAGTAAGTCTGTGAGTGAGTACATGAGTGTCTCAGTAAGTCTGTGAGTGGGTGTGTAAGTCTCTGAGTGGGTCTGTGAGTCAGTGTGAGAGTGTCTGAGTGGATCTGTGTGTGGGTGTGTGAGTGTCTGAGTGTTCTTTATTTTACCCTCTTTTGCTCATTCTCTGCTTGTTTTCCACCTTTTTCTGCTCACTTCTGTGGTTTATTTTGTCTCTTTATGCTCGTTCCTAACCTTTATTTTACCTCTTTCTGCTCATTCCTGACCTTTATTTTGCATCTTTCTGCTTGTTTCTCACCTTTATCAGATCTTTATCAGACTTTGATCAGACCTTTCTTTTGCCTCTTTCTGCTCTTTGCTGACCTTTATTTTGCCTGTTCCTGCTCATTTCTGAGCTCTATTTTTCCTCTTTCTACTCATTCCTGAGCTCTTTCTGCTCGTTTTTCACCTTTGTTTGGCTCTTTCTGCTCTTTGCTGACCTTTATTTTGCCTGTTCCTGCTCATTTCTGAGCTCTATTTTTCCTCTTTCTGCTCATTTCTGAGCTTTGTTTTACCTCTTTCTGCTCGTTTTTCACCTTTGTTTGGCTCTTTCTGCTCATTGCTGACCTTTATTTTCCCTCTTTCAGCTCGTTTATGACTAGGCCTGGGCGGTGAACTTCGCTCCGTTCGCGGAGTTTGCAGAGTTTTCTGCACTTCGCACTCCGCGGACTTCGTGGAGTGCAGAAAACTCCGCTTTGCGATGTGCACCGGAGTTTTTTCCACGCTCGCGATCGGGAATGGTACGTTCGCGAGCACGATCTGCCACTCGGGTAGAATTTCGACCCGAGCGGCAGCAATACCAGCAAAAACTGCAGTTCGCACTGCACTCCGCCACTCGCGGAACTTTGCGGAGTTTTTTTGTAACAAAACTCCGCGAACTACACCCAGGCCTGTTTATGACCTTTATTCTGCCTCTTGCTGCTGATTTCTCACCTTTATCTTGCTTCTTTATGCTCGTTGCTGACCTCTATTTTCCTTCTTTCTACTTGTTTCTGACATTTATTCAGCCTCTTTCTGCTCTTTTCTCACCATTTTTTGTGGCTCTTTCTGCTTGGTGCTGACCTTTATTTTGCCTCGTTCTGCTCATTTCCTACCTTTATTCTGCTTCTTTCTGGTTATTTCTCACCTTTTTTCTGCCTCTTGCTGCTCATTTCTGACCTCTATTTTGCCTCTTGCTGCTCATGCTGACCTTTATTTTGCCTCTTTAAGTTGTTTTCTGACTTTATTCCGCCTCTTTCAGCTTGTTTCTCACCTTCATTCTGCCTCTTGTCGCTCATTTCTCATCTTTATCTTACCTTTTTCTGCTCTTTACTGACCTTTATTCTGCCTCTTTCAGCTAATTTCTTACTTTTATCTTGCCTCTTGCTGCTCGTTTCTGACCTTTATTCTTCCTCTTTCTGCTTGCAGATGACTTTTTATTCTGCCTCTTTCTACTTGTTTCTAACCTTTATTTTGCCTCTTGCAGCTCTTTAACCCCGTGCTGC
This sequence comes from Triturus cristatus, assembly GCF_964204655.1. Classification (NCBI taxonomy): domain Eukaryota; kingdom Metazoa; phylum Chordata; class Amphibia; order Caudata; family Salamandridae; genus Triturus; species Triturus cristatus. Next base: position 791,286,143 of record NC_140595.1, read on the forward strand.
AGGGGGAGCCTCAAGGCCGCTGTGGTCCCTGCCAGCTTCCTGCCTCCTGTGGAGTCAGCATTGCTACTGCATGGAAGAAACTACTGAAAGGCAGCTCCCTTCGTGCAGGAGCAATCGTCTTGTCTGTTTCCCTGCCCGCTGGACAGCATGCACCAAAACAGACGAAACTTCAGCTTCCAGCAAGTGAGAATATTTGGGGTTGGTGATCCCCAAGGCCATTACTGGCTCCAAGAGGGGGTGAAGCACGACCCCCCTCCTTCTGTTTGCATTGGCCAGCCCCGGGGAGGTGGTGGTCCCACGGGCCGTATATGCCGGGGAGGGGAGCCGCACTGCCCCTTCCCACTTTTAAAATGGGATTTTGGCCCTGGGGAGGTGATGGTCCCTGGGGGCCATGAGTCCCCCCATTACTATCAACTTTGCCCCATGGAAGTGGTGGTCCCTGGGGCATGGAGGCTCCTCGGCCCCCCGTAGCACAAAGATAAGCCTCTGGGAGCTGGTGGTCTCCGGGGCTTAAAAGAGCATCAGGAGGGGAGCCCCATGCACCCCAACCATTAGGGAAAAGCAGAAGGCCGTGCTTCTTTTGAAGCATTTTTTGGCTGGAGCCGTGAATCCAGCACAACTCCCACTGAAAAATAAAATAAATGCGCCACAGGGCGTGTTTGCACACATGTCACCTCAGGCCCAGCCCCCTCCCTTCACCACTGTGCAAACGCGCCCCGTGAACACCTCTCTGAAACACAGCTCCCTGGCGCATACTGGAGGTTCCTGGTGGGCTAGTGGGCCCCCAGGAACCCCCAGTATTCAAGGGGAATTAGTACCCCATCTTACAACACGCCAGGGGACGCGTTTGCAGAGTGCTGCAGGGAGGGGCGGGGCCTCCTGCGCGGTGCGGTCTTTTTTTTAATTTATTTTTTTAAGAAGGGGAGCTGTGTGGCCCCCCCTTCCTTTCCTATTTTATTGGCCCTGGGGACCCCATCCCCCAGGGCCTGACCCCTATTTCTTTTTATGCTGCGTGGCCCCCATCCCGAGGCCATATTCGGCCCCGGGGACCCCATCCCCCGGGGCATGGCCAATGTTTTGATTTTTTTTAAATAATTGGAGGGGGGCTGCGTGGTCCCCCTCCTCAGGCCATTTATGACCCCGGGGACCCCATCCCCTGGGGCCGGCCTTTGTGTGTTTTAAAAAAAAAAATTATTATGGGGGAGGGGGGCCGTGTGGCCCTCCTCACGGGCCACTCATTGCCCCGGGGACCCCATCCCCCGCTGGCCTGGCCTCTCTTTGGGGACCGTGGGGGGATCCCCAATTCCCCCACTGTCCCGCCGGCTCCCCGCCTCCTGCGGGAGCCGGCATTGCTTTTCCACACAGGAAGCTGCTGACATGCAGCTCCCCTTGTGGAAAAGCATTCTGGTTTGGTCTTCCAAAAACCAATCCACAGTTTGCAATGACAGGGGGGGAGCCGCAAGTCTCCCGCCCTGTCATTGCAAACAGCAGTGTCCCGGGGGTGGGCACCCCGGGACACTGCAGGAGCCGGCCCTGGGGGGTGGCGGTCCCCAGGGCCATCACTGGCTCCAGGAGGGGTGCCACGCAGCCCCCCTCCCACCTATGGCACAGCCCCTGGGAGGTGAAGGTCCCCGGGGCGTGTGGGAGGGCTTGAGCCCCCTACACAGGTAATTAAAAAAAAAAACAAGCCCCTGGGGGGTGGCGGTCCCCGGGGCTGCGGGGTTCCCCCTGGGCCCCCTGCATACATTTTTATTCAATGCCCCCAGGACCTGGCCCACCCGGGGGCCTCAATTAAATGAAGCACGGGAGCCCGCACTTCATTTTTTTTAAAATTTCGGCGGGATTCGCGGACCCACGGTGAAGTTTGCCAAATTTCTTTTTTTTTAAATCCTTTTTTTGGCCTTGGGGGTCCTTGTGGGACCACCTGAGCAGGCATAGGTGGTCATGGTGTTTCTACCCTGCCCCCTTTTCTTGTTTTTTGCGCTAGTTTTATTGTTTTCTTGTGCCTCGGTTCTACTGAGGCACAAGATGGCTGCCAACACTTCCTGGTTTGGAGTGTTGACAGCCAATTAGAATGCAGCTCGTGATCGGGAGGGTGCACGGATCCACCGTGCCTCTACATATCGAAACTTTTATTTTTTTATTTTCTCAGCAACTACTGAACGGATTTACACCATTTAAAAAAAAGGACGGTTTCTGAACCAATCACTACCTTTTTGCCAAATTTGGTGTAATTTCGTTCAGCAGTTTTGGCTGTAACCGTGTCTAAAGTTTCCTATGGGAAATCGATTTTTCTACCTCTATTTTTTTAATTTCTCAGGAACTACTGAACGGATTTACACCATTTAAAAAAAGGTCGCTTTCTGAACCAAGGGCTACCTTTTTGCCAAATTTGGTGTAATTCTGTTCAGCAGTTCGGGCTGTAGCCGTGTCTAAAGTTTCCTATGGGAAATAACATGGGGAAAACGCGTTTTGGGACCTCTCTTTTTTCTCGACCCGCTTGACGAATCACCCCGAAACCTTCAGGATAGGAGCTGACCATAGCGCCCCACTAGTTTTTAAATTTTCGCGAAGATTCATCATCCGGCGCCAAAGTTATTGGGAAAAGAAAAAACTCTTTTCCTATGGAAACTAGGTCCTAACTATAGCTACCTACTGGCGACCGCCAGTAGATAATATGGATATATATATATATATATATGCTGTTCTTTACGCTCCATATCTTTAGGGCAAGATCAAAGACCTGCTTGGGAGCTTCCTTCCAAAGAAAGTAGAAAAACCACAGCAGCATCTTGCCTCTTAGACCCCTTTTCCTCAACCGTTGGATGAGCATGGAGTGAGAAATAGTATCAAAGGTGACAGATAGATCCAAAAGGAACATCACAGCTGTATGACCTACATTAACGAAGGTGCAAAGTTCGACTAGAGCTCCTGTCAGGAATGACTTACTAACACGATTGAGTCTAACCTTGCTTGAAATAACTCCAGTGATAAACTGGCATCAAGATGGTATGAAAGTTGAAGATTAACTATAGTATCCAAGACATTTGTCACAAAAGAGAGCAAAGACATCATTAAATATTTAAGCAGTACGTTTAAGTCCGTATCTGACATTTTTGAGCAATGCAATAACCATGGCCTCCTTCCACTTATTCGAAATTTTTAACGTCTCCAATAATTGATTGCATAATTGGGTCAAGTGGGATGCAATTCCATACCAGTTTCATGGTTTGCATTTTACAAGGTTTTAAAGGAGAACTTCATTTAGTGTATTCCAATTTAGCACCCCCAAATAAAGGCTGTGCACCTCAAAACATGGGTCCTACAATCACAATAGGAGGCTGGAGCTCAATTATAGAACTTAATAAATGGACCCATTATACTACATATAGTATATTTACTATACTATTATAAGGAATAAAGTACCCCTGTCATATATTATAAGGATACTGCAAGCTCTGTTCCCTTTGAGGAGTGTACTTGGGCACCCACTCAGCCTCTTTCTTCCTGTCATGCACAGAGAGCCTGCAAGGGATCCCAGAAAGAAAAGGAAAACAAAGCAATTACCACTGCCATTAAAATCAGAAGACTTATTTTGGCATAGTTCCTCCCATGCTTGGTTTAAGCTGCCCCCTGCATTGATCCTTATCAGAATCCCCCCCCCCCCCCAAAAAAAAAGGTGCTGCTAATGTGCTGCCTATTGTTTGGCATTTACCTGTGGCAGCTTCAAGCTCTAGTGTAAACAAATGCTGGCCACTGGAAGGACTCCTGAGCACCTCATGATTGGTGAGCAAAGTCTGTTCTGGCTTTGCACAACTGAATTTGTCATGCAGATGTTATCTGCTTTTACTGCAAAAGATTCTTAACTACTTTACATTAAAACTTAAAACTGGTTATAAAGTTGTAAGTTGTGTAAACATCAGAAAATGTATCACTTAAATCTTGCATGCTGCACTTAATAAATATCAAACTGAGGTAGGATTAATATCCTGTCTGGCAGTTCTAAGTATATGCATTTAAAATGCCTGATTTCTAAAATGATGTGTTATAAAAATGAAATTCAAATATTACCTTTTACTGGGATACTACTTTGTTGTGCTATTCTTTTAGGCATTGGGAGGGCATGTGGTGACATTTTTGTGACACCGATATGTACAGCTACCCCATAATCTTTTCAAGAGGATTTTTAATCAGATGTAAATAGCCTTGTTCCTACATTTTAGATCTGCGGTTTGTGCTTGAAGTGTAACCCTAATCTTCATGTATGACTTGGTCAATGTATCAATGGAAAACGCCTAATTCATTCAATACATTCTACTTTTAAAATATAGATTTTTAAAATCTTTCTCCTGGTATTGAATAGACTGATGGATCATGTTCAGCTGACCTTTTTGCACTTTTCTGGGATTTCAACCAGTGTCTGAGATATATCTGTAGTTGTGAAAATATAATAATCAAATTGATTGAACGGTACCTTAATATCCCTTTTGAAAACGATTCTACTTAGTATAAATGTTTTTGAGATTTAAATGGACTGATAAGGATCAAAGTAAATGTGTCACTTAAGATGGCCTGCATTTTAGGGATATAACAATGTGTTAGTTAAGTAGCAAGGATATTTTGAGTTTGTGTTAACACTTTTCTTTCCATTGCCTACCATCCTGTGTGTATGAGGAAATGGACACCATGTGACTGGTAGGAATAATTTGCTAGTGCTCTGAAATAGTATACCTCTCTCATACTTCCAACCTCATACCTCATTATGTCCCATACATTCAATGCCCTACACAACTGCATCCCCACCTACTTGATCCACTGCCTGAATTTCCATCGGCCCACAAGACACTTCCGCTCCACTTCCCTTTCTCTACCTCTTACCCCCAGCATCCAACATAGCAGATGCAGAGGTCGCTCTTTCTCCAACTAGCAGCAAAGACATGGAACGAGCTACCCTTTCATCTCCTGACCTCCCCATCTCTTCCAGAGTTCAGAAAGTCCGAAAAGACCTGGCTATTTGGATAATCAACTGGATCCTACCAGCGCCTGGATACCCTCATGGGTGACAAGAAGCACTCTGCAAATTTACAAATTTGCTGATTGAGTGATTGATTGATTATGTTGAAAATGTGTAGTTTTCAGGGATTCTATGAAATCTACTGCATTATCATTTGTTTAGCTTTTATTGGGGATGTTGGCTATTTTTCTGAGCCCAAGCATATGTTCATTAATTCACCTCTGATGTCATTCCCCATTAAAGCTTGTTGTGAAGTAGGGGTGTCAATACTGAAGCAATGGAAACATAAGTGCGACCTCCACCTGTGCCCAGAAACACTCCTTTTCAGTCTGTGAACTCTCCTTTGATCAAACAAAGCTGACTGCCACTTGTGGACTGCCGCACCTCTTTTGTCCCTGTGTTTTTTAAATGTCATTATTTATCCATCTATATATATAGACACACATATTCATATTTACGCATAATATATATTCATATATACACACAGGCTGAGAACTTTTCCTTGTTTCACTGCAGCACTTAAGAGTTCTTGGAGGGAGAGCAGCACTGCCTGTTGTGTATTTATCATAACACAAAGTACACAGTTGTAACATCTGTGTTTGCCTTTACGGTGGAGTTGTACGGCCATGTCTGTAAAGCTGGAAAAATCTCTTTGGTGCAAAGGTGCACAGGAATTTCTATTAAAATGGAAAGTCTTTCATCTCTGGCCTCCTTTTTCCTTGCACTGGGCAACCTAGACTCTGGCTAGGGCTCTTATAGCTCCTTAGTGAGGGTCTCATGCCTTCTCAACTTACTATCCATTAAGTGCCCTCTGTGCCTACTTCCAGGGGTGCTGTGAAGTTGCTGTAGCATTTTACATCACAGTGATTTTGGGATTTATATACATGAAACTGAGCTGCTGTCAGACCCGAAAACTAAGCTGAACAACTCCAAAGTGCAGAGACAAAAATAGTCTTCTACCCTGTTGTCTTAAGTGGATGGAATTGCCTGTTCTGCTAGCTATCTAGAAGGTCATTTCAAATTCTAAGAGGAGCCTGGACTCCATCACTGTGGTACTTTAGTGTGTGTGTGTGTGCACATGTGTGTGTGTGTGTGTGTGTGCGCATGTGTGTGTGCGTGTGTGTGTGTGTGTGTGGGTGGGTGGGTGGGTGTGCACGTGTGTGTGTGTGTGTGTGTGTGTGCGTGTGTGTGTGTGTGTGTGTATTTTTGGTTTTAGGGAGGGTGCAGGATTTTTGTTGGCATAGGTTATTTTACATTTTTTTTTAATGGGTATGGGTTTTTGGGTGGGCATAAAAATATTTATAGACATATATGTTATTTAAATATATATAAAGGGATTAATTTAGACATATGTATTGATTTAATAGTGTGCACTGGCCTATTAAACATTCAATCAGTCACCTACAGTGTACTTCCTCCAGTGACATGGAAAGGTGGGGAAAACTGATTTCCAGGTAAATTATTGTTGTTGCAACACACAAAAATCTAGGTCTAAGTACAAAAAAAGGTTGCTTTTGCCAAAGATTCCAAACTGGCGCATTCGATCAATGAATGTGTGGTGGGAGACGGTGTCAAAGGCTGCGGAGAGGGCAAGTAGGATCAAGGTGGGTGATTCTTCTATGTCAAGTAACAATGAGAGCAAACTCTTCGAATTAATTTGCAAGATATAGCTTTGAAACTTTAGAAGAAGAAAACTTCCTCAGTGATTTTAAATTAGAAAAAGAAAGAGCAAAATGGAGAATAGAGATGGCATAATGTTTATTTGTAATGGGTGGTCTTCCATTTCAAGCAATATTAACACAAAAGTCACTAAATTAATTAACTACATCCCAGCCTTCCGGTAGCTATAGCACAAAGTAGAGAAGTGTAAATTAAGGCAATTTATAAAGTATATCTGCTTTTCTAGAGCAGAAATAGGGGATAAAGTTCAAACAATACAAATACCAAAGAAAATAAAAAAAAATAAAGTAAATATTAATTTACAAACTAACGCCACAATAACAAAACTCCAACAAGAGGACTGAAGATACAAAGAAGTGAGAGATTTGCAATTTACCTGATTGTTGTTGTGAATAGTAGTAAATCTCTAATCTGAAGTCGCTTTCCTGTAAATACAAATGTAACATTAAAGATAACTTCTTCTTAAGTTATTTTCAAAATATAGAGTAATAAAGGGGTACAGAAATGGCCACGTGGATATCTGCAGAGATAAGAATTTGGATAATATTGTGTTGTAAAAATGTTACTTAGATGTTATTTCATTTATTTAATTATTTAATTATTATTTGCTCAGTTACTAAAAATCATTTCATAAAATACACTGATTAAATGTATCATTTAAATTGCAATAAGAATCTTAACACAAGTCACATGTTTTAATATGTTCAATATCGCTGGCAAAGAGTGCGATGGGCGAAGAATACATAGTAAACTATAAAATTCATAAACTTCACCTGAGAAACGCATGATTGGAAACTATAGCGTAGCCGAGGGATGCCAGCTATTTTACACTATGCGAGGTAGCTTCATCATCTGAATTTCTTGATGCAAAACATTTTTGACAACAGAGCAGTCAAAATGTATTTATCTGCACATTTAGACTTGTGTTTCCCCCGTCAACGCATGCAATTACTGCTTGTTGGCATATTTTCACGACCAACCTTTTAAAACCGTGTCACAAAAGGTATCGGTGCTCATTCAGGAATGCTGGACAGATGCAAATGATGTGCGTGACAGTTTCAGGGACTTGGTAACAACCTCTGCAGAGGATATTGTTTCCAGTTACAAGCCATTTTGGGCACAGTTCTAGGGTTGGAAAGTCTCCCAAACACAGTGCTTAATTTGAGCAAGTGGTTTCTGGTGCTCGGCACCGGCACTTAATAGTCAACACCAGTGTTTATAGAGCAAAATCGACCCAAAAGGTCTTGGTGCACTTTTCATGAGCACCAGTTAAGGACACATTAATTTATTGTTGGAATGGGGAGATTAAGTGAGTTGCCCAGAATCGCAGGATCTTAAAGTCTATGCTGAGACTCAAACCTGTTTGCCCAGCTCCAAAGTCAGCAGCTCTGGCCATTACATCATATCCTCTCCCCACTTGTAGGGTTTCATGGTTACTAGTTATTTCTGTTATGGGCAGTGCTAATAGGAGCAATGGGATTGTGCAAGCTGCCCCCTGACGAGAGCCCCGGTACTTATTTTTTCATAAATTAACCACTGCCCAAACACAAGCACATTAGTTTTGCTTTCATGTAGGTAGACCAGCTGAAAGCCATAGTTCTGTTGCGCCAAGGTTTTGCTTTGAAAAGATTTTTTTGTCTTCCAGTAGCAATAGAGCATGCGCACTTTTGTTAGCGTGTTTCTCAAAGACACAGAAAGACGGTGGGAGCTCCCACAACTCTGTGATCTGAAGGAAGACCGTAGGTAATCCCTACAGCGGCAGTGTCCTAAGTTGTTGGATAGTTCCATCCATAGGAAAACATTAGGAAAAGAATGACAAAGCATTGAAAGAGTTCAGAAGGATGTTAGATTTGTATGGAAGGGGGGTGGGGATTGAAATGAGAGATATATTTACAATTGTATCTTATTTCTTTCTTGATTTTAGTGGAAGTAGTGAAATATATGTAATGGTGCCAGCAGACCATAGCTGTATTTGGCAGATGAAATAAAGACTTCCCTTTTGTATTGTTCAAAGACTCCTGTGGTGAAATCATATACGGTATAAGGTGAACCAAAGAAAAGAGGTATTAGGAACTGTAGCACCACGAGATTGAGTTGTATTGTTATTTTATTAAAAATACCTGTATCTAAAATTGTTTACAATATTGTATCCAAAATACAAACAAACATTCAAGATGGGATGAAACTAAAAGGTAATTTTCCCTGCAGTACCTGCACACATTGTAGGACGATCATTAAAGAACAAAAAGTAGTACTGAATGGTATCTCACATTGGATAAATGAAATGGTAAATTGTCGAACTAAAAATGTGGTGTACCTTTTAATTTGCCCCTGTCAGAAGGGGTACATGGGAGAGACAAGCAGAGAAATGCGACTTCGTCTCACTGAACATAGGTTAGCAATAAAAAACAATAAGAAAAATGCTCCACTAGTAGATCATTGGTTAGAAATGAAACATAGGGAAGAAGAACCTAAATGGTTCATTCTAGAAAAGATGAAACCATCAATACGAGGAGGTGATATTGACAAAAAAAGAAAACAAAGAGAACAATTCTTCATGTCTAAATTTAAAATGTACCACCAGGGCCTTAATAATAGAGAGGAGTGGGAAAGAATAATCAGGTAAAGGTACTGAATACTAATGTTTGAGTGACTGATATCTACATAAAATACTGTGTCCACTAGCCCGAGCATAAGATGTGATTTTAACAAATCATCAACAATATATAGGAATTGTTTAAAAACAATTTTTAAATAGACTTTATCTAATAAATAATTTAAAGGTACTGCATGAGATTTAGAGATGGTTTGGCTACTCGTTCTATAGAATTAAATAATTCCATAAACTAATTTAGCATTTGGGTTATAATCTTTAAATAGACCCTGTATAACACCAATAAGACTTTGTGAATACTCAATCTGACTAAATAAAGCTTTGAGCGGTCTTTACATGTTAAACTGGCCGCACGCCATGTAAACTCCCGAAAGCACATAAAATACAAACGGAAGCAAAATGATGGTGTGTTTGACGAGCCAACGTGAACCCTGCGATTTTAGCCATTCATAATAGAACGTTTTGAATTAATTCTCCAAATAGAGCTTATTTATTTATACCAACAAGATGGTGTCCTGAACGCTCTTTCTGACTCAATAAAGTTTTGAGTAGTTCTGGCAAAATAGTTGGACATAAACTACCAAAATGGCCGCACGAGACGCAAATGCGTATTTCCCGGAAGTGACACAGTCTTTAAACGGCAAAGATATGACGATGCCGTCTTTGACGAGCCATCGAGAATCCCGACAGTAGAGACGCTACGCGTCCCATACGGTAAGGATATAGGGACATTTGACAGAAGATGCATAATTTGGCGGCTCAGGTCGACTTATAATTGTAAGGCAGATAACTCTGTGGAGAATAACAGGGCTTTTTCTCAAGTCATAATAGCATGTTTTTCTTAAAATCAACGTAGAGCGTTAGAAGGAATGCTTAAAAATTAGAGTCTGTTTTTCTTAAAATCGACATGGAGCTTTAGAGAGGATGCTAAAAAATTAGAATATTCTTTTCTAGTCGAGCATTTATTGAATAGACATGGAAGTAGTCGCTTAGAGCAGGGGTATTGCTTCGGTAATGTCAGCGAATAATATTGCAGTGCAATGCCTCTGTTCTTTATAAATGGTATTGACGGTACATTTAATGTTAGGAAACAGGAATAGACCCACAGATAATTGGACTCAAGGGAGTTTATAAAAACACTATGGAGATAGTGAGGAAATCTTGGCATGGTCGATTGTATAGTGATAACTTGACAGTCGTTGATAAATATATTTGAATTCATCATCCACTTATATAGACTTTTCATCTCTATTTTTATTAATTTCAGGAATTGACTTCTGCTTGAATTGAATAAAGGCAGTAGTATTACCGGTATCATAAAAAGTGACAATACGTACCGGAACCTTTCGACATTAAAACGAAGGCTAAGAATAATATAAAATAAAAATCTGTGTCTGCATGGTGAGTCAATTCAATTTAAAAAAATTACTAGTGAATAGGCACTAATTGTTTTATGCAAATTATTATTAGCGCACATACTCTTTGTCTCAATAGGGTTCATGAACTCGATACCCTCTATTAATCACATATCGAATATGCAAAGCATCGATGAGAAATCAGAGAGGAAACAAATGTAAAACTACGGGTGAGTTAAGATCCAAAAGTAGGTTATTAAACAATAGGTTTATATATACACCGATTAACACGATCAAATAAAAAATTATAAGATCTTTTTGTACAATATTTATTTGTTTGCCTAAATAGGACGGAGTAAATTGATATCCTCTCTCGGTCAGCAAAGGATAAGAATTATGAAGCTTCATCCCCTATGTAAGTACATCAAAGAATATGGGATGAGTCTAAATTTTAATTATATTCATGATATCTCCATATACATGTATTGGAGAAATATAGGATAAAGGGTAGAAATATATAATGGGATTACCATACATATAATAGAGTAATCCTTACATTCTTACATTCCTAAATGCTTATTTTAAAGTCAATGGTGTGACATACTCCAAGAGATATCTAGTTTTGAGAACATCTCACCATGATTGCTGTAATTAAGTGGAAAGACGGGGTGTGGTAATATTAGGTATACTATCACCCTCTTTCAATATTGTGATACTATTAGCTCATCTTTATAGATTGTATTCTTACGCTCAACATTGATATTTGAGTATATCTACCTTGCTAATAAAATAACAATACATCTCAATCTCGTGGTGCTACAGTTCCTAATACCTCTTTTCTTTGGTTCACCTTATACTGTATATGATTTCACCACAGGAGTCTTTGAACAATACAAAAGGGAAGTCTTTATTTTTAACACTATACATACCCGGTCCCTTTTGGTAATACCTGGGAAACTCTCTTCTTTTTCTTTGGCAGATGAAAGCAATTGATAGCAATTCTAATTTGAACTAAGATGTCATAGAGAAATGTGATGCCATTCAGTGAAAGAAACTGGTGTGAAAGTTAATGAAATGTGTATCTAAAATCTGTCAATTAAAGTGTAGTTATTCGGTCATTCTAAATTAAGGATTCCATCTAATAAACCATGTGCAGAGTGAAGTTGAGAAAATGTTTTTGGCTATCCAGAAAAAGGCCCAGCTAATCATTTTTAAGTAGCAAAGCGTGAAAGCAGTGGCGGCTGCCTCTGTACGGGGTGATGGGGCAGAACTTACCTTCTTCACTGCCGCTGCCGCACATCTCTCCTCTATCCTCGCTCTCTGCCACCGGAAGCATCCAGGCTCTTGGACTCTACCAGCCAATCACAACGCTGCAGGAGCAGCGTCATGATTGGTCTGAGCAGCCTGTTTGGCCGCTCAGGCCGTACCTGGTTGGCTGGGCATGTTTTCCACTAGGCTGTGCAACACAGCCCAGTGGAGAATATGCCAAGTGTGCATGACTGTTTGGGGCCGGCCGGCCAAGCCTTCATGCGCACTTAGGGAGGGACTTCAAACCACTCCTGCTCCCTCTAACTGCGGCGAGCCCAGCCCAGCCCCACCCGACCTAGCTGGATGATAATAACTTATTATCATTTTATTTTTATTTTGCACTGCTCAACGAGCGGGGGGGGTGACGCTCCTTCACCTTAGCGGAGGAGCCGCCACTGCATAAAAGGAATGAAAGCGCGCAGTAAATGTTGATTAATGCATGTAGAGAAGTGTAAAGGCCGTCCCGTGAAGATATGATAGTGCATATAGAAGATTAAAGTATTACAAATAATCAAAGGTGGAGCATGAAAGGATGTCTGCTTCAAAATAAGAAAAACAATGGAAAATGAAGCATTGTCTTGTAAGCATTAGAGGGAGGAGGAATTCAAAAGGAAAAGCCACTAAAAGGGAAGGGTGGCCAGGAAGCGAGAATTTGCCATCACCAGTCGAACATAATGCATGCTTAAGAGATAAGAAGGGGAAACAAGCAATGGAGGAGCAAAGAAGGAAGTGTGACTAAAAAAATGCAGCAGGACAGAAAACGAAAGAGGCATTTTGAAATGAAGGTTGTTTATAACATTAAAGAACAGCATTGTATTTTTACAATTGAACAGGGGAGGTGGGCTTTTTAGAGCAGTTCTAAGAGAGAGAAAAGGGTGGAAGTGTGAGTTAATAAGTTGTGAGAAACAGAGGAAGAAAGATAAATATATAGGAAGGGTGGTTTGTTAACCCCTTCAGTGCCCGCCCCTTTCCCCGCCCTGTGCCGGCGCTTTCATTAGCGGGCGGGGTTTATGACGAGCTGGTCTCGTCATGGGCACAGCGCAACCGCGGCCCATGACGAGACCAGCTCGTCATAGGCATTGAAGAGGTTAAGCAAGAAGGGGATAGGACATCTATTGAATTATTGATGAAAAAGAGAAGAGAAAAGCCCCAATGTCATTGCTGTAAAATAAGATTAACAGTGTATTTAGCATGCTGTAATAAAATGTCACATTATTTTTTCATTGCATTTTAATTGGCTTAGTTTCTAATGTTTTGAGCAAAAGAACGAATTTTGTTTACTTTTGATAATGCACATGTGAATGTAAGGGAATCATACATTGTGAATGGGAAATTAAATGAATTGTTGCTGATGATTGCAAATGGAAAGGAGAATAAAACACTACCAAAAAGAAAGTGGAGGGCTGACAAATTCTTCCTTAAACGCATAGAGATACTTTAGAAAGCTCAAATAACAAGTGTATGGAGGAAATGCACAAACTATATAATGTGTCTTGGAAATGGATGAAAGTGCAGAGTAAAGTGGAATTTGTGCCTTTTAAGAAGCTGAAAAGTGCCTACTAAAGATGTGAGAATGCATGATTAAAAAATATTCAAGGGGGGAGTCAGGATGGAAATGTGACAAACCAATGGTGCAGGAATGCCAATGAAATGGAAAGGCTGAACTAGGGCTTGCTTAGACAAATATGATCTTGCGAAAATAGTATTGGGGTGGTGGGAAAGAGGTAGTGTAAAGTTATAAGCAGCGAGGGTATATAGAGTGTTGATTGGTGTTAGGAAAATGTTATTAAGATGTATGAAATATGCATTAAAGGAAAGGTAATGCCTGTGGTAAATCAGCAGCTGCACACACGAAAGAGACATTAATAATTATTAGTTGCTGATTCAGGTGTAAGAAAAGTGTGTTGCAAAGGAAGGACTGCGCATCTTAAATGTAAGTACTCCAAAAATATGCATAGCAATATTAAAGGTATGCATGCATTAAAAACAATTAGGTACATAATAACGACTACATAAGGAGTGTGGGAAACGAATAAAAAAAACAGGCAAAAACGTGTGCCCGGGATGGGTGGGGGACGCAACACGAAAGATGTGGGCATGAGAGAATGGATGCGGAAAGCAACACAAAGTACGTGGGCATGAAGGGAACAAATAGGGCAAGGAGGTGGAAGGACGCGGGCATGGTTGGGACAGATGGGTGAAGCAACACAAAGGATGTGGGTATGGAGGGGGCGGATGGGGGAAGCAACACAAAGTCTGGTCCTTGGTTGTGGAGGGTTTTGTATGCGTGGGTCTGGAGCTTGAACTGGCATCTCTTCTGGATGGGGAGACAGTTGAGGTTTTTCAGGGCCTGGGTGATGTGTGTCCTCTTGGGCAGGTTAAGGATCTGTCTGGCTGCTGTGATCTGGAGTCTTTGCAGGACACATGGATGTGGCTATGGTTGGGACTGATGGGGAAAGCAAACACAAAGTACACATGCATAGAGGGGACAGATGGGGGAGGCAACATGGTGGTGAAGGATGGGGAAACCAATGCATACCCAGCACAGCAACATGAAGGACACATATAAAAGTAAATGCAAAAGAATGTTTGTTTTAAATCATCAAAAGTATGCACCTGGATTGTATTTGAAGAGAATCAGGTGGCAAAAAGAAGGAATGGATATATTAAGGCGCAAATATATTATTGCGGAATAGAGAAAAGAGCATATTGACATTTTGGGAATATTGGCTATAATACAAAAAAAGTTCCTTGCATAGGAAGGAAGGCATATATTAACTTCTAACTACATCATTGTGATAAATAGCAAATCACTGTAAGAATGCAGCTGTTTAAAGTAAGATGGTTCAAATTAACAATTAGACAATAAAAGTGTGAAAAGGATTGAAAGCGACTATATTTAGCTAAACGCCTTTTAAAACAGTAATAACAAAAGCTTGGTAAAAAGAAAAAAAAATGAGAATTATGTTCTGTGAAGTCTACAGTTTGTGTCTTCATTGCCGAAAAGATCAACGTTCATGTTTTTTGTAACATATTAAAGACTTTTGTTGACACTGGAGATAGAAGCGTGAAGTCAAAAGGCACAATTTGTGAACTGAACATGCAGTTAATGTTTTGTGGATAGCAAGAAAAACTATGTGGGCAGGGGTAAGCCAAAGGATGGTGCGGATGGTGAAACCAACACAAAACTGAGACTTCAGCCCTCGTACTCTCAAAGGTCGACTACGGCAATGCCTTGTTCGTCAATATCAGGAAAAAGTTTCTGACTAAAGTACAGATTGTACAAAATGCAGCTGCCCGTCTGCTTCTGGGCATTCCTAAGCACTAAACTGCTTCTTCCATGCTTGGGCACCGGCATTGGCTCCCAATCAGGAAGAACATTGATTTTAAGGCTCTGTGAATTCCTTTAAAAAAATCCATGGCTTTGGTCGGGAGTACCTTAAGCACCGTTTTCAGTGGAATATTCCACCTAGGCCGCTGCGGTCAATCAATCAATCAATCAATCAATCATAGCATTTGTAAAGCGCACTACTTACCCATGAGGGTCTCAAGGCGCTGGGGGGTGGGGAATGCTGCTACTGCTCGAAAAGCCAGGTCTTGAGGAGTCTTCTGAAGGTCAGCAGGTCTTGGGTCTGCCGTAGGTGGATGGGGAGGGTGTTCCAGGTCAGCTTCAGCACATAATCTTGTAGTGCCCCAATACGAAAAGGCTGGCTAGGGCGGTAGAGGTTTTTGGGTGCGCACAAACAGACTTTGTAATTTCCTTCCCCTGGAATTGAAAAGGAAAACTAAGGGGTATATTCACAAGAACGTGTGATAACTACCGCAAGAGTAGCTTAACGCAACTCTCAACATCGCAGCCCATCGCGGGAAAATAGCCCCGTGACAACGTGGAATTCACAACAAGGCGACACCATGCGATAGTCTGCCTAAACCGCGGACAATGTCTGCGATACAACCACCTCGATGGAGATAAAAACACAAACCACAACACAAAAAAACCTGTGATGGGCCAAAGTGCGATGAGGAAATCAGCGATAAGCAGTGCTAGGCCTGCAACAGACACCTGGCAGGTGGGAAAATCACCATAAAAGTAGAAAAAACACCCAAACACAAACTGACCAACACCCAAGCTCCATGGAGGCAGCCGGAGCAGGTGCAGAGGACGAGCGCAACACCACAAGCACCCCAGACGACCACCCGGGACCACGGGGACAGGGAAGGGCAAGAACAAGAAGAAGAGGAAGAGGAAGTTCAGTCCGCCGGCAAACAGGATATTAGTCACGGAGGTGATGGAACACCATCAACAACTGTTCATCACCTCCAACGTGTCACTGGGCACCAAAACTGGAATATGGCGGGACATCGTGGACAAGGTGAATGCCGTCGGAGAGCATAAGAGGACAATGGACAAGGTCAAGAGGCGATGGAATGACATCAAGAGAAAGACCAAGGAGAAACTTGCAGCCAACCAGAAGGCAGCAATGCAGACTGGAGGTGGGGGCCCAGCGCCACAGCTCGTGCTGGATGACATGGAGGAGCTGGTGTCGACAGTCATCAGTGTGGATACTGTGGCCGGAGTCGGGGGACCGGATACTGCTTGACAGGACACAACACAACCACAACAGGGTGAGTGACCACCAGGTACTGGGGGGACAGGTGGAGATGGCCACAATGGCACAAAAGCACAATCAAGCAGAGCACAGTGCACACCCTCAATGACTCTGGGTCATCGCCCAGATCTATAGACTGTCACAATGTACAATGCCATGCTGTCTGAATGTCAACATGTACCATGCGGCTACATACATGTGGATACATTGCAATACTAAGAAACAAAATGGACAAGTTCTTTTAACAAGGTATCTTCAGGCACACGCTTTTTGTTGTTACCTTTTGTGAAAATGAAAAGGAGAGTAAACAACTGTTGTAAAAAAAACCCTCACCCACCTACCTAGTAGGTGGCATGCTTCATCATCGGGGCCCAACTGGATTACCTAATGCAATCCAGCTGTGCTACAACGCCTGAGTTACAGCGGAGCAGGTTGTTTGGTGAAAGGGAAGTGCAGTGCTATGTGAAGTGTGATTACGAGTTACAAATGTCTCTTAGGAGTGCGCTTTTGAAAATTTTTAATGGAAGGGTCCTTGGACATGAGTAAAAACGAAATCGGGATCTCTACAGGGGTATAGTATGTACCCTGGTATCCCTGATACATAAGGTCTACTAGTTTCAGCCTTTTAGATAGTTCTTTAGGCTTTCTTCAGGACCAAAAAATAGTGTGTGGCCTAAAAAATGGAGGAGGCCACGTGGGGTGCAAGTATCAGCACACACCCTAAAGTGTGCTGTGAGTGTAGTGGGTTGTGATTATTACTCACAAAACCTCTGATCGGAGTACCTGTAAATAAAAAGATTAGTGAGTACAAGTACACAGTTGTTCTTTCATGCATCTGTATTATTAATGCATGCTCCTATTTATTTGTAGCTGGTGGTTTCATGCATGTGGCAGGGTGTGCATGCATGATGGTTCACCACTAAAAAACTTGCGTGGCTACAATGTGCCCCGGTGATGCTAAGAATAAACGGGGAATCCATAGGTGTATGAGGCTAAGTGATAATGGCGCGACAAATTTGGGCACATTGACCTTATATACATTATGGTCTATGAGTATTCTTAAGTGCTTTCTTACATTTAACTTCTAAATATGATAAGCTCTATCTGATTGTGGCGCATAGTGGCAATCACATGAACCATAAAGACAGACTTAAGACAAACAAAGTCAACAACAGATATTTAGTTGTGGCGCGTAGTTCATATTCTGTGAAAATCATGTGTAAACTAAAAACGGACCAACAACACGAAGGACTGACAATGGCGGTCTCACATTAACTCTGAGTGTGTTATGCCTCTGAAATCTGATCGGTCTGCAAATTCCCATGCTGACCCTATCGAGATGAAGAGGTAGTAAGGATATCTGGATAGAAAATTACATAAAAGAACTCCGTTTGTGTAGCATGGTATGGCTACTCGAAAACTAGTACTCACATTTGGCAGGGGAGAAAGGTCGTGTTCACCTACGCATCCGATCGGATCCGCTTGTTTGGCCGTGTTCAGGTAACTGAGCTGGCACTTAATAGGAAGCGGAAATGCTCACAAGGTCACGTGTGAAACTCCAGAACCACTAGTACGATGTGGAGCATTGAGGCATATGAGCCGCGTATACGTGGTAGGACTGCGGGGATTGGGGTGTCTATTACGAGTGAATTATAATGCCAGAGCGTGAGAACGATTGATGTTAAAGTTAAGATGTTTCACGCTAAATGTTAAACACGGAGGCGCATGCGTGTAAATATCTTTGTAAGTATCAGTGCCCAAATAAAGTTGGTAGCTAGCGCAACGTGTTGAGCAATTTGTTACAAACGTGAGAACAATCATATGTGGAGCTAGCGCGAAAAGGTATCACGCTGGTGTTCAAAAAGGCAGCGCATGGGTGCGGCTGAATTGGGACGTGTCAGGAGCCAAATAAAGTTAGATGCGGTATCCTGAAAAAAGACAGCGCAATGCTGTTGTACACACTATATGAGGGGGACAGAAGTAGTATGTAGCAAATTATGCGTCACAGCGATATGTCTATACCAACTTATGTGGTACATAAATAGCAACCTGAAAAAGACCTCTAAAGTAGAGAAATGACCCAAAAGTCATCTTTGGTGTGGTAAACATGTGATAGGCGAATGACACGTCTAAGTATATATATATATATATATATATATATATATATATATATATGTTTTTTTGTATATTCTCTACTAAATATTCATGTTCTTCCCAAATATGGCCCTAAAACTAATAAAGCCGGGTTACTAGAATAGTAGTGGTCCATACAATATGGTATGGGTAATGAGAATATATTGATGTGTCAGTGTGATTGCCTCTTACAATAGGATATGTATAAGGGGTGTGATTACTGGCGTCGTATACTGTTGCAAGGCACGTTGTCATTAAGCCCTGATATGTGGGTGGAAAGTCTGTAAACCCAACGCTGTTCTTTTTCGAACAACTGTTCCTGGGTATTACCCAATTTGGCTCAAGTTGTTCAATTATTACCCAGGACATATCATTGGTAGTGTGTCCCATTGCAAGGAAGTAGTCTGTAAGTTTCGTGGTACTCCGTTTGCAGCGGATGTTGCTGCGATGTTCGCAGATTCTGGTTTTAATTTTTCTGCTGGTCATGCCAACATAGCGTAGTTTGCAGGGACATGTAATCAAGTAGATTACGTTTGCAGAGTTACAGTTTGTGTGTCTCTTGATAGTCCAAATTTTACCTTCCTCCAAATGAAGGGTTTTTGTTGTCTGTGTGAGATGACAAATGTTACAGTTCCCACATGGAAAATGGCCAGTCACTTCTGGTAGACCCCATGCATTCCATACAGTGTTTGGGGTGTTCACAGTTCTTTTAGGGCGAGTGGATACGAGACTGTCTCTGAGGTTATAAGATCTTTTATAGGAGAACAGTGGTTTATCCCATTGAAGTTTGCCTGAAGTCACGATTTTCCAATTGCTTTGGATTAGTCTAGCAACTTTGTTTGAAATGGAGTTGAAGGTAGTGACACAGGTAAGTGGTATGGTGGTAGTCATATTGGCTTTGGGTTCTAGTAGACTGTCCCGATTCTGGTTCCTTGCTCTTTTCTGAGCTCTTTGGATGATTTTATTTGGGTATCCGCGGTTCTTCAGTTTTTCTGTCAATTGTTCTGATTGAGATTTGAATTCCTTTATTTCACTGCAATTACGGCGTAGTCTCAGATATTGCCCAAAGGGTAAGTTATCCCTCAGTGGTCTTGGGTAAAAACTCTGGAAATGTAGAAGGGAATTCTTAGCTGTTGGTTTAAAATGTGTTTTTGTCATGAGGACCCCATTCCGTGCTTCTATTTCTAGGTCCAGGAAAGTGATACTTTCACGACTTGTTGTATGTGTGAATCGTAAGTTAGGATCCAATGTGTTGATCCAGTTTAAAAATTCACTGAGTCTTTGTTCCTCATTTGTCCATATCAAAAAGACGTCATAAATGTATCTCTTATAGAATGTGATGTCTTTGTTGTAAGGTGATAGTGGATTCAAGATGTGTAGACCCTCAAAATTAGACACATACAGCCCGGCTACGCTGGGAGCGAATGTGCTCCCCATCGAAGTACCGTATTGTTGCAAAAAGAGGGTACCTTCATATTCAAAAAAGTTATCTTTTAGAGCCAATTCTGCACATTCCATGATGAAGGATTTGGGTGTTTTGTAGTTCCAGGTTGTTTTGTCAAGAGATGTACGGATGACCTCTAGTGTGTCATCTTGGGGCAGGCTGGTATATAGGCTTTCTATATCCATACTCACTAGAATGGATGTGGAAGGACTAAACTGAAGGTTGTTAATCTGGCTGAGTAGATCTTTTGTATCTTTCAGGTATGCAGGAGTCGATTGAACCAGTGGTTGTAAGAAAAAATCGCAAAAACGAGACAGAGGTTCAAGGAGTGAGCCTATTCCGGATACAATAGGTCTGCCTGGTGGTGGTATTTTGTGTTTGTGAATCTTTGGGATTGTATAAAAATAAGGTATTGAGGTACCACCAGAGGTCAGGAAGGATGCTTCATGTTTGCTAATATAGCCATTGGCTTCTGCCTCATGTACCAAAATGTTTATTTTGGTTTTTAGTTGATCACTCGGGTCTAGTTCCAATATTTTATAGTTCTTAGGGTCATCAAGAAGACGAACGCATTCCGTATGATAAGCATTTTGATTTTGAATAACTATTCCTCCTCCTTTATCCGCCGGTTTTATAATGATGTCTTTGTTGTTTTTAAGACTTTTAATGGCGGTGGACTGTTTTGCACTGGTGTTGTTGAACACCTGTTCCTCATGGGTGTTTTCTATACCTTTATAGATCGCTTGCTCAAAGGCGATAAGCTCGGCTGGTGTTGTGTGCGGAGGTGGAATAAACATAGATTTTAATTTGAGGGTGGTATCGCCCATTTCTTCATTCTGCGTATCTCTTGGTGATTGATTCTCAAAAAAGGCTTTCAGTTTAAGTTTGCGAAAGAATTCTGATAACTCACAGTGGAGTTTGAATTTATCAAGCCTTGCTGTTGGTGAAAAACCTAATCCTCTGTTCAGTACTTCTTCCTCATCATTTGTAAGAGTGTGGTCTGAAAGGTTTGTTATTAGGGTCTGCTTACACTTGTTCCTGGTTGTGGTTCTTTTGTCCTGCTGCGTGTATTCGCACTCGGGTTCTCGTTGTCTTCCCAATGTACTTGTCCTTTTCGTGGTCGTCTCCCACGTCCTCTCTGGCCTGATCCTAAAAAAGGAAACCGTTGGTTTGGTTTGCCATATTGAGGCGGTGGTTGTTGGAAATGTGGGTTCCAGCCATAGAACATAGGTGGGGTCAGAGGGGGGGAAAGACCCTTGATAGTTTGGTTGTCCTCCTAGGTATGTGTTGGGCCATGGTTGTGGCCAATGTGTGTTTCTTCCTCTTCCTCTGCCACGTTGTCTGTTTTTGTAATTGCCTTTGTCTGATCCGTAACTCTCAGTGCTTGTTCCGCTACTCACCGAGGAGCCCTCATCCGATGGTATGGAATGGGTTGATCTTGTCGGCGCTTTGTAGTCTGCATCTGAATTCGGATAAGTTTACACAAATGTGAATTTTTTTAGATCTTTTTGAAATTGGTGGATTTTAGACTGGGTGAGTTCTTCTTTGTAGTCAGCTATTTCCTTGTTGACCTCCTCTAGTCTTTTTTTGTATGAGGTTAGCGTGGTCTTGAAATGCTGTTCTGTTGCTTGAATGTGAATCAGGATGGCGTCCGAAAGTCTTTTGGCTGTTTGAATTATTAGGATAATCCAGTCTCTAGTACAATGCCATGCAATCTGGGCCCAGTCTCTGCGAAATGCTGCGTCATCCAAGAATATGCGTGGTGCATTGCAATACACCATCTCCCTTTCACATTGCAGGGCCACCGACAACACCCGTGGCAGAGCAGTCCCAGCCACTCTTCACTGATGACAAGGAGGACAACCCCAGCATCGACGCACAAGCCCTCCTAGACATCATTGACATCATCCGCGACTAACCTCAAGGATCAGGGCTGACCAGCTGCATCGAGGAGACCCCACCCACCACCCAAACCACCCACCACCCAAACCACCCAGCAGGAGGCACCCACAGCCCCAGCAGTCCCCCAAGACCTCCAGGAACAACACACGGCCTTCCAATGCCGTCTGCTGGAGGCCCAGAAGGAGACGGCTGACATTGCTGTATTCCTGACGCAGAGAGAAGAGCACCTGTCCGCTCAGAGGGGCACCAGCGATACCAGCCATGTGCTGGCACACATGCGGAGGCTCATGGAGGACATGGTGCGAATGGAGGCAGAAAAGATGGCAGCCACCACTGTACATCAGCGAAATGTAGCTGGGATCTACCATGCCCTGCAGATCATTATCATGGCATTGCTGCCACAAGGCGTGGTGCAAATGAATGCTGCTGCCCCCACAACATCCACATCTACGCCCCCTGGTGTGCCATTGCCTCACAGTACAGCAGACGTATCCACACAGTGCCTCTGCTGGTACTGCAACACCCACAGGTGGGGCAGAGCACACATCCATGGGCGAGGACATTGATGGGTTTGTGATCAGGAGGCACAAGCATTCATTTTCACCATCTGGCCTGTTTCTGCTTGGTGCCGCACATGGCCTCATGACCATCCACTGACCCCCGATACACTCTGATGCACTCACCTTGGACAGCGACATGGACTGCCATATCCTGTTTGATGACCAATGACACGGCAACTAGACTGCGGACTATACCCTTCCTCTTCCGCAGTACTTGTCATCCCCGGATGGACTCTGGCTGGCCCTCTACGGCCCCATAATGTGTAGCGTGCTCGGCATTGCCCTGTACCGCTCCAGCTGCAGAACTGCACTGGATGTGCAATAAACATCCAGTGATGCACTGCTGTGTCATGTCTTTCATCAAACATGTATGAATGTGTGGATGAATGTAGGGACAATGATTTCCCTTGCATCAATGATGCTCATCCTGTGGGATGCCAGTCAGAGGGTGCTACATTGCATATTGTGTCCCGGGTCCCGTGAACACTACAACAGGGATACACGCATCAGTCACTTCCATGTCCGGACATGGACTAAACAATGCCCAGAGCCCACGAGTCATTTTTGCAGGCCCTGCACTTGTCCGGCGTATGGCAGGCCAGACCACTCCGTTTACGCTCCGAGGGGGGCCCTCATTGCTACCCGTCACAGGCGTACACGCTGGTGGTGTGCAGGTCACTGGTCTAGTTGTCTGCATGTCACAGCCACTCGCTGAGAGCAGGTTTGCACGCACACCACACCCATCCGGCACAGGCGTCACAGGCCATGTGATTCTGCCAACATAAGGGGCCGAGGACATCACATTCCCCTCTGCCGGTGGTGACAGGATGACGGACGCTCCATGGTTCTCAATCATAAAGGCCACATGAGTTGTTGCGCACAGGGTTAGTGGCACCCGAGGCCTTGCTGTCGTCCTGGGCCTACCACCACGTGGCGCTGCCTGGCGTTGCACAGGTTTAGTTGCACCCGGAGCATTGCGGCCGGCACAGGCACCCCTCCACGGGACGGTGACTTTGGGTACACTGAGTCAGTGGCACATTAAGCTGCTGAGCGGGTGTGCAGCCTGCGATGACGCCCCGTCCCGGGGGTCCAGACAGCTCAGGTTTTGTGTGCCCTGCTGGACCGCAGTGTAGGTCAGAGCCAGCGGGCAGCGCACGCCTACACGGGATCCCAAAGTTAGTGGCACCCATTGGGCTGAGCAGGTGTGCAGCCTGAGATGATGCAGGGTGCACTGGTATGTCCTATGCCATGGAGTAATCAAGACCCAGCAACAAACGTGAGACCTGGTGGCCTGCGGAGCGGGGCTGCATGGTGTTGAGGGTGCCATGTCTGCGGGCCCAGGGCTTGAGGCTTGCAGCGGCACGTGGTGGGACCTCCTGCCTACACACCGGTGGCGGAAGGTGAACAGTGAGGCCTGGTTGTGCATGGGAGGGCATGCTCCGATGGGCGGCGGGAGGGGCTGGGGTGCCTCTGCCTGGGTGTGCATGGGCAGGCATGCTCCAATGGGCGGCGGGAGGGGCTGGGGTGCCTCTGCCTGGTTGTGCATGGGTGGGCAGGCAATGTTGTCTGTGTGTACTGTGCCAATCGTGTATCTGGACTCTGTTTCAGATGACGGGTCTGTCTCAGATGTGTGACCTGGTGGACTGCTATACATACAGGCAAATGGTTGGAGACACACCGGTGGCAGCAGGTGAGCAGTGTGGCCTGGGTGCGCAGGGGCGGCATTCTCTCTCTCTCTCTCTCTCTCTTCCCCTCTCTTCTTCTCTGTCTCTCTCTCTCTCTCTCTCTCCCCCTCTCTTCTTCTCTCTCTCTCTCTCCCCCTCTCTTTCTCTCTCTCTCCTTCGCTCTCTCTCTGACCTTTGATGTGCGCAGGACATACCTTCTCATCATGACTTTTGTCTTGCAGGCTGTGAAATACGGATTGTCTCGAGGGGAGCCGCCATGTGTGTTCATTTCATTTCAGTGTTCATGTTAATAAAGTTTCATTTGTTGCTTCGAAAGTAAATGTGTGATGCTCATTTTTGTGACAACACATGCATGTCCCCAGTTGTTATTGTGCGACATCAAGCGGATTATTTTGGACGTGTTTAGGTGTAGCTGATGTGGCATGTCTCTTGTCAGGGGGGTGATAGGGAGGGGGGGTCCTGGATGTGGTGGCGGCGGGTGTTATTGTCCTTTTGGACCTCCGGGCTGCATTTTCAGTTGCCCGGGTGCGTCTGTTGCCCTTCCAATGTGGCTGTGTGCTGTGCTAGCTTTTGTGGTGCAGGCTGTGGTCCGACTTTGCACCAGGTCAGAGCTGGTGTTATTTTCCTGCTGCTAACGCGCCTTATCGCCTGTTTTGTGTTCTTATCGCAGTTCTGGCTGGACATTGTGAATGTTGTGGAGTGGTGTTGTCGCGGCTTTTGGCACGGTAACACCTACTCTGCATCTCATTAGCGATAGTTGCAAGGCTCATCGGTGGCAATGTTTTTTGTGGCTGCTATCGCGGGTAAACTGGTGATGTGGGCTGTTTACACCAGCTTCTGATTGGGGCGCTAAGTTTATCACTACTTTGGCTGCGAGAAAGTGCTGTTAACTCGGCGATAGATCCTTGTGAATATCCCCCTAATTTGTTAGCCTTCAGAAAAGCACTCAAAACCTGGCTTTTTCAACCAATAACTCTATCCTCTTTCCCACTGCAGTCTCCTCTCCGAGTCAGCACCTAGACACCCTTGGGTATTCGATGAGCTTTACAAATTGCATCTTCATTTCATTTCACCTTCAAGGACTTGGGCCTGGAAAGAAGTAATGGGGAACCAACAGGAAGGATGTGTGCATGGAGACATGGAGAGAAGGGATAGGGAAGCAACAGGAAGGATGTGTGCATGGAGACATGGAGAGATGGGATATGGAAGCAACAGGAAGGATGTGTGCATGGAGACATGGAGAGAAGGGATAGGGAAGCAACAGGAAGGATGTGTGCATGGAGACATGGAGAGAAGGGATAGGGAAGCAACAGGAAGGATGTGTGCATGGAGACATGGAGAGAAGGGATAGGGAAGCAACAGGAAGGATATGTGCATGGAGACATGGAGAGAAGGGATATGGAAGCAACAGGAAGGATGTGTGCATGGAGACATGGAGAGAAGGGATAGGGAAGCAACAGGAGGGATGTGTGCATGGAGACATGGAGAGAAGGGATAGGGAAGCAACAGGAAGGATGTGTGCATTGAGACATGGAGGGAAGCGATATGGAAGCAACAGGAAGGATGTGTGCATGGAGACATGGAGAGAAGGGATATGGAAGCAACAAAAAGGATGTGTGTATAGAAACATGGAGAGAAGGGATAGGGAAGCAACACGAAGGATGTGTGCATGGAGACATGGAGAGAAGGGATAGGGAAGTAACAGGAAGGATGTGTGCATGGAGACATGGAGAGAAGGGATAGGGAAGCAACAGGAAGGATGTGTGCATTGAGACATGGAGGGAAGCGATATGGAAGCAACAGGAAGGATGTGTACATGGAGACATGGAGAGAAGGGATATGGAAGCAACAAAAAGGATGTGTGTATAGAAACATGGAGAGAAGGGATAGGGAAGCAACACGAAGGATGTGTGCATGGAGACATGGAGAGAAGGGATAGGGAAGCAACAGGAAGGATATGTGCATGGAGACATGGAGAGAAGGGATATGGAAGCAACAGGAAGGATGTGTGCATGGAGACATGGAGAGAAGGGATAGGGAAGCAACAGGAGGGATGTGTGCATGGAGACATGGAGAGAAGGGATAGGGAAGCAACAGGAAGGATGTGTGCATTGAGACATGGAGGGAAGCGATATGGAAGCAACAGGAAGGATGTGTGCATGGAGACATGGAGAGAAGGGATATGGAAGCAACAAAAAGGATGTGTGTATAGAAACATGGAGAGAAGGGATAGGGTAGCAACACGAAGGATGTGTGCATGGAGACATGGAGAGAAGGGATAGGGAAGCAACAGGAAGGATGTGTGCATGGAGACATGGAGAGAAGGGATAGGGAAGCAACAGGAAGGATGTGGACATGGAGAGAAGGGATGTTAAAGCAACATGAAGGACTTAGGCATGGACAGAAGCAATAGGGGAGGCAACACAAAGGGAGTGGGCGTGGAGATAAGGGATGGGGGAAGAAACACGAGGTATGCGTGAATGGAGGGGATGGTAGGGAGAAACAACAGGTGGCAATGTATGGAGTAACAAAGGCGCATAGTATGAGTGTCTCCAAAGGACAAAAAACTCCAGAGCGAGTACTGTGAAGGGGATATAAACAAATAGGCATATTAAGATGTAAATACGGATATCCAGAAAATGAGAAATGAAGATATTGTTAGATTAAGTGAATGTGAGTGTTCAAAATACAAAAGTGCGAAATATTAGCTACACATATACGAGTGGGAATGGAATGAGAATGCAGTCTGGATGTGTTGAAATGTCTGTGAAAATGGCCATGAAGAAGGCTGGTTGAAAAAAATAAAAGGGTAAAGTGTGGTTTTAATTTCAGTGGTTTAGTTCACTGGTTACAATTTACTGTGCTAGCCTTAGAGAGTTGAAGACCCACAATGAAAGAAGGGCACATGTAGGCAATGCATTTGAAAGACGTAATATGCGCATAGTAAAGGGGAGTTTTGAAAATGAGAAAGGCTCACTACAAAGAATTAGTATACGTAAATAAGTGAAAAAGAGAAAAAGCAACACTGGATCAGTGAACCTGGTGTGTTAATATGTTCTCCTTTTTGATAATCAGACAAATAAATAGAGTAGAAATGAAAATGCAAGATAAAGC
Source organism: Triturus cristatus (assembly GCF_964204655.1). Classification (NCBI taxonomy): domain Eukaryota; kingdom Metazoa; phylum Chordata; class Amphibia; order Caudata; family Salamandridae; genus Triturus; species Triturus cristatus. Next base: position 791,313,562 of record NC_140595.1, read on the forward strand.
ATGAGGCGATGAATAGCAAATTCAAATAAACATCACATGTTAAATCTGGATTGTGTGAGCAGGGATCAATAAGTAACAAGTATTAAGGGGAAATGAGCAATGGGTGTGAAGGTAGGGCAAACATTTAGAAGAAAGGGGGAACAAAAAGAAGGGATTCGAAATTGTTGAGTTTTCCTCCCCCAGCAAAAATAAAACAAAGCCATATTTGTGTACATTGGGTGAACTTATTTTATTTCTGCATTTATAGAAATGTAAAAGTGGAGGGAAAGCATGGACCAAAAAGGGGAGATTAAATCTTTGTATTAACTTGGAGAGGAAGGAATGGGGGGCAAGAGTAAAAGGATGTGTGGGTGCAAGAAGGGGTGACAGAAAAAGAGAAGTTAAAAAGAAGAATAGGTCAATATTAAAGATAAAAGAGCTAAATTGAAAATATGACCTTGTCATAGGGTAAAGGATGTAAACGCAAGGAAGGGACCTTAAGATATGCAGTAACGCTGAAAGAATATATGTGTGGAACCCTCAAAGGGAAAATAAATCAAAAAAGAGTGGAGGAGGTTTGAACGAAGTTGAGCTTTAAAATTATGAAAAGTGTGAATAATGAAGAATAAAGTGAAACTTCCTGCGAGGAATGGGGGAGGGGTGTGTGAAAAATAATTAAATAATACAATTAAGTGCAGAGATAAATGGCAAACAAAGACATGTATGGCAGATTAAAATAAGGACAATTGAACATACTCATTGGACTATATATATGCAGAGGAGAGTGAAGTCAAGGTCACAAGTGGAGTAAACCGTGTGAAGCCGTTCGCTGTGTTTGAAGGTAATTTAAACAAGGAAGAACACATTTTGCACAACAATGGAGAGGTAAGCATAACAAATGAGGATGGAATAATTATCCAGGGGTACTTATTTTATTGGCTGATAGGCAAGGATGGAAAAAACCTCTGGATGGCATTGGTTACAACTAATTGCAGTTTCTTGTAGGCAAACTGTGTTGTAGGAAGGCTAGGATCCACTGTGTTGGAGGAAGGTAGGATCCTTCTGCATGGTTACCCCCACTTTTTGCCTGGTACTAAGATGTGTTTTTGACTAGTCTGACTGGGATCCTGCTAATCAGGACCCCAGTCTATGTTATTTCTCCTTAAATTGTGATGGCAAGTACTGAGGTACATCCCAGATTGGATACTGGGGTACCCTTGACAGTCCCTAGTATATGTTACCCATGTACCCAGGGCATAGGTAACCCCGAGGTCTCCCATGGGCTGAAGCATGTATTATACCACCCATGAGAGACCATTCAAAATGGAACTACAGGCCTGCCATTGCAGCCTGTGTAAGTTCGTGCATGCACCACTTACTAAAGATATAGGTTTACTATATATAAGGGTCACTGTACTTAAAACCTATAAGTCACCCCTATAGCAGGCCTTTACAATCCTAAAGGCAGGGTGCTTGGTTCTAAGTGAGAGGGTGCCCACAAAAACAAAGGAATCCCTTAGTTTTAGTTATGTGGTCTGGAAGAAAAGGGGAAAGCAGAAGTATACATATACATACACCTCCCACTCGACCAACACTAATTATATTCCGGCCACAACGGGCTCTAGTGGGCTATCCCTTGATTATAGAGTATTAGAGAAAATCTTACAAAGATACATTCATTTCTTTTTTATTTATTATTTTCTCCTCTCTATTTTTTCAATCTTATTTTTTCAATTGCATTTTTTGGATGGTAAAAACACCATCATTTTTTCTGTGTCCATATGTACAAAACAACTCAAAAGTGATGAAACATTGTTATACTTCTATTGAATATACAAATATGACATGATTAGTGCAATAAATACATACAACACAACAATTTTAAATATATCCCGTACCATAATCACATATGTATTAACCTCACAGACAGTCATAGCATACCAAACATACTCATACACACATCAAATTAATTATTTTACAGCTTAAAAATGGCTTGCAAGTGAAAAATCATAGTGAAAATTCTTCATTAATGTTCATGGTTATGCTGCCAGCTGGAAAAAATCAGGCTCACGTACGTTTCAGTGGATACATATGATTCAATCCACCTTCTTCAGGACCGCTTGCTCTCTTACATTTAGTGCAGCGGAGGTTGGGTGGGGGATCTAGAAGTAAAAAGGGATGCAAATCATTCATGATGCCCTGAAACAGTTTCTTTTAAGGGAGAATAGTTGGTTTCTACTGCTCTACATTTAATAGTCCAAGAAGAGTAGGAAAGATTTCCATGCCGAAAGTACCACACCGTGCATCAAGAGGGATTTATAGAAAAAAAGAAGAGAAATTGGGAAAAGGAATGAAATCTCTGCTATTGAAGATGCCATATTTCTTCATATACCATATTTATTTAAAAGGGTTGTGAACTAATGTGTTTGATACCTTATAACCCACATGTCTTATTACTACTTTTGTGATGATATATAAGATGGTGAGATTAACCATTTAGTCTTTGTCTGGCTGCGTTCCTTTTCACATTCACACGCCCATATATCTATCTTTTGTTTCCAATTGGTCATTGACTGTCCATTGGTTGTTAGTGCTCCAACTGTTGTGGTCACTGTAACAGCATAACAGACAGCAAAAGGTTGATATTACCCCTATATTTTTTTGGGCTAGAACTGAGAAAGACATCTTATGTTTCTCCTTCTTATTTTACCTTCTATTCACTTAGTTATCCTTTATCTGATTGGGCGTCTCATTTGTGGATAGGTCAAATTTCACGGTTATGCAGGGTCCATTGTTATTATTTAACAGTGGTTATTTTCACTGTCAAGGAAAAAGGAGTCTTAATTAAAAAGGAGGAAAATAGAAACAACATGTAGGATTATTCAGATTAGAACATTTAACCTCCCTCCTAATCTATTTTGGGAATGCTACTTATTTTTTCAGTGCTGTACCAGAATATATTTATGATGCTGTTGTTCTATTTTTAAATGCTCGCAAGTTTGCTAAAATGAGTGACCCGTTCTCAGGACTACGGCACTTATATTGGTGTTGGCAATGATGACCCAAGCTGTTTCTTACTGTACAGAAACATGTTTTAAATATAAGCAATGTATGTACACTCTTATTGCTCACTTGTCTGGTGACAAACACAGTTCTTTGTGTGGTTATAGTGGTCCGAGGCTTTGGTTCAGGAGCGGCACATTCTTAGATTAAAGGCGCTTACGTTGATGACTACTTATTAACCAAGCCCGCTTCTCAAACTAGAGATACGTGTTTACAATGTGAGCGAAGTGTTAGCACTTTTCCTGCTCCCATCAGCGGTGTTGGGCACGATTCTTGAGGCTAAAAAGGAGGTTCAGATTTAAGGTACAGGGAATGATGAGGTTACTAAGGAAATACTTGAGGCGTAAATGCTAGGAACACTCGGTTCAGGAGTTCTCTCTGGCACCCTGTGGTACATTTTTACGAAATCCTCGGTAATATACAGAGTCATATTTGTATTGGTGTCTAAGGACCTACTCCGAATGTCCTTTGCGTTTTAAGTCGATAATGAGGAATGAGGGGAATCCAGTGATAGGAGTCCACAAACTTGCCCAAAATACTTCTATGTTATATTATTTGCTTTTATAGACTACCCTGAGCCCCCAATGATAGGAGCCTCATGTCTCCTTACATGCTTTGGATAGCGTATGCCACCGTCCGGACTCCCGACCGCCACAAACCCTTTTGGCAGAAACGAAGGGAAGCGGTGCCATTGGGCATCTTTCTTGTTATATGCACAGAGCTGACGTGCTGACGTCACCTTTTCTATCAGAATAATAGACGCCTACTAACTTGGCAGTGCCATCGTGGAATGGTTAGGGTGGACTCGACACTATATACTTATACTGATGACATTTTCAAAAAGAACCAACATTGTGTTGTGGATAAGCATGTGTTTTTTTTGCAAAAATGCCTGATAGTCTTGTGTCATTGAGTGTATGGCTATTTCTTAGGCGACCACTGGTTCCGTTATTTGGCCTATCTGCCACTTAACCCTCTTCATGAAACTTCTAAGGGCTCTTTTCTAAGTGGGGAGGCTGTGAAATCTTATGGGTAAGGGGCACAGCCTCAAGAACACGTAAGAAATACAACATTTTCTCACTCTGGGACCTGTTGGCTTTCCCTATCTTCCTACTGAGCAGTCCGGGGTGCTATCTATCGAGAACAACGCTGCCATCTTAGTGTGGCTGTTTGAATACTCTCATAGAAGGTAGCAATGAAAATACCAAGTACGACCTTATGCATTATCTATGGGCTGTATTTGTATATGTATGCTCACAATAACCCCTGTTAATTAAGTTGTCAAAGATAAAATAAAAAGACTAACCCTTCCGTGGTAGGCTTGCTCATGGAGTTTTCATAATAAAGACTTGAAAATCAAAACCTCAGTACTGTACTTCTTGTACTTATACTGTCTTGTAGATGGTGCTGTGGTCTAAGCATGGTGGACAATAAAGTTTGGATTTCTCAAATAAATATTACATCTTCTTTGAAAGCTGTCAACTTTGGATGTCTCAAATATATATAACATCTTCTTTGAAAGCTGTAAACTTACTGATAGGTTTGTAAATAATCCATCTATATCTTCATAAAGGCGGATATTTAACTGATTTTCCATATTATCTCTTCGTTCAAACCTTCCTTGACAGAGTTAAGGGTAAAAATCTAGTATGTCCCTCCCATTTTGCCTCTATCTGTCTTGCTTTTCCCTGGTTTTGTTTTCACCTTCTCAAGGATAAGCCAGCGTAGATCTTTCTCTGTATGTGCTTTCTCCATACAATGCTGCACTAAGGGCAATGTCAGTTTCTTTGTTTTGTTGGCTGATCTGTGCTCGGAGTAGTGTAAGTGGAACTCTCTTCCTGTTTCCCCAACGTATCCCTGATTGCAGGGACACAGAATGAGGTACATCACATTCTGACTCCTACGGGGAGACCGTGGAGCTGAGAACCGAGGAGGTGTGCTTTTACCCTGGCCCCTGATCCTACGAGCACTGCTGCACTTTATCCCTGGCCCCTGGAGGACGGCTAAAAACTCGCAAGCGGTCCCGCAGCGCGGGAGACCGTGGAGCTGAGAACCGAGGAGGTGTGCTTTTACCCTGGCCCCTGATCCTACGAGCACTGCTGCACTTTATCCCTGGCCCCTGGAGGACGGCTAGAAACTCGCAAGCAGTCCCGCAGCGCGGGAGACCGTGGAGCTGAGAACTGAGGAGGTGTGCTTTTACCCTGGCCCCTGATCCTACGAGCACTGCTGCACTTTATCCCTGGCCCCTGGAGGACGGCTAAAAACTCGCAAGCGGTCCCGCAGCGCGTGGACGCACGCGGGGGCGTGGCCGGGTGAAGACCAACAGAGGCCGGGCTGGGCCACATCTCTGACATCCACTCCTTACCAGTAAGGAGGATTGTTGGTGGGTTTATTCCTATCTTCCGTGCTAAGACTGTGGACTGACGTTACCGTTTATTTTATTCTTTTCCTTGATTTGTATAATTGTCTGAGGGTATATTATCTCTCAAAATAGTGACTGGGTTGTATTATCTTGAACATGGGGAAAAGAAAAATAGTAGGCACGTCGAATAAGAAACCTACTATTGGAGGTGAACATTCCCGCCAAACCCTACTCAGTTACCTTACTGGAGCAGTGGGTGCTATAGAACGCCAGATCACTACGGTCGAGGAGGCTTTAAAGCCTGGAGGGGAGAATTGTCCTATAGTGAGTACTGGTAATGATAATAATGAGGCTCAGATAGGTGTTGTAGGTAGTAATGGTTGCGTAGTGAACACTGTTGATCACCTGTCTGGCAGCGAGCAGGAGCATGATGTCTCGCAGCAACCACCAAACAAGCGTGCCAGGAACCCGGTCACCTGTCCTAGCGTCATTGAGCTCCCAGGCCCATTACTTGAAAGATCCACACCAAAAATCAGTAAAAGAGCATCAAAAAGGGGGAAACGCACCCCAGTTACTAAAGCGGAAAATTGGGAAAAGTCTGTGATTAGTTCTAATATGCGTACCCAGTGCGAGGTAGGGAAACTACATGCTAAATTGGATGATTTGGACGCATTGATAAGAGCAAGTCTAAGTAATTTGACATCTAGATTAGACACAATAGAGGTCAAATTCGCTAAATGTTTGGATATTCCTATTCCATTAGTACCTAAAAGATCTATATTGCTCGGCCCCGATGTGAACAATGAGAAGCCTAACTCTTGCGCTAAGTTAAGACATGCTGGCCCCGCAGCGATCAGACGTAATGTCTCAGATGATACATCTCTCCTGGGGTCTAAACAACTCCATTCCGTCGAGACTAAAGCACATCCACCTGTTATTACACCTGTTGTACCTAAGTCGATATGTAGCCAATCTTCAGCAAACACTAACTGCGTGACCACGCCTCATGGGAAACAACAGGCTGTGCAGCTTGACTTACCACCAGCTGCCACACCGTATGTATTGGTGTTAGTTAATGTTCCTATATTGACACATGAGACGGAAGAACTCTGGGAGAACTTAAGAAATAAATCCTTACAGTGGCTTGGTACTAGGACAGGATTAACTGAGAAGTTATTTGAGGAATTTAAAATGGTTAGGAGAGTGGGATGGTTAGGGAGAGGGCCCAAAAAAATCCCAGGAGATTGTGTTGTACTGACATTTAAGACTCCAACTCTGGTCAGATTGATTCTGAATAGACTTGGTGATAACTGGTCGGGAAGATCACATATTAGCGTTGTTCCATTAGGATATTTCTATCAACCACCACTTAGGAACAGCATTAGATTTAATTTGGCAAATTCTACCCCATTCTACACGAGTCAGTACAACATACCAACTCAAAACCGTTTTGACAGTCTCAATTATCTCGAGGAAGTTGACTGACTGGGTATGGGGGACCTTGCTATGTGTATAATAACTAGGGATACGGAGGATTGTCTTACTGAGGGCCATCAAATGATGAGTTTTGGAGGCCCAATAGTTGCGCTTCCTTCTAAGGTGCCTTTGGCAAATACTGAAGCGGTCGAGGATAGTAACATCGAGGAGAAGAATGTTTTGGAGCTTACCTCCATGCCCCATAACGCTATTATTTCACTGCCTGCTGTAGATTCTGAGGGGATTAGTGATAGTATAGGGAAAAGCGATAACTGGAAGATAGTATTTTGGAACGTGGCTGGCCTGAAAACAAAAGTGGCCAATAAAGTTTGGGTGGATTTTGCAAACAAGTTTGAGATATTAGGCTTACAAGAAACATGGGTGAAAGAGCCTATTCACTTGTGCGGTTTTAAAACATTTCATACCCCTGCAATTGGGTCTACTCATGGCAGAGCTAAAGGGGGACTCTGCACTTATATTAGCAACCACCTAAATATTAGGAAAGCTGCACTAGTTACTAGTAATAGTTACTACCAAGTTGTTAGTCTGGATATAAGTCAGGCTTTGCGCATGATTATATTAAATTTTTACAACAATGTACCTGTGGAGACGCGGGAGGAAGTTTTTAGATTTTTGAATAATGATTTAACTAATCTGCAAACACAGACAACTAAAGATGCTTTTGTCATATGGGGAGGGGACTTTAATTGTCCATTATGTCCAAATGTTGATAAAGGTACTTGTGGATTGACATATGGTAAATACACCAGCCTCCCGCACTTTTCTCACACAACATTTGGAGACCTCTTAAATTACATAGCATTCTCCTCTGATATGGGGTTTGCTAATAATCTTTGTTTAACCGAGGCCCCATTTAATCCTACCTTTAATGGACGAGGTGTTTTTTCTACAATAGATTATATCATGATATCTAGTAGATACTGTCAGTGCGTCATGAGTTTCACTACCCATGATATCGCTTTAAGCGATCACTTCCCAATAAGTATTGATATTATGGCACCTAAAAAAGATTCCAATACTAAAGGTAGATCCACACAGTTTTTAACGAACATCAGCCTGAGTAGGCAAAATGGTTATGCTTTGAAATGGACAAAAGTTAACCCGGAGGAATTTATCACGAAACTAGTGAAGAGGTGCTATAATATGTTTCAAGCCTGCCTCGATGAAAAATCCTCCCATGAAGTAACTATAAATAACTTTCTAAGCATTTCATCCCATATTAAAGATATTCTGTGGGTAATTGCTAAAAAGAGAACGAACCATAGTGAAGCGTGGTTTGATAATGCCTGCACTAAGGCCTATACAAATCTTAAACATGCATTAAAGGCAAATGTGAAGGACCAGGATATAATTAGGGCATCTAGAAAGAATTATAAGAAGACCTTGACTATCAGGAAGAATCACCTAAGAGAGAGGAAGCCTGGAATGCCTTGCATGAGGTTTCGATCGACCGGGATTCCTCTGCTTTCTGGAAGGCAGTTAATGCGCCCTTTCTGGCGGACAAATCTAAAGCCACTATTGAGATAGCTATCCCTGAGTCAGAGTGGATTTCTCATTACTCCAACCTTTATACTAATCATATAATGGACCCTCAGGGAAACTTGGCACATGAGGTCGCTGTGGACCATACACCCATTTTCCAGGAGTGTGGATTGATTTTTACATTGAGTGAGGTTAAGGTGGCAATAATGGCCAGCCTAGGTGGTAAGGCGCCGGGCCCTGATGGCATTCTGGTTGATTTATTTAAAAACAATATGGATCTATGGGGGCCAATTTTAACATTACTTTTTAATGCTTGTTGCTCTTGTGGGTTCTTATCAACTTGGTACGAATCTACCATAGTCCCTATTTTCAAAAAGGGTGACAGATCAAACCCGGCATGTTACCGTCCAATTTCTTTATTGGATTCAACTGTTAAGATTTTAGGGCGTGTGGTCTTGGATAGACTACATGTGTGGGCAGAGGATCACTCTATTTTAAGCGATCTGCAATATGGTTTTCGTAAAGGTTTGGGAACAATTGATCAGGGTTTAAATTTACATATTATTTTAGATAAATATTCCAAAGCTAAAAAGGAAAGGTTGTTCCTGACATTTTTTGATTTAACATCAGCATTTGACTGTGTAGTTCACAATAAGCTTTGGCAGATATTAGAGGGGCTGGGAGTAGATAAGCCTATAATTTCTTTTTTAAGGCAGTTGTACTCGGGGGCAAAGGCAAGGGTTCGTTTTGGACAAGGGGGAGATTGCACTAAGCACTTTAGGGTTTCGAGAGGAGTACGGCAAGGCTGTGTCCTTGCCCCATTCCTATTTTCTCTATATATAAATAATCTCGAAGATGTTTTAATTAAGGAGTGCAGGGACCTACCAATGGTAGCTACACGTCCTATCCCTGCTCTCCTTTATGCCGATGATGCGGTTTTGATGGCACGCACGCCCGTTGGTCTTCAAAGAGTAGTAACCTCCTTTACAGATTTTATGACTGATTTGGGCCTTACAATGAATTGCTCCAAAACTTTTTCTATGAAGTGTGGGGTCGGGGTTTTTAAAAAGAAAAATTCTGTTTACATTAATTCTAGGGCAATAGAGTGCACAAAAACTTTTTCATATTTGGGGATATTATTCGATCAGTCAGGTTTCTGGAGTAGGGCCATTAAGGAAAGAAGGTTGTTATTTAGTAAATCATTGATGGCCCTAACAAATTTTAGTAAGAAATTAGGTAGACGTTCTCCGGGGGAACTGCTACGTATTTATAAAGCTTCATGCGTTGCGGTTGCAATTTATGGAGCTGGCATCTGGGGTTATACCAATGTTAATTTATTACAGTTGGCAGAAAACATCTTTCTCAGGTACCTCTTGGAAGTACCCGAGAGTACGTCTACATTTATTTGTCACACTGAATTGGGGTTGCCATACATCGGGGATGTGATTAAGATACAGCCTGTTCTTTTGTGGCACAGGGTATGGACGACTCAAGAATCTGCCTTTAATCGTCAAGTTTTAAAGGATGCATTAGGTATTGACGGGGTAAAACATATAAGATGGCTGAAATATGTTAAAACCTTTTTGAATCAAATAGGTCACGTTGAATATTTTAATGATCCTTCTACTATGTGCACGGTATCGAGGAAGGATCTCAAAAATATTTGTTTGACATTTATGAGTGAAGTCAGATTATCTAATGAAATGGCCAAGACTTCCGTGGTTGCACACCATCTTACCTTGACCTCGACAAATGTACAATTATACTTATTGTTAACCACTAAGGATTATGACAGGTTTCTGCTGACACGTTTTAGATTAGACATTTTACATCGATCTTTGAGTTTCCCGGAGATAAATGATTGGTCCAGAACACTTTGCAACTGTCCATTCGATGATGCATCAGCCCAGTCATCTATCAACATTTTGTTTTTCTGTTCATTTTATACTAAGCCCAGGAAAACGTGGATTATCCCTGTCCTTAAAAGACTGGGTCTGAGACAATGCCGACCAGCATTTTTGGCTTTGCAGTATTTGGATAATATTTATATTATTGCCTCTGTAACTGCGTTTAAAAAAAATGTTTTTAGATATTGTAAATCAATTGTGATGTGTTAACCTTATTATCGATCTGCATTTATTGATTTTTTATTCTTTTACTGTGAAAATTTGTGGAAATTTTGGTGTGATATTTTCAATTGTGCTTTTATGGTTATTTTTCCAATCACCGAATAAAGTTCTTTGATTGATTGATTGACTCCTACAGTTGGTGTGATCTAGTAGTTTGTCTGTGCATCCTTTGTAAGTCCACTGCAGGACACCCAAACAGCCTACGGAGTCCATTCTCCTGGGTTGTCAGTGAAGCAGCGATATACTATATAGAGGGGCACCTCGTAATCGCCGCGATGACTATCTCGAAATGGCTGCAACGAATCCTATCATGTTTGGTTTCAAACATGTTAGAATCATACCTCCCACATCGTAAAAGGTGTGAGAGGTATGATTCCAAGTACTGGAAGAGCCCCCCGTTAGGATCTCAGTGGTCCCGGTACCAGCCTTCTAGTTCCGGACAGCACAAACTGGTTGCTTCTGACCAGAGACACATTTCTGCCCTTATGCTGCTGACTCAAGCTCGAGCAGGGGAGGGCAGAACAATAGGCATCCTGTCACAAGGAGGTTTAACCACCTCCCAGACAGAATTTAGTGTTTTGCGGTGGGGTGGGTGCGCTTGCCAGCGCCTGAAAGTCTGCATGAGAGGCACATTTGGTGTCCATGTGCGTAGTCAAGTTCAAACCAGTACTGGGAGCCATTGGCTCCCATTCTGATGTGAAACTGGACAAAGGACATGGGATTAACCTTTGACCTGTCCAGACCCTCCCCAGGTAGGGTCCCCTGAATCTTCCCAACCCTTTCCCTAGGGTACTTTAGGGCTTACCTGGGTATAGGTCCCTAGATCCGTTGTGGGATAAGCTTCAGAACTGAAACCACTGCACTTCTACCGTCTGGGCACTCTGGGCTTTGCTGGACTTCGTTTGGGCCTGACTTCGTCTCCCTTACAGTCTGCTGCATCGTCTGTTCCTGTGCATCATACAGGAACCTTTCAAGGCCTGTGATGCATCAAGGGCTACTGAAGTAATCTTCCTTGGAGTGAAGGAGCCACTCCCCTGCATTCGCAGACAGCGCAACTAAGTTGACCGGTCTGCAGAACCTCAGCTCCTCCGGACTCCGTGGGCTCTGCAACACAGGCGGTGGTTTTCCCCAGCTACCGAGGACGCTCTACCCTCTCACCAAGTTTGAGGCCAGTAGTCCTTGTGGGGGGTTGCAATAACCGAACCCCTAAATACTGCGTCCCCTTCACACTTACAAAGGCTTGTAAAAATCTCTGCAAGAAGATCTTTGGGCTACAAGTAGCTCCAACCTCGAGCACCTCCAGTAGCTAGAATCTTCAGTGAGCTGCTTGAGGTCCTCTCTCGACTCTTGTGCCTCCGGCCTGGGGATCCATTTGAGGTTTACCTTTGTTTTCGTTGGGCTACACTGATTGCTCGGGGCCTGCCCTGACTCCCCTGCTTGTGGTGAGTCCCATAGACCTTGCTGGTCTCCACCGTGCATCTTCTTGACTTCCTGCATGGGTTGCATTTTCTAAGGCTTGTCGGTGCTCCCGCTGGACACCGACCCCTCAGCACTCGACATACTTTGTGGGACAGTTCGTATCCAGGTCCTGGTTGTCCTCAGCATTGCTTGGTCTTCACAGCTGCAGAGTCAAGGTCATCGTCATCTTTCCTGAAGCACCCGACACCGGAGGACATTTGTCTTCCAGGTCTTCTGGTCGCACCTGAGTAACATAGACTCTGTCCCCTCTGCTTTCAGGTACTCCTCTTCAAGAATCCACATTTGGATTCCACCGGAGACTTTCTTCCCTTCCAGCAGCGGCACTTTCCTGAAGTCCTCCATTGGGTTCAACAGCGGTTTCCGATGCCATTTCACACCTATACACCCGGCTTCCCTGGGATAGGTAACTTGGGTACCAAGGTCTCCACAGATGGGGTGGCTCTCCAACCTTCTATCTTCCATTGAGTGTCTTCAGGGTCCACTGGGAAGGGTTCCTAATCTTTAAAAATCCAACCGCGACTTACACATAGACATGTATGGAGCACGCGGTACGTGTTCACAGACTGCACACGCTCTCTGTGGGGTCCCGGTCTACTTACCTTGGGTGGCCCTGTTGGTCCCCAGCTTTTCTACGTCCTCTTGACATTGTCTTGACTCGAGTCGTGGTTCTAATACCACTTTCTTAGTATATGGTTTGGTCCCCCCCTGGGGCCCACTGTGTATTAGTGCAATTTACTGTGATTCCTTTGCTAAAGTATTGTGAGCTTTGTGTCTATCTCCATGTGGGAGATACTGTAATGTACTAGTTAGTATTATATAATAAATACATATTTTTATAAATACTTTTTGTGGTTCTTTTTCAATAAATCTATACTATAAGATTGCATTCTGGTAAAACAAGCTACCTGAAGACTGCTCTCCACAGATACCACTTGGATAGCTTTCTGTCCTTCTAAATCATCATACAGGATGTCTGGACTGGTGCAAGGTGCCCACTTACATTAGTGTAAAAAGAAAATGTTATGGACAGAATGCAGAACAATATCATACATTCACCTCAGTACAGAGATCTGGAACTAAATCCATCGTTTTTTTGCTCACCATGCCATTCCAGTTTGAACCCACCCATATGGAAATCAGTCGTGACCCTGCACCCAATGGGAACAGTCCAGCCCGAACTGCCAGGCCAGGTCCTCCCTGGACTGGAAACCAGCATCCTAGGACCTGTTTCAGAGTATCACCCCTCATCAGCCAGGACAGCTTGACCCTAGTGGCATGGAGAGCACGGGACCCACGTCTGGGCATACCCGTCCCACTCGGGGTGACAAATGCAAAAAGATTGATTGATGGACAGAATGCAGAACATTGTCATACATTCACCCCAGTACAGAGATCTGGGCCGAAATCATTATTTTTGCTCACCATGCCATTCGAGTTTCAACCCAGCCATATTCAAATCAGTCTTGACCCTGCACCCAATGGGAAAAGTCCAGCCCGAACTGCCAGGCCAGGTCATCCCTGGACTGGAAACAAGCATCTTAGGACTGGTTTTACATCAGCCAGGATAGTTTGAATCCAGTGGCATGGAGAGTATGGGGCCCACATCTGGGCATATACAAAAAGAACCTGACTGATGAGGGGTGAAACCCCAACACAAGTCCTAGGATGCTTGTTTCCATTCCAGGGAGGACCTGGCTTGTCAGTTCGGGCTCGACTGTTCCCATGAGGCACAGGGTTAAGACTGATTTGCATATGGCCAGGTCTAAACTGGGATGGCATGGTGAGCAAAAGAATGATGGCTTTAACCCAGATCTCTTGACTGGGGGTGAATGTTTTGATTTGTGTATATATATATTTATTTATATATATATTTTTTTTCACTGAAAAAAACATAGGTTTCAGGGCTTTTATAGTTAGCTGGACATTTCACTCGTACAAAACCATTGAAATTCCTTCGTTAAAGTTAGTTCTGCTAACTATAACTCGCGTGCACGCAATCCACTGCTGATGATGTCACATATTACATCATTCATGACATGGTCAGTGACATCACTGATGACATCTCAAATGACATCACAGATGACATCATCCAGTGAATGTGGTTTGGTTTGTTATTTAAATATGTATTATATATATAGCAATCTGCATTGAAGAATGAGTGGATATATAAATATCTGGATGGAGGATTTAGTAGCAGTGTGATTGACTGTTTACTTGACTAATTTATAGTGTCTCACTAAATATATTGGAAAGTGATTAAACTGTGTGAATATCTGTATCACTTTCTCAGTTGTTGTGTAAACTGCTGCACCAGTTGGATACTAGCTACGTGAAGGTCTATATTAGTTATTGATTAGTTAAATGAGTATTTGTATTGGAGAGTGAATGTGTGTGTGGTTTGGTGGGGGGTGTGTGACTGCCCAAAGATGGGTGAATAGTTGATTCAGTAGGTATATGAGGTTAAGACTGCATGGTATAACAGTTGTTTGGGTGAGTAAATATCTTTATGGGTGTGGTGATGAGCAAATATATCTCTCAATGGTACATGTCCAACAAACTAAAAAAATAAAAGGTAGTGTATGTGACAGTTGTTGTATATAAATAAGTATACATAAGACTCAGTGATTGTATGAGTGACTGTATGGATAACTGTATACTTGTAATAGTGATTTTATAACACACTAAGTATGAGTTACTATCTATATGAATAAATGAAGTGGTGTTTGTATAAGTGTGTAGCTGACTAAATGTAAGTATGATCCATTGTTTGGATAAGTGAGTAGGATGACGGCATAAGTGAATAGGATGTGTGCTGGTGTGTATATGTCGATATAGGTGTATAAGTATATTTGATTGTGTTCTATTGATCATTGACAGCATGTATGAGTGAATCTATAGATAAGTGATTAGATGTGTGTGTAGATCTAGGAATCACTGAGTGGGTTTTTAGAAACTTGTATTGGTGTGTCAATGGATTAAAATATGGTACTCTATATTTTACAGTGGGTGATGAAAGGTTATACTAGTGTATGATGAGGTGTATCTGATTGTCACGTGGATGATGTCATCAGTGATGTCATTTTAGATGTCATCAGTGATGTCATCAGTGATGTCACTAACTATAACGGAGGAATTTCAATGGTTTTGTACGAGTGAAATGTCCAGCTAACTATAACAGCCCTGAAACCTACGTTTTTTTCAGTGAATTTCTAAGGTTTTTTAAATGCTAATTCCTAACTATAACGTGCCTGAAACCTATGGTTTTTTTTTGTGAATTTCAATGGTTTTTTAAATGCTAATTTGTAACTATAACGTGCCTGAAACTTATGTTTTTTTCAGTTAATTTCTAAGGTGTTTTAAATGCTAGTTTCTAACTATGCCTACAGAGGTAGGACATGTGCAGAAAGAAGAAAAAACACACAGAAAGAAGAAAAAGAAATGCAGAAAGAAGCAAAAGAAGTCCACAAAGATGAAGAAAAGTGCAGGAAGAAGGAAGACATGCAGAAAGAACAAACAGAGGATCAGAAAGAGGCCTTGTTGCAAAATCATCCTGTACCCTCAACTTTTTCAGATGGGTACTGGTGGTAACTGACTCTGACTAACCAGTCCTAGAGCCAGTGCTATGCTAAAAGACACTTAGAATACAGTTAAAACACCTACACACACTAGGGAACACTATGCGTTGGGGTAGCCCTGTGATTAGAATGACCTCCTCTGTAAGCCCCTAGTACATAATAGGGCAGGGAGATTAAAACTACCTCTTAAAACGCGCCACAGGGTGTGTTTGCACACTGGTGAAGGGAGGGGGGACTGAGCTGATGTGTGCAAACACGCGCTGTGGCCGTTTTAATTTGGGGGATAAAGTCACCTTGAATCCTGGGTGTCCCTTGGGTCCAACTAGCTCACCAGGTACCTCCAGTTAGCGCCACAGAGCTGCGTTGCAGAGAGGTGTAAAAAGTGGCACGGCCTGGACCACCTCTCTGCAACGCAGCGTAGTGGCGCTTACTGGAAGCACCTGCTGGACTAGTTGGCCCCCAGTGGCCCTCAGGATTGAAGGCAAATTATTTCCCCATCTTAAAACGCGCCACAGGGCATGTTTGCACACGTCACCTAAGGCCCCATCCCCTCCCTTCACCACTGTGCAAACGCGCCCTGTGGCCATTTTAATTTGGAAGATTAAGTCCCCTTGAATCCTGAGGATCCCTAGGGTCCAAGTAGCCCACTAGGTACCTCCAGTAAGCACCACAGAGCTGCATTGCAGAGAGGTGTAAAAAAGGGCACGGCCTGGACCACCTCTGTGCAACGCCGCGCAGTGGTGCTTACTGGAAGCACCTGGTGGACTAGTTGGCCCCCAGGGTCCCTCAGGATTGAATGGGAATTATTTCCCCCATGTTAAAACCCGCCACAGGGCTTGTTTGCACACGTCACCTCAGACCCATCACCTCCCATCACCACTGTGTAAACGCGCCCTGTGGCCGTTTTAAGTTGGGAGATTAAGTCCCCTTGAATCCTGAGGGTCCCTAGGGTCAAACTAGCCCACTAGGTACCTCCAGTAAGCGCCGTTGCAGAGAGGTGTAAAAAGGGGCATGGCCTGCACCACCTCTCTGCAATGCAGTGCAGTGGCACTTACTGGAAGCACCTGGTGGGCTAGTTGGCCCCCAGGGGCCCTCAGGATTGAAGGGGAATTAATTCCCCAACTTAAAACACGCCACAGGGCATGTTTGCACACATCACCTCAGGCCCCGTTCCCTCACTTCACCACTGTGTAAACGTGCCCTGTGTCCGTTCTAAGTTGGGAAATTAAGTCCCCTTGAATCCTAAGGGTCCCTAGGGTCAAACTAGCCCATTAGGTACCTCCAGTAAGCGCCACAGAGCTGCGTTGCAGAGAGGTGAAAAAAGGGGCGTGGTCTCTGAACACCTGTCTGCAACGCAGCTCCCTGGCGCATACTGGAGATACCTGGTGGGCTAGTAGGCCCTCTGAGACCCTGAGTATTGAAGGGGAATTAATTCCCCAACTTACAACTCACCAGGGGGCGTGTTTGCACAATGGTGAAGGAAGGGGGCGGGGCCTGAGGTGACATGTGTGTGTTTCTACCCTGCCCCCTTTTTGCGTTTTTTGCGTTTTTTTCACTGCTTTCTTGTGCCTTGGTTACCAAGGCACAAGATGGCTGCCAACACTTCCTGGTTTGAAGTGTTGACAGCCAATTAGCATAAAGCTAGTGCTCGGGAGGATCCACGGCCCTAGATATATCTATGTTTTTACTTTTGAATTTCTCAGGAACTACTGAACGTATTTACACCATTCAACCAAAAGGCACGAGTGTGAACCAAGGGCTACCTCTTTGCCAAATTTGGTGTAATTCCGTTCAGCAGTTCGGGCTGTAGCTGCGACTAACGGTCCCTATGGAAAATTGCATGGGGAAAACACGTTTTGGGACCCCCTTTTTCCTCAGCCCCCGCTTAACGAATCACCCCGAGACTTTCAGGATAGGAGCGAACCGGAGCGGGCCACGAATTTTGAAAATGTCGCGAAGATTCGTCAACCGGCGCAAAAGTTATTCCAAATAGAATGTTGCAAATTTCCTATGGATAATAGGTCCTAACTATAACTACCTACTGGCAAACGCCAGTAGGTAATATATATATATATATATATGTATATATATATATATATATATATATATATATATATATATATATATATATATATATATTCACTGAAAAAAACATAGGTTTTCAGGGGTGTTATAGTTAGCTGGACATTTCGCTCGTACAAAACCATTTAAATTCCTCCGTTATAGTTAGCTCTACGAACTATAACTCGCGCGCCCGCAATCTACTGCTGATGACGTCACATATTACATCTACTGCATGATGTCGTCAGTGATGTCATCAGTGATGTCATTTGAGATGTCATTTGAGATGTCATCAGTGATGTCACTGACCACGTCATGAATGATGTAATATGTGACATCATCAGCAGTGGTTTTGTGCGAGTGAAATGTCCAGCTAACTATAACACCCCTGAAACCTATGGTTTTTTCAGTGAATTTCTAAGGTTTTTTAAATGCTAATTCCTAACTATAACATGTCTGAAACCTATGGTTTTTTCAGTGAATTTCGAAGGTTTTTTAAATGCTAATTGCTAACTATAACATGTCTGAAACCTAAGTTTTTTTCAGTGAATTTCAAAGATTTCTTAAATGACAATTTTTAAATGTAATAATAGTTATATTTATTTTTTTGATACTGATTTTCTACATTTTTTTAACTATTTATGTTTACATATTTTATTTTTTAAATTACATTATATATTTTTAATATAAATGGAATTTTTTTTTGTAAGTATTGAAACTGTTTTTTTTGTTTTATATATTTTTTAAAATATATTTATATTTTTTTTATTGTTTTTTTTTTTCCAATTTATTTTGGGAGTCGCGCACCCACAGCATACCTTTCTCGATCGCTGCGCTGAACCCAGCCGCCATTTTAGGATTGTTGTATAGGATCCGCATAGCATGTGCGATGGGTGCGTATTTTCGTGCACGATCGCTATGCGACCGGTACACGACTCCAGGCGCATACGCGACACATACGTATTACTTTACGCGCCGCTTGCGTGTGACATCATATACGTGTTCGACGCGTTAGGAGTCGCGCACCCAGCGTGTGCACACCAGGGGGCCACGCTGGGTGCGCGACTCCTAATTTGCCCCTAACAAAAAAAATTGAACCTATCACTAATTTCTATTCTCCCTGGGGACCCCATCCCCCGGGGCCTATATACAACGTTGGAGACCATGGGCGGAGCCCCAATGCCCCCACGGTCCCAGCCGGCTACCCGCGTCCTTCAGGAGCCGGCATTGCTTTTCCACACGGGGAGCTGCTAACATGCAGCTCCCGTGTGGAAAAGCAATATGGTTTGCATTTTGAAAGAGAGAGCAGATTTCCCTGCTCTCTCTTTCAAAATCCAAACCAGCCGGCTCCCCGCGTCCTTTGAGCCCCCCCACCCATTTGTTTTTAAAGCCCCGGGGGGTAGCGGTTCCCGGGGCAGGGGGGGGCCTTTGAGCCCCCCACCCATTTATTTTGTAGCCCCGGGGGGTGGCGGCTCCCGGGCCCCATCAAATTTCATATTTTTGCCCCCGGGATTTGGCCCCCCGGGGGATAATTATTAAAGAAGCGCGGGAGCCTGCGCTTCGTTGTATTTTTCTTTTTACGGCAGGATCCGAGCACCCAGCACGCATTTTGCTGTTTTTCAAAAAAACAAATTGGGTGGGCCCTGGGGGTCCTTGTGGGACACCCCTAAGCAGGTCTAGAGGGTCAGGGTATTTCTACCCTGCCCCCTTTATACGTTTTGCACACTTGATCCACTAATTTCTTGAGCCTCGCTTCTACCGAGGCACAAAATAGCTGCCAACACTTCCTGGTTTGGAGTGTTTACAGGCAGTTGACAGCCAATAGCATGCAGCTCGTGATCGGGAGGGTGCGCGCTGGGTGCGCATAGGTTGCGCGGATCCTCCGAGGCCATAGATATATATATGATTTTACTGTTGATTTTCTCAGCAACTACTGAACGGATTTACACCATTTAACCAAAAGGCATGAGTATGAACCAAGGGCTACCTCTTTGCCAAATTTGGTGTAATTCCGTTCAGGAGTTCGGGCTGCAGCTGCGATTAAAGGTTCCCATGGAAAATTGCATGGGGAAAACACGTTTTGGGGCCCCCTCTTTTCTCGGCCCCTGCTTGACGAATCACCCCGAGACTTTCAGGATAGGAGCGGACCGGTTTTGAAAATTTCGCGAAGATTCGTCTACCGGCGCCAAAGTTATTCCAAATAGAATGTTGCAGACCTGACTATAACTACCTACTGGCGACCGCCAGTAGGTAATATATATATATATATATATATATATATATATATGTATATATATATATATATATATGTATATTATCTACTGGCGGTCGCCAGTAGATAGTTATAGTTAGGACCGTGTTTCCATAGGAAATCTCAAAATTCTATTTTGAATAACTTTGGCGCCGGTTGACGAATCCTCGCGAAATTTTCAAAACTAATGGGGCGCTCCGTTCAACTCCTACCCTGAAAGTATCGGGGAGATTCGTCAAGCGGGGGCCGAGAAAAAAGGGGGGTCCCAAAACGCGTTTTCCCCATGCATTTTTCCATAGGACCTTTAGACACAGCTACAGCCCGAACGGCTGAACAGAATTACTTGAAATTTGGCAGAGAGGTAGCCATAAGGTCAAGGAAGTGCCTTGCAGATTTGGTGTAAATCTGTTCAGTATTTCCTGAGAAAATAGCATTTAAAAGCATATCAATATCTATACGCGCGCAGGGTGCGCGCACTGTGCGTGCACCGTGCGAGCACCCTAACGTGCACGAGCGTAATTCTGATTGGTGGTTACATGTTAGTCAACGTTCGAATCGGTCGAAATCAGGAAGTGTCGGCCGCCATTTTGTTTGTTTTCAGTGCGAGAGTGAAAAAGGAAGGTGGCGAATGTGAAAAGGGGGCAGGGTAGAGAGTTCCTGACCCCCTAGCCTTTGTCAGGGGGTCCCTGAAGGACCCCGAAGGCAGAAATTTTTTTTAAATCGCGGGGGTGCGCGCACCGTGCGCGCACGGTGAAAAAAAGAATGTTAATACGTAGTTTATTGTAAAATAAATATATAAAAAAAATAATAATACATAAATAAATTAGCATTTAAAAAACAGTACAAATTCACTGAAAAAACCATAGGTTTCACACACGTTATAGTTAGGAATTAGCATTTAAAAAACCTTGCAAATTCACTTAAAAAACCATAGGTTTCACACATGTTTTAGTTAGGTGGATATTTCACTCGTAAAAAACCAATGAAATTCCCCCGTTATAGTTAGTTCAGATAACTATATCTCACGCGACCGCCACTCTATCACAAGGATGATGTCATCAGTGATGTCATGAGTGATGCCACCGACCATGTCATGAGTGATGTAATATGTGACGTCATGAGCAGTGGATTGCGGGCGTGTGAGTTATAGTTATCTGAACTAACTATAACGGGGGAATTTCATTGGTTTTTTACGAGTGAAATATCCACCTAACTATAACATGTGTGAAACCTATGTTTTTTAAGTGAATTATATATATATATATATATATACACACACACACACACACACATATATATATATATATATTCACTGAAAAAAACCATAGGTTTCACACATGTTATAGTTAGCGGAAATTTTACTGATAAAAAACCAGTGAAATTGCCCCGTTATAGTTAGTGCTGGCAACTATAACTCACGCGACCGCAATCCTCTGCTGATGCTAATACTGTATTTAGACACTTATTTGCCCATGTCTTCTTCCATACATTTTTAGCTATACATATATTACAAATATTTTTTTTTCATAAAGACACATATGTCATCAGCAGAAGATTGCGGTCGCGTGAGTTATAGTTGCCAGCACTAACTATAACGGGGCAATTTCACTGGTTTTTTATCAGTAAAATTTCCGCTATCTATAACATGTGTGAAACCTATGGTTTTTTCAGTGAATTTGCAAGGTTTTTTAAATGCTAATTCCTAACTATAACGTGTGTGAAACCTATGGTTTTTTCAGTGAATTTGTACGGTTTTTTAAATGCTAAGTTACTTTACGCCATTCGAGGCGTGCGCGCCCACTTAACGCAGTTCGTTCCGTGCACGGTTTTTATCAACTTTAATAAGCCCTGTACATTTGGTGGCCTTCGGCCACCAAAAGCACAGAGGGTGGGGTCAATGTGGATAGTGTTTTTTTTATTTCGATTTTATAATTTCATGTTGCCAAAATTTAGTTTTTTTTACCTATTAATAAGCCCTGTACATTTGGTGGCCTACGGCCACCAAAAGCACAGGGGGTGGGGTAAGTGTGGATAGTGTTTTTTTTTTTTTTTTTTTTTTACCGTACGCTTACGGTAAGCGTACGGTAAGCGTACTCGGCGAAATTGCCGGAAAAAAAATAAAACCGTTTTTGCTCTTGGGGGATGTTTGGGGACTCCCTCAACATGACTATATGGGAGGGAGTTGTCATAACAGCCCAGTAATATCTGACGTCATCAGCAGAGGATTGCGGTCGCGTGAGTCATAGTTGCCTGCACTAACTATAACGGGGGAATTTCAATGGTTTTTCACGAGTGAAATGTCCAGCTAACTATAACATGTGTGAAACCTATGGTTTTTTCAGTGAATTTGCAAGTTTTTTAAATGCTAATTCCTAACTATAACATGTGTGAAACCTATGGTTTTTTCAGTGAATATATATATATATACACACACACAAAAAGAAATGAAGAAATCAAGCCATGTACTTCTGATGAACTGAAAGTCTGTGATTAAGGGCAGGGGCCCGAAACGCGTCGGCTTGATTACAACTGATGTGAGGCAGCCTGCTTACCTCCGAGGCAGCTTCCATTAAAATTGTAAAGCTTCACTTACCTGTCTGGGCTCCTTAGTTTTTGGCAAACTTATTTTTGGATATGTACGGCTTGCCTAGCCATGGAGGAAGCCCCGCTGTGGCCATGCAGGCCTGAGATGACGCCAACCGGCAAAACCATTTCTGGACAGATGCTCATAATGAAGGCTTCGAGATGTCAACACGGTAATTGCAGGTTGGCGCATCAACCCACTTGGGCGTTTTTAATTAACTAGATTCTTGGAGTACTTGCCAACTCACTTGAGGAATACTAAAGCACTACAGATATCAGGAGGCCGTGCGAGCGGCCACGCCCCCTGGGGGCGGGTATCGGAATAAATTGTTGGTGCTCAGTGACATGTACTCTGATGAACTAAAAGCCTGTGATAAAGGGCGGGGGCCTGAAACGCGTCAGCTTGATTACAACTGATGTGAGGCAGTCTGCTTACCTCCAATGCAGCTTCCATTAAAATTGTAAAGCTTCACTTACCTGTGTGGGCTTCTTCGTTTTTGGCAAACTTCTTTTTGGATATGTATAAATAATTTATGTATATATTTCATTTGAATCACGGGACTCTTTGTGGCATCCCGCATTGAGAAAGGCAAAGTGTTGCCAAAATGCATCTGCCAAATAAATGTATGCTGGGAACCCACTGACTGCTCTTTGAGGCGCCTGTGGGAGCGCCGTTGTTAGTAAAATTAAGGACATGCAGCCACTTGCACAATTAAGGCAGCACCCGATCTGAAAGGTGTTCAGCGGTTTGACAAGTGGCATTGGTGGAAGTGATTAAATTGAGACTGCCAGAACCATCGCATGCCTGGAAGGGAAAGTTACATTGGACACTGAGTCATCATTACAAAATGAGTAAGCGTCAGTTACCAAGTGAGCGCTTTGAATGTGACATTACCCAATGTAGCATATATGCGGCTGATCGAATGAGATGGAGGTCAATCAATTTATTATGTTAAACCGATCTAATATAGTAATGTGTCACAGTCAGCAAACACACAACAAAGTAAGATGCATTGTGGAACTTGTACCCACTGTGGGAGGCGCAATTTCCACGTGCAGTGCCTAACCAATGGGAGCAGGTTTGACTATATAAATAATTTGAATCAATGGACTCTTTGTGGCATCCGGCATTGAGAAAGACGAAGTGTCAACGAAATGCGTCTGCCAAATAAATTGATGTTGTGAAGCCACTGTGTGCTCCTTTAGGCTCCTGCAGGAGCGTTGTTGTTGGTAAAATTAAGGACGTGCAGCCACTTGCACGATTAGGGCAGCACCCGATCTGAAAAGTGTTCGGCGGTTTGACAAGTAGCATTGGTGGAAGTGATTAAATTGAGACTGCCAGAACCGTCGCATGCCTGGAAGCGAAAGTTACATTGGACACTGAGTCGTCATTACAAAATGGGTAAGTGTCAGTTACGAAATGAGCGCTTTGAATGTGACATTTCCCAATGTGGCATATATGCGACTGATCGAAGGAGATGGAGGACAATCTATTAATTATATTAAACCGTTCTAATACAGTAATGTGTCACAGTCAGCAAACACACAACAAAGTAAGGTGCATTGTGGAACTTGTACCCACTGTGGAAAGGTGCAATTTCCACGTGCAGTGCCTAACCAATGGGAGCAGTTTTGACTGTGTAAATAATTTGAATCACGGGACTCCTTGTGGCATCCCACATTGGGAAAAGCGAAGTGTCACCGAAAGTGTCATCCAAATAAATGGATTTTGGGAACCCACTGAGTTCTCCTTGAGGCTCCTGCGGGAGCGTCGTCGTTGGTAAAATTAAGGACGTCTGCCCAGGCCACTGCAGTTGGCTTTCACCAATAGCCCAAAGTTAAAGTCTCAACAAAGTACATAATGCCATAAATCTCTACCAAGTGTCAGAGTTATAATTGAGGGATCTAATACAGTTTTAACAAACTCAGCAATTTATATTATCGCCCAAGTGGGCTTAACAATTACATTCCATCGTTGTACATGATTATTGGACCAATTCTTATTCAGTACAAGGCATTCAAACTGAAAATTAAATTAAAACTAAAATATCTTGTTCCGCCCAAGTGGACTAATGCAGTCAAATAAAGTAAAACTAAATCAAATTAATCAAACCAATATCGGTGTTTCGTTTGACTCTCCAGTAGAAGTAGTCTCTACATTAGGTCATTACATGGTTGTCCATGCTGCCACTCCTAGAACTTGCTCTCCTGTGTGCAAGAAACAAAATAAACACATCACATTTAATAAACTTCTGCTACAAAAATTCTAGTTTAAAAACATTATTCATGATCATTAGAATTGGCAGCTAGATAAAACTTCATAAGACAACATATTCAGAGGTGGAGAATGAGTTCTTTATCGACATTCAAACCTAGTGTCTCTTTACAATCCATTTCTAGGATATAACGTGACTCCAATCTCCTTAGCTCTTTCTCTCTGTCCCACTCTCCGTTTTTTTTTTAACACTGTCAATAACACGGTATTGTAATTCTCTGTGGTCCCCTCCATGTGCTTTGTGGAAATGTCTAGCCACAGGGTAAGTATTGTCATTATTCTTCATTGCCCTGAGATGCTGTAGTATTCACCTGTGTACCGGTAAAATGGTACTTCCCACATTCAATTTGGGGCAGTTACAAGATAGAGCATATACCGCATAGTCAGTCTTACAGGATACATTCTTCCTTATCTGAATTACTTTTTTGAAGGGAGTTATTAGTTCTTTAGCATTCTTGGCATTTACACATGCCTTACACTTGGCTCATTTTTTAAAGCCTGGTTGCGGTCTAAGCCAGGTCTGTACTGTAGCTGTAACCTCATTTTTCACCAACAGATCTCTCATGGACCTAGCGTTTCTCAAGGTAACCTGCAGCTTCAATGGCGGATCCTTACCAATGAAGGGATCATTTTTAATTGAGTGCCAATGTTTGGTTAGTGCTTTACATAACATTACGTGTTTGTCATTAAATGTGGTGATGAATCTTGACCCTTCACTGTCCTTCACGTTCTTCTTAGTTTTGTCTGAGAACAGAATGTCCTCCCTGCTCGGTTTCGCAACTGTGCTTTGTGCTTTTCTCGGTGTGTGTTCTGAGTACCCTGCCTGTCTCAGTCTAACAGTCATATCAGAATATACCTTTTCGAAATGTTCCTTCCCTCTACAGGTACGTTTCGCCCTGAGTAGTTCTCCGTAGGGAAAGCTATTCTTCAGTGTTTAAGGGTTAAAACTCATAGCATGCAGAATCCTGTTCCCTGCCGTAGGTTTTCTAAACCTCGTGGTAGTAAGTTTCGAATCTTTCACCAAGACTTGTACGTCCAAAAGGTTCATGCAAGTAGCGCTAATTTCACGAGTGAAATTCAGATTCAGAGCATTCCGATTAATTCTCTCTACAAATTCTCTGGCAGTATTCTCATCGCTCTTCCATAGTACAAACACGTCATCTATGTAACGTACCCCATAGAACAATCCGTTCTATCCATTGTCTGAGATCAGGTCCGTTGAGTACCTGCTCCTCCAGTGGCGGTGTGTCCATTGGGGGCGTTGCCCCACTAAGCCACATGGACAGCACCGTCACGCCTAAAATGCAATTCGTGCCAGTAAAAGAAAAGTCTCGCAGTCTGACTAGTCTTGCTCGCAGAACTGAAACGCTACTGGGACACGCCCTGCCCCGAGGCAATCGGAAGGGCTGAAGGGGGTGGGACTGTGGCAGCTTGAGTGACAGACTGTCACTGACAGCGCGGCTGCAGCAGCAATAACAGTGCGCATGTCTGTTTTTGGGCTGGTCCTTTTAGGACCAGCCCGAACATGCGCACACTACTCCACTGCTACTTTTCCCTTTAGCGACTGTCTGGCGAGGGACCCGAACCCCGGGTCTCAAAATGGCCGGGGAGTAACCCTGCTCTAGCCAATCCTGGCGCTGCTAATGCAGCGCCTGGATTTGCTGAGACTCCACCACGCAGCCTGGTGCATTTCAAACTGAGGGAAGGGAACACGCTGAGGCGGCGGTGCTACGCGTGATCCGATCCGGAGTCTAGAAAGGTAAGTTTTCTTCATTTAATTACCGTCCCCGTCCCCCGCGTAACACACCCCCCCACCACCCCACCCGCCCGTCTTGCCGGTCACAACTGCCATTCACGCAATCTGTTCCCCACACTGAATAGGCGATCCAAATCCACGACAATGCCCGCCGAACCCCAGATAAGTTTTCCATGAATCACTTTCACCCTTACGGAAGTCACTGAGACGAAGCGAAACTGTGGTAAAAGTCTCTTAAATCATAGTGCTCTGTCCCACACGCGCGTGGCTGCCACAGACTCCCGGAACATGTTGCGCGGCCCTGCAACCAGCTCAACCTGCCAGGGAAATGCCAGAGAGTAAATCAAGCGCCCGAGTCCATATCCTACATCTGTCAATGACCTAGCAGGAAAAAAAGCCGCACGGATTGCAAAATTCGTTTCCACTGGGAGCAAGTGCATCACGAATTAGGTATCAGTTTACGGCGTCCGCGTCCCTGACAGAAATGAGTCACTGACTGCAATAAAGGTGAGGTGTGAACATGCGCCACTGTGCACTTAGGTATTAATCACAGGCGAAGCAGAGTAAAGATGACCCGCATTATCACATCACATCGCCTGACACTCGCACAAAGAATGTGCGGTCAGCCTTGTGTTTGCTTGGCTTTTCATATACAATGTTCACAGATGAACTCTGCCCACTGATCTGCCGTAGGGTAGCTGAATGCCACGCTCCACATACAACAGAGACACGAGTACACAAGAGTGCACATTTGTTACTTCCCATTTGTATGCAATACAACGCTGCACTGTTTACCGCCACAACCGGTCTACTCGCTCCATTTGCACAACAGGAGTGTATGTAAACGTGTTCTATTATGACAAGTTAGGTGAAAATGCACTATAGGCAGTAATTCATGTTGCTATGCACATGGCACAATGAATGGCCTGGGGATAATGTTCTTTCGAAGTTTGATTTGTAATCCAAATTAGTTAGCCCTCTTTTCTTTAATATGCATGCATAGAAAACTCAATTTAGAGCAAGTCCCAGGTTTGCAGGTTAAAAGTTTTTTTTAAAAAAGCAGATAGAAGAATATGTTCATCATGCCCAGGATACCTTTCCCAAACGTCTTTTGGAAGCACTGGAAACCAGCATTTATTTTACTCTGTACAGGAATAAAGAAGGTTAGGCGAACCTCCCACTTTTTAAGAACACTAAAACTATTTTTGGGAGAAATTATGTTTCTAAAACGTATCTTTGCATGGAAAGAGCGTCCTCATTTCATGCAGGATTGAATGCGGACTTTAACTTGCTCAAAAATCATTTGGCACACCGCTGTATCACAGCAATAGCGCTATGAATTTACCGAAGCACTGGATAAAGCACTCGTGAGCATGTTGAGGGGTCTGCAGCCTGTGTAAGATTCCTAGCACGCATCACAGTGTCTAGGGGGGCTTAACCCATAAACACGAGCCTGACAGCCACTGATGTGGCTGATTTCCAGCAAAACGTGGAAAATGTGCGGTTAATAATGTGGTTAATGCTCCTGAAGGCCGAGCAGCTAAAGATACCAAAATGGCGCGGCGTCAGTCTGCGTCATAACTCTCCGGAAGAAAGATGTAAGGAATTAAATCTTCATATTCCAGAGGAAACGTGGGGAGGCATGAGACTGACTCTCTCTGCTACTTGTGCCTTCTCTGTCACCTTTTTTCTCTGCTCTATGCCGTCCTCCTGCTTGCCAATGTTACTTTCTCTCTGCTTCGTTACTGTCCGTTTTTACTCTCTTCGCAGTGTACTGTTCCTGTCCTCATTTACTGTTGCTCCCTCCATTCACTCTTTCCCATCTTCCTTGTTACTCTCTTTTTGCTCAGTTACTCCCTCTCTCCCTCGCATTTTCATTCTCTCACAATGTCACTCTCTCTTACTCCTCTCTTCCTTCTGGGTCACTCTTCCCCATCTCTCTCTCCCTCCCCTGTCGCTCAAGCGCTTTCCCTTTACCTTATTTTCACTATCCCCAGTGCTTTTAATGGGCCTGTACTCACCGGTACTGAGTACCGGCACTTCTGAATTTTCTGGCCCTCAGTACCGTCACTTCTCATTAGCCAGGGAGAGTACCGGTACCCTAGTAGATGGCACTGCAGGCTCCGGTTATTTATCTCCTCTAGCTCAGGGTAGATGCCGCTTTGCTTCTCAGGAGCTTGTAAGCGCGCCAAGCCTCTTGAAGAGTCGCTGCTGGAGAGTCCAGCAGCGCCCATGTGAATGGCCTGAGCCTGCAGGGGGCAGAGGGCTTACCGTGCGTCACGCTGTGATTAACACTTCACTGTTGGTCAGGTGTTTATCTTTACGAGGTCGATAATTGGCTTAAGTGACTGTAACCCACATTAATCACCACCTAAAGCGCATAGACTTTATCAGTTCATTTCTAAGCAATATATGCTCAGCATACACAGAGGGACGCCTGTCTTACAGTCTGAGCTATTAGCAGCAAAACTCTGGCTGCAGAGCCAGTACTTTGCATTACATTTAACTGGAACTGAACATGCAATTAAATCAGTTTCCTTTAAGATCCTGGCAATTGTTTAAAATGTATTTAAACTGTCTGGCGATCCATCGGTTGTGAGGGCAGTTGAACGCAGTAATCTTTAAGAAGGGCAGCAACCAGGGAGGGAGGTGAAAGTGTGGGAGATCATTAGAAGATTCTTCGGAGCATATGATTTAAAGAAATATAAGGCATGATAGGGAGGGGTGAGAGATGCAATGGTGTGATAAGTCATTTTTAAAACAAACAGAACACCCGGCGCATAAGCCTCAGCCTGCTCCCCAATGCCTTTAGATCCACTTTGCAGCAGGTTTGTGGAATCAAAGTGCGCAGGCTTTCATAACGAATTTAATAAGAAAAGCATGCCAGCTGCAGCCAAGGAACATTTCTGTAAAGTCATAAATCTGGTGCATTTCTTAACTTTAATTAAGAGAACTCGGGGATAGTCTATCCCCGAGTTCTCTTGCACAAGATGGTGAAATGCTATGCTGAGCGCTGAACACGTAAAATCAATGCTTTCGAAGTTCACGTCTGGGCCCTATCTTTGAGCGTGGGCTGTTGGCCCAGCCGCCCCTTCACGCACTTGCTGCTTTGGCTGGCTGATAAGCGTGGATTGTGGCTAGCCTGAAATAGCAGGTCCCCGACTTGTACCCGACTGACTCAAATGAGAGTTTGTACTTCAAACGTGTAATTACACTATGGGCAGCACGCCTAGATGGAGTAAATCTAATCACACATGCCAAGTCTACACAGAACTCTGCAATGGGCTCCCTTGTGGCGGGAGGGGAGGGGCATGAGCCGAAGTGGGGGTCCAGCGCCCTCTTTTGATGTTCTCCGTTTGGTCTTTCGCATTTCAGTGACCTGGTATTCGTTCCCATGCATGCTTCGCCTTCTAGTTAAATCTGACATAAGCTTTCAGCCCAGCACAGGACGCTGGCAGTCCTACTAGACTTAGGGGCAGATTTATGTTTCCTGGCGCATCCCTGCAAATCAGCAAGGATGCGCCAGAAATGATGCGTCACGCAAGTTTACCCTTGCGCCACACATGATGCGCCGCATTTACAATGCGGCGCATCGTGGCGCAGGAATAAACAGATGCGTGACGCATCCGATGGCGTAAGGTTGGCGCAGTGCTTCAGTTGCGTCGCTAGCGCGATGCAACTCCAGCACTGTTCCAACCTACCCTATCCCTAACATGGTGCGTCAAGCCTTACGCCTGCTTCAAGCAGGCGCAGGGTTTTGGCGCATCAGCGTTGGGAAAGTGACTCAGTCAAATCTTATAGATTTGACTGAGTCACTTTTCAGGGGCGTTCCTGCGACGGATCGCCCCCCCCCCCCTCTGTCGACACGCCCACGTGAAACCTGACGCAGGTTTTACGTGGTGCAGGGCTTTACATCGTGACGCATCTCCATAGATGCGTCACAATGTAAATATGGCGCAACGTGGCGCAGGGTTTACACCGCCGCTGCGTCACAAAAGTGACGCAACGGCAGCGTAAAAGTGGCGCATCTCCAATATAGATCTGCCCCTTAGTGCTGATGCTTGTATGTGGATACCTGTCTGTACCGAAATACACGCCCTTCATGTGGCAAGGTGGGGAGGCCTCTGCTGACCCAAATGACTGTAGCGGGAAAGATGTTGAATGCGATTTGCAGGGCCTGGTCTCAAAACGAGAGGCGTTGACATGTGTGCTGTTACTCGTGGTAGTATTTCCGGAATGTGTACTCGATTTCAAACCAGTTCCTATTTATTTGCTCAATTGCTCTGGTCATTTTCATAGCTAAAAACGTTCTCGCACGCGCCTTTTGACATTCTGTAAAATGACGCAAGACAGGAAGAATGCTGGTCACTGAGTTTCAGCACACCAGGGGGCTTTGTTTAAGGCTCTCACTTTGCCCGGGTGTGTGAAAAAGAGGGTGACGTCATTGCAGCCATTTGTCCTGTGTTAATGAGATGGAGGTCTGAGGTAGCCTGACGGGCCAATAAGCCACAGTGCCTTTACTTAGAAGAGAGCGGTTTTCACACTAATGAAGAGATGAGCAATACACAAGTCCTGGAAAGAACAGGGGAGTTTACTGGTGAAAGTAGCAATATACAGTTCCGTGCAAAATCCAAATTTATTTCACCACAGAGTAATGATGGGATAGATGTCTTTTCCGATCTGATGACTAGAGTGGAGAAAAAAACAATTGAAAAGTAATATAAAAGTCAGGAAAAGATGTGAACAAAATGAAAAATTCAGACAAGCAGTGAGGAAATGGAGCATGAATGAGGAATGTGTAGTGAGGTCCTCGGACAAGGAGGAAATGTAGTTCTGTGGGACAAGTCTATGTATATGAGAGAAG
Source organism: Triturus cristatus (assembly GCF_964204655.1). Taxonomy (NCBI): domain Eukaryota; kingdom Metazoa; phylum Chordata; class Amphibia; order Caudata; family Salamandridae; genus Triturus; species Triturus cristatus. Next base: position 791,344,918 of record NC_140595.1, read on the forward strand.
CATATTTTCAGTTGAACGATGCAGAATGCTACATGAGAATTTCTAGAGGAGTATACGATAAAATCAAAAAGGAGTTCCACGACCATCTTATTGATTGGAGAAATAAAGAGTTACTTAATTGGGATAAGTGGACATTTTTGATGAAAACGGAACCAAAACTACCAGCCTTTTATCTGCTTCCTAAGATACACAAACATCCAGCTAGACCTGAAGGCAGGCTGATAGTAGCAGCTATTGATAGTCTGTTTGAAAACACATCAATGTACATGGATCACTTCCTACAGCCACTAGTACAACATCTACCATCCGATCTGAAGGATACTACAGAGTTCTTGAAACTCATATTTGATGTCGTGTGGGAGGGAGACATATTCATGATCTCTCTTGATGTGACCTCGCTCTATATGGGCATCAGACACAGGGATGGGCTTAAAGGTGCACACCATGTCTTAAGGGCGACAGCTATGAAGTTTTACAGGCACAATGAGATGCTCTTGCAAATGATGAAATGGTGTCTGAGTCATAACATCTTTATGTTCAATGGGGAATTATTCCAGCAACAGATGGGGACTTCGATGGATACCTGCTTCGCACCCCGCTTTGCCAACCCACAAATGGGCTGGTGTGAGGAGCATGTACTCAACGGACCTGATCTGAGAGAATGGATGGAACTGATCTTTCTATGGGTACATTACATAGATGATGTGTTTGTACTATGGAAGGGCGATGTGAATACTTCCAGAGAGTTAATTAGCGCTACCAGCATGAACCTTTTGGACGTACAAGTCTTGGTGAAAGATTCTAAACTTAGTACCACGATTTTTACAAAACCTACAACAGGGAACAGTATTATGCATGCTACGAGTTTCCACCCTTACGCACTGAACAATAGCATCCCCTATGGAGTGCAACTCAGGGCGAAACGTACCTGTAGAGGGAAGGAACATTTCGAAAAGGTATATTCTGATATGACTGTTAGACTGAGACAGAGAGGGTACTCAGAACACACACTAAGAAAAGCACAAAGCACAGTTGCGAAACTGAGCAGGGAGGACATTCTGTTCTCAGACAAAACTAAGAAAAAAGTGAAGTACAGTGAAGGGTCAAGGTTCATTACCACATTTAATGACAAACATGTAATGTTTTGTAAAGCACTAACCAAACATTGGCACTTAGTTAAAAAATATCCCAAGATTAGTAAGGATCCGCCATTGAAGAAGCAGGTTACCTTTAGAAACGCTAGGTCCATGAGAGATCTGTTAGTGAAAAATGAGGTTATAGCTACAGTACAGACCTGGCTTAGACCGCAACCAAGCTTTAAAAAATGCGCCAAGTGTAAGGCATGTGTGAATGCCAAGAATGCTAAAGAACTAATAACGCCCTTCAAAAAAGTAATTAAGATAAGGAAGAATTTGTCCTGTAAGACTGACTATGCGGTACATGCTCTATCTTTGTAACTGCCCCAAATGGTATGTGGGAAGTACCATGTTACCGGCACACAGGTGAATACTAGAGCATCTCTGGGCAATCAAGAATAATGACAATACTTACCCTGTGGCGAGACATTACCACAAAGTACATGGAGGGGACCACAGAGAATTACAATACAGTGTGTTTGACAGTGTGTCAAAGAAATCCAGAGAGGGGGACAGAGAAAAAGAGCTAAGGAGATTGGAGTCAAGTTATATCCTACAAATGGACTGTAAAGAGCCACTAGGTTTACATATTGAGGAAGAACTCTTTGTACACCCTGAATATGTTGTCTAATTCAGTTTTATCTAGCTGTCAATTCTAATGATCATGAATAATGTTTTTAAACTAGAATGTTTGTAACAGAAGGTTATTAAATGTGATGTGTTTATTTTGTTTTTTGCACACAGGAGAGCTAGTTCTAGGAGTGGCAGCATGGACAACAATGTAATGCCCTAATGTAGAGACTACTTCTACTGGAGAGTCAAACGAACACCGATATCGGTTTGATTAATTTGATTTGATTTTCCTTTATTTGACTGCATTAGCCCACTTGGGCGGAACAAGATATTTTACATTTAATTTAATTTTCAGTTTGAATGCCTTGTACTGAATAAGAATTGGTCCAATAATCATGTACCACTAAGGAATGTGATTGTTAAGCCCACTTGAGCGGTACTATAAATTGTTGAGTTTTTCGAAACTTTATTAGATGCCCAGCTATAACTCTGACAATTTGTAGATATTTATATAATTATGTACTTGTTGAGACTATTACTTTGGGCCATTGGTGAAAGCCAACTGCAGGGGCCCGGGCAGTCTTTCTTCTCTTTTCATTCCTTCATATGTTGCCCACTGGGGCGGTGTAATTGTGAAGGTCTTAATACCAATGAGGATACGAAATGAACTGAAACAATGAAAATGCATATTACTTTTCTGACGCAATAATGTTTCTTTAAATACTTATTACACTGATAACATCGATTTCCACGCTAAAATGCCACTCTAAAATGGCGATATATTCGCTGTTTTGAACGGAGCACTCTCTTGTCCTACAACTATGTTCACCTTTTGAATATGTTAAAAATAAGTGAAAGTTGCATGGTCAACGTCGTGACCAAGGTGTGTGTGCTCCAAAACGGGTTGGCGTATTGTCTTTGCCTGCACTAGCAGAATAAAAACTTTTGCCTTGCACCGGAGTGCCGTGGAGTCCTTGTTGAGAGGAGGAGTCTTAAAAATGTATTCATACAGCACACGGCGAATCTTGGTTACTGCGCACCACCGACAGTTTGGCAGCTCGGGAGCAACTCGGCGGCAAAAGAGGGAGATATACATATATATATATGGCTATATATGGTTGTCACCTCTTATTTCTTTTTTGAATTCCTCCTCTGTGTGTCTGACTCTATAGCTGGAAAACATGGCTGTATTCCAAGGTCAGGCTGCATGACCCTGAGTGTGTGACACTGCATGCATTAGTGCGGGAACACTTTTCAGAGTGGAGCTGCTGCCACCAATGTCACATCACTGAAGCCATAGGGATTGTGAAAATTCCAAGCGTTGCCCAGAGCAAATAAGAATAATAAATGTGTGTGTGTGTGTGTGTGCGTGTGTGCGTGTGTGTGTGTGTGCGCGTGTAAGGGATAGCCCAAAATATTGTTATGTTGCCACTCCATATTTGTTTCTATCTCTACATTCATGAAGATGGTGAAAGTCATATAAAGGTAATGGATGCTGGTTTTGAAGACGCTGTCAAAGAAACACGGTGGAGAAGGGTGAGTGGGATGTGAGATGAGTAATATTATGCATAAAATAAGATGTGATTCTACAGTGGTTGAGTGAGTCTGCACACCTTTATGTGTATTCAAGCGTGTGAGTATTCTATGGCAAGTTTATAGTATTTTTAGCGTGCTTTCACATTAAAGGGGTGTGAGTCTACATCCCAGAGTATAACATGAGAAAAAGAGAGGTTCTGGAAAAACCAGAGCCTATGTGAATCACAGCTAAGACCTAAGGTCTCAATATTCGTAAAACAAAGTATTCGTCAAATATTAATTTACATAGAACGCAAACAAAGCATGATTTAGTATTCAAAATACAGAAACACCATGATTGGTTAGAAACAAAAATATATTGTTTGTGTTTTATAATTCAAGCTATTTGGTATGCATTTGAAGTTTCACATCACTTATAACAATGCATAGCTATTCAAACTCAAGAGAACATACAATGTTAAAAATCCCAATGCATTTCGGGTAATGCCTACCCTTCGTCAGGGGATAAATACGTGCAACACTAACAGTAAACAATTTAGAAAATTTCTTGTGTTGAGTTCTTCTTGTCCTCCATACGGAACTACAACGAAAGGCACATGTGTGCTGTTAGACATGTTTGTAATGACAATGGAAATGTTGTAGAATTTGCACTCCAAATAAAGGAAATTAGTGGAAGATAGGAAAACCTATAGAAAGATTCCCATACGGTGATGCGGTTCAAAGAAAAAGAAAAATGGGGTATCACCCAAAAGTGAGAACGCAGAAGTATGTTGCAAGCTTACCGAGAATATCGGCGTTGCCAAGTGTTGGTAAAAGGTCTCTGGGCAATAGTTGACTAGCCGTCTGTAAAAGGTTATATTTGATTAAAAAGCCAGGTTGCGTTAGCCGTGATGTGTTACAAAAAATCAAACTGCAATTGCTACGTGTTTTATAAACTCACCCTCTTCAAGTGTTAGATGTCGAGAGCGGCAGACGCTGCTCCGGTAATGCGCGAAATGCCGTGCCTGTAATGGAAGCGACCAGAGAGATTACTCTCGGTTGCTATGACGAAAAGGGTTCAGCGGTTTCAATGTTACTGCTCTGCAAATTAGCGGAACGAATCTTACCTGCTATTTTTAGTCCGTGTGTGTTGGAAAGAGCTTCCAAAACTTCTCCCTCTAAGATTTGGCGCATGCGTGTCTACTGAAACTGAGGGGTTTAAAAAGTGAAGAGGGTCTAAGACAGTAGTGATGAAAAGAGGACTGCGAAATGAGTAAAAACAAACGTAATCGGAATGAGATAGAGTGTGTCTAAAAAGATGTGACTGGTGGAATCACCATATATAAATTCTAAAAAATAATACTCTTATTAGAAACTTCTTGTCTGCCAACACACAAGAAATGTGAGAGTTTATATGAGCTAAAGATGAAGTGAAAGTGGATGTGAACCTTCATGAGAGACTAAAAAAACTTAATTGCGAGTGCAAATCCTTTACAGATGTACAATATGTTGAAGCCTAAATAAAGCATAATAATTCATAATGATCATTTAGACCATCCGGACACACTGTTCCTAAGAATTTTATCCAATGTGTTTCTCTACGGGCAAGAACATTATTCATGTCTGAGTCAGTATGTACATGAAGACGTTCTAAGATTGTGAAGCGTAGTTGTGGAATAGTGTGAGAAGTGTTCACCCAATGTGTTACCAGGGAGGATGTCAAATTACTGTTACGGATCCTACTCTTGTGTTCAATGATCCTGGTTTTAATTTTTCTGCTTGTTTTCCCTACGTATACAAGGCCACACGGGCACTTGATGGCATAGATGACCCATTCTGAGTTGCAGTCTGAAGTATGCTGAAGTTTAATGCCTTTGCCTGTGTGAGGATGTGTAAACACATTTCCTGTGATTACGTTACTGCATTGTCCGCAATTGTAGCATTTTCTCATGCCGATGTTCTTGGATATTACAGGACGAGTGTGACTTTTGAGAAGATCCCTCAAGTTCTTTGGTCTGGTATGTGCGAAAAGAGGCGGATCCTTAAACAAATCTTGAAAATCAGGTTCCTGATCAATTATATCCCAACGTTTGCGAATAACTGACTTGATCTGTGTCGCTTGAGTGGAATGTTTTAGTACAAAAACTTCTCGTTTAGAAGAGTTTTTTGGAGTGCTCTGAAGTAGATCTTCTCGTTTTTTTTGGTCAACCTGATTCTTTGCTTCCTTGAGAATGTCCTCTGGATATCCTCTCATTTTGTATCTCTCGAGTTGCTGTGTGATATCAATATCACACTGCTGTTGGTCCGAAGTAATTCTTTTGATTCTGGTGAGCTGAGATACAGGTAAGTGCTTCTTCAGGGAATACGGATGGGCACTCGAAAAGTGAAGTGCGTTGTTTACATCTGTAGGTTTTCTGTACACCATAGTTGATAGGCCACGTGTAGATTTTTGTATCTCTATGTCGAGAAAATGAATTTTCTCCAATTGGATGTCATAGGTAAACTTGATCCTCGGGTTGCATTGGTTTAATTCATCAATGCATTGTTCCAAAACTGTCTTGGATCCTTTCCATATGATGAGAATATCATCAATATATCTTAAAAAAAGAAGTAGGTTAGATTGCCATGCTGGGTTTTGCAGAATATGTTGATATTCAAAGTAAGCCATGAAGGTATTGGCATAAGCCGGCGCTCCTGGAAAACCCATGGATGTTCCAGTAATTTGTAGGTAATATTTGTCCATCCACGAAAAATAACTGTGATACAGTGAGAAGTGTAGAAGCTCCAATAGAAAAATGCTTTTTTCTATTGGAGCTTCTACACTTCTCACTGTATCACAGTTATTTTTCGTGGATGGACAAATATTACCTACAAATTACTGGAACATCCATGGGTTTTCCAGGAGCGCCGGCTTATGCCAATACCTTCATGGCTTACTTTGAATATCAACATATTCTGCAAAACCCAGCATGGCAATCTAACCTACTTCTTTTTTTAAGATATATTGATGATATTCTCATCATATGGAAAGGATCCAAGACAGTTTTGGAACAATGCATTGATGAATTAAACCAATGCAACCCGAGGATCAAGTTTACCTATGACATCCAATTGGAGAAAATTCATTTTCTCGACATAGAGATACAAAAATCTACACGTGGCCTATCAACTATGGTGTACAGAAAACCTACAGATGTAAACAACGCACTTCACTTTTCGAGTGCCCATCCGTATTCCCTGAAGAAGCACTTACCTGTATCTCAGCTCACCAGAATCAAAAGAATTACTTCGGACCAACAGCAGTGTGATATTGATATCACACAGCAACTCGAGAGATACAAAATGAGAGGATATCCAGAGGACATTCTCAAGGAAGCAAAGAATCAGGTTGACCAAAAAAAACGAGAAGATCTACTTCAGAGCACTCCAAAAAACTCTTCTAAACGAGAAGTTTTTGTACTAAAACATTCCACTCAAGCGACACAGATCAAGTCAGTTATTCGCAAACGTTGGGATATAATTGATCAGGAACCTGATTTTCAAGATTTGTTTAAGGATCCGCCTCTTTTCGCACATACCAGACCAAAGAACTTGAGGGATCTTCTCAAAAGTCACACTCGTCCTGTAATATCCAAGAACATCGGCATGAGAAAATGCTACAATTGCGGACAATGCAGTAACGTAATCACAGGAAATGTGTTTACACATCCTCACACAGGCAAAGGCATTAAACTTCAGCATACTTCAGACTGCAACTCAGAATGGGTCATCTATGCCATCAAGTGCCCGTGTGGCCTTGTATACGTAGGGAAAACAAGCAGAAAAATTAAAACCAGGATCATTGAACACAAGAGTAGGATCCGTAACAGTAATTTGACATCCTCCCTGGTAACACATTGGGTGAACACTTCTCACACTATTCCACAACTACGCTTCACAATCTTAGAACGTCTTCATGTACATACTGACTCAGACATGAATAATGTTCTTGCCCGTAGAGAAACACATTGGATAAAATTCTTAGGAACAGTGTGTCCGGATGGTCTAAATGATCATTATGAATTATTATGCTTTATTTAGGCTTCAACATATTGTACATCTGTAAAGGATTTGCACTCGCAATTAAGTTTTTTTAGTCTCTCATGAAGGTTCACATCCACTTTCACTTCATCTTTAGCTCATATAAACTCTCACATTTCTTGTGTGTTGGCAGACAAGAAGTTTCTAATAAGAGTATTATTTTTTAGAATTTATATATGGTGATTCCACCAGTCACATCTTTTTAGACACACTCTATCTCATTCCGATTACGTTTGTTTTTACTCATTTCGCAGTCCTCTTTTCATCACTACTGTCTTAGACCCTCTTCACTTTTTAAACCCCTCAGTTTCAGTAGACACGCATGCGCCAAATCTTAGAGGGAGAAGTTTTGGAAGCTCTTTCCAACACACACGGACTAAAAATAGCAGGTAAGATTCGTTCCGCTAATTTGCAGAGCAGTAACATTGAAACCGCTGAACCCTTTTCGTCATAGCAACCGAGAGTAATCTCTCTGGTCGCTTCCATTACAGGCACGGCATTTCGCGCATTACCGGAGCAGCGTCTGCCGCTCTCGACATCTAACACTTGAAGAGGGTGAGTTTATAAAACACGTAGCAATTGCAGTTTGATTTTTTGTAACACATCACGGCTAACGCAACCTGGCTCTTTAATCAAATATAACCTTTTACAGACGGCTAGTCAACTATTGCCCAGAGACCTTTTACCAACACTTGGCAACGCCGATATTCTCGGTAAGCTTGCAACATACTTCTGCGTTCTCACTTTTGGGTGATACCCCATTTTTCTTTTTCTTTGAACCGCATCACCGTATGGGAATCTTTCTATAGGTTTTCCTATCTTCCACTAATTTCCTTTATTTCGAGTGCAAATTCTACAACATTTCCATTGTCATTACAAACATGTCTAACAGCACACATGTGCCTTTCGTTGTAGTTCCGTATGGAGGACAAGAAGAACTCAACACAAGAAATTTTCTAAATTGTTTACTGTTAGTGTTGCACGTATTTATCCCCCGACGAAGGGTAGGCATTACCCGAAATGCATTGGGATTTTTAACATTGTATGTTCTCTTGAGTTTGAATAGCTATGCATTGTTATAAGTGATGTGAAACTTCAAATGCATACCAAATAGCTTGAATTATAAAACACAAACAATATATTTTTGTTTCTAACCAATCATGGTGTTTCTGTATTTTGAATACTAAATCATGCTTTGTTTGCGTTCTATGTAAATTAATATTTGACGAATACTTTGTTTTACGAATATTGAGACCTTAGGTCTTAGCTGTGATTCACATAGGCTCTGGTTTTTCCAGAACCTCTCTTTTTCTAAAATAAGATGTGAGCATGGGCCCACTAGTTAGCAACTGTTAAAATGCTACTTCTTGAAATTTTAGTATTATAAACTTAGTTGTAGTTTTTGATTGTAAGTTAGGAAACACTATGAAAGTAATGCGCCTGTGAAGGTAAAGCCTAGTTCGAAAAGGTGCTTAGAGTGTCCAAGTGAATGACGAAAGTCCAGCAAACTAAAATGTGAAAAGAAAACAGCTATTCATTTTTATGCTTTTTTCTTTTTTTTTTAAACTGTTGTGCACACTTCAGTACCCATCACAGCATTATTTACACACAGTAGTAGTAATGTGTAAGCTAAACCAACTTTTATGGCAAATTTGTAATTGGTGGTGTATCCATTAGGTTGCAATATTATGTAAATGATGCACTTGAAGGGCAGCCCGCAGAGAAAACATAAGAATGTTTTATGAATAGCATAAACGCATACATAAATCTATATGGATATTTAATAGAAGACATTGAAGGGAAACTAATCCACGGTACAGAAGGAAAGGTGGTATATGTAAGCAATTTTAGGAAATAAAGTCATGGAATGGGAAGCTGAATCTGATTTGTTTAAAAAAAACATATAGCAGGGGATTTTAAAATTACAACTGGGAAGTAGAGAGAACAAAATAAGAAAAAAATTGGGAAAATGGAAAATAAAATCAAACAAAGGTCTAATCACTTGTTACTTGCCTGTAAGCAAAGCAACCACCTGGGCAATGTATTTTGAAGGGGAATCAAAGTAGAAACACACAGCATAGAAAAGTGAGAGTGTGCACCTTATTTTGAACATGATGGAAGTTAGAGAGGGGACCAGTGGGAGGGATGACGATGTCGCATGAGATAACAAAGCAGAGGACTCAAGTGCCTGGAAACAAGGAACAAATGGATGAAAGCAATATGTAATGCAAGTAATAGTGTTTAAATATATATTTATATATTTGTTTGCACGTAGTTAATTAAAGATCACATTTGTATGTGTACAATTACAGAGGGCCTTCCACAGGTCCCATCACACTGGACATAAGTATGACGTTTCAGACACAGTGGCACCCTGCAGAAGATTAAAGCAACCCTAAAGGTGTCAGTAGTTAGCATGTATTTGTGTTTTGCCTTTCCACTGAGTTATTGTCAAAATTGTAGTAAGCTGTGCAAAGTTGTTATCAGTTTGTTCATGTTGTGTTGAGCATCTCTGTGTCTAACATGAGTGCTCGACTGTGAAAATGTCCCTCACTTATTTTAATAATGTTTTTTTGTCTAGAAAAAAAGATTTTAAAAAATGCATATGATGTTAGATTAACAAGTGGAACAAGAGCTTTCAAAGGCAAACTTAAAGAAAGCAACGAGAATGAGAGAGTGGAGTTTAAAATAATGTGTAACTCTTAAGTCATGAAAGGAGTAGTTTGCAGGAAATGTATGTTTTTTAAAATATCCGTGAAACTAGCCTTAGGAACAAATATGTAAATAAAGTATGCATGACATTGTTAATGTAAGTAATGTTTGCCAAAACGTTAAAATAATGGTGCTGCAACATTGCATACACCTAATTTCAAAATAAATGACAAATACTCCATACTAAAGCATCAAATGTTGAAGGGTGAGACGGAGTGGCATCCAGCAGCAGATAAAAGTGTCCTTAAGGGTCACGTATTTGTGAAGTGGGTCCTACCTTGCAAGGTGTATTTTGAATTTCAAATGAGAAATGTCTTAAGTTCAAAGAAATGTCCATCCTTTAGAGTGTGTTTTTGGCAGTATTGTAAGCTAGTGTAAAAATGTTTTATCAGCTACTTTAATGTTGTAGGGGTCACCACAGTGACTGTCACAAACATAGGACTTTAACCGCACACTGCCCCAGGTGTAGCTGAATCACTATTTGTGGTTTTGTGAAAACGAAATCCTAATAAAAAATATTACTGCCTTATTAAAGACTTACGCAAGGGGTTTGTGAACAAGTGCATTACAAATTATATTTTGACTATGTTTAATATAAATTCAAAGTTTTTAATAACAGTATTTCTAATAAATTAGTCGGTAAGTAAGTAGATGAAATGAAAGGACAAAGTATGTAGATGTGGCTAAGGAGAAGAAAGACTAGCAAAAGTGGGAATAATAAGAATTAGGGAGTAAAAGAAGGTATCCATTTATGAACAGTAAATATGAAGGTGTGAAACAGAAATGGGCATGGAACGAGCAAATGGGGCAAGCAACAAAAAAAAATGTGAGCAGAGAAGGTACAGATAGTGGAAGCAACATGAAGGATGTGTGCATTAAGGGAGCGGATATGTGGAGTAACACGAAGGATCCGGGCATGGATGGGGCAGATAGACAAGGGAGGCAGTGCAAAAAACACATGGATGGAACACAAAGGTTGTGAGCCTATGGAACAAAATGAAAAAGTATTTTGAAGACGCTCAAAAATAAAGCGTACAATCCAAAGGCACAATACACAAAATATATGTGATCGTAACAAAGTACCCCAGGTGGGGGTAAACAACAGGATTGACTTTAGCATGAAGGGAAGTATGTTAAAAACAACACAAAGAATGTGGCCATGGAGGGAAGCATGTTAAATACAACACTAAGGATGTTGACAAAAGGCTCAAAATGCAAAATGAACGTGACAATGACATAGTATGGGGTTGGGGGTAAACAACACACAGGACAGGGGCATGGAGGGATGTCTCTTAAAAGCAACAAATACAGTGAAGAAAGGAATCGAACAAATGGGGACAAAGCAGCATGAGGGACCTGTGCATTAAGGGGACAGATGAGGAAAGTAACACAAAGGACGTGGGCACGGAGGGAAAGGATGACCATGGGAGACATGGAAGCAACACAAAGCATGTGAGCATACAAGGAACGAAATTAAAAAAAACATTTTGATGACGCTCAGAAATAAATAGTGTAATTCAAAGGCACAGAATGCAAAACAAACATGATCATTACAAAGTACGCGGGTGGGGGGTAAACAACATGAAGGACACAGGCATGGAGGAAAGTATGTTAAAATCAACACCAAGGATGCTGGCATGGAACGGACAAATGGGGGAAGGCAAAACAAAGGACATGTGGAGGAAGGGGACGGATGGGGGAGACTGCACAGGACGTGGATGGCGAGGGGTTGGATGGGGTGAGCAAAGCAAAGGACGCAGGCATGGGGGGACAGATGCACAAGGGACGCAGCTAAAAAAACACATGTGCTCTTGTCAAGTGCAAGAAAAAAGAGTGCTAAAAAAAAGCTGTGGAAATACATGCGTACTTCAGCAATGCTCAAGGAGAGGGACAAACACATATAGCAAGGAAATGAGAGTGACAATAAACACAATCAATAGTACGTAATGGGCGGGCTCTAAGTGCACTGTAAGCTAATAAAATGTCTCAAAGCAAACAGTGCACAGTGCAAAGTGCATGCTCTGTTTTAGGTGAGACCTAAAAGGTTCTTTAAAATCCTTCTTTACGTTATTTGATGTCAAATGCTTGTCTATCCGACAGCCCCTTTGCACATAGGAAGATACTGAGGGAGTAAAGAAGAGACATGCCTGTAATGTCACTGGATTTGTAGAGTGCATTATGCCACTTCTGCCATGCCTGCCAAATTCGTAATTCAAAGCCCATGGTCATTTGGACTCAAAGGCAACACCCAACCAATTAGGGCAGGTTCTTTATTTATGTAAAATATTGTGTTCTGGCCTAGATCAAAGATTACAACTACAAGTGGGCTGTTAATGTGTATTTTAGAAATCTGTAACTAAATAGAAAGAATCTTTTCTGTTTTCTAACAGGTGTCACACACAACTATCTGCTCTTCTCTTTTATTGGAACCTCAGCAGTCAGTATTGCGTTATATTATTTCTATAGTGTTCTTCTTGTCTTTAATGAGGGCCCAAAGCATTTCCAGTTTGTTCAGCAAGTAGCTACTCTATAGTGACTGCTCGGAAAAGGTTGTTGACTAAAGCACCATCTTTGAGTGGTGTGTTTTGATATCTGAAATAAAAGCTTTGGAACAAATTCCAGAATGCTAGTTACCGGTGGTTTGGACTTGGTGCAGTTGTAGCAGTGGGCTTCATACATAGAATACATGGCAATGAAGAAACCCCCTCTTTATGTAAGCTGCATTTTAGAATTTGTTCTTGACATCCAGTAATGTTGTTTACTTTCCTTTAGTACCTTTAATTAAAATGCACAATATCCATGTTTTTTTATCTCCATTGTACAAAAGGTCTTAAGAAGCAAGAAAGTTAAGTAAAAACCATTCGCAAGTGTTCATCAGCAATGCATATCTGGTATGCTCTCGTATAGCTCCGTCGAGTTACCGCAAGTGTCTGTTGGTGAAAGATTTTGGTAAAGGACTGAATTTTAAGAGCTGCATATAGCTTGTCACCTTTGAGAGTTGGAACAAAGGACTTTCCTATCTGACTGTTGGCAGGTCTGGGACATAGAGTCCCAAGTTAATCACATATCCTACTTTAATGATGATCATTGAAGGCTTTTTATGGTGAACAAAAGGGAGTGCACAAGACAAAAGGCTGAGATTGAGCGTTGACACTATTCCAAGAACTCCAGGATCCCAGTGCCAGCAGAGTACTTCCAGGAGGACAAACATACAGATTTACAATGTTTTTCATTGGTTCCAAGAAGTATAAAATATAACTGCTGACAGCTCGGGGCATGTGCTTGACGGGGATGGGTATGACACTGCATTCAAATGTATACATTGTCATTGAGCTATTACTCATTATGTCGTATGTAAGGCTGGCCTGTTCAATTGTGTTGCACTTTTTGTATTTTGTAAAATCTCAATAAATTTTTTTTTTTAAAAAAAAGAAGTATAAAATATAAATATATTTGAAATATCAAATGAGTCCCCACATTCCTGTAATCACTGAACCTTTTTGACAAAACAATAAGGAAGAGAAATCAACCTACTTTAGCTTTGTACCCACATGCAACTGTGTGTGTTTTTATTAGGCATGGACGAAATTTACAATACGTCAGTGTAATTTCAGGAATTTAACAATACACTTGTTATGCCAAATTCCTGAATAAATTCCCATTACATTGTGATGCTTAATTACACACTATTTGCTGTAAACGTTTACTGTGAGCACACCATCCATGGTAAACATTTACTGCAAACTCACGCAAGTAGCTGTTGTTCGCTATTTTTTTGCTCAGAATACCTCTTCATGTCAAACATTGATAAAGGCTCATCTTGCACTATCATATAGGGCTAAGTGATGGATTTGCACTTTGCATGTTTACAAGTGATTTTGCAAACTTTTTGTGCAATTACAGTAAAGCAAATGTTGCACATTTAGCACATCTCTAGTTTTTATGCAGAGTTTAGCCTAAAAAAACTCCAGCAACTTGGAGATGTTTACCTAAGAGCATATATTCCCCTCCTTCCTGATAAGCCCAGGCATTGATGACATTTACCCCTTCACTCCCTCGCACACGCAGATGCTACATCCACACCTTCAAATTCTGATTCAGACTGCAGATTTTCTAGCCTACAACTTTCAATTTCCATACATGTCTGTGCTCAGGCTGGAGAGTTATGTAAAAGTGCAACGACTAACTTTACAGAATTCATAGGTGTAAGAAAGATATTGAACAAGCAGTATGTTTAACAACCCGAAAAGACCAGACAGAAATCTGAGCACTTATGGGGGGGTACCAAAGACGCTGATAAAATGCTTTACACCATTCATGCCATTTACTAGAAAGCAACAAATGCCACAGGCATTAGCAAAGTGCACATTTTCCATGGACTTTCAAACAGGTCTGGCATAACAACATTTAAATATTTCATCAAACGATGTCTAAAATTGTAAATATCTAGGATAACATAGGTCCACTAGATGTCATTTGAATGCAATCAATGGTAAGAGTTTAGCAAAAACAATAAAAAAGCACCAATCTCTCAGTTTGTGAAAGGCTTGAAAAATATGAATACTTTTCAAAGAGTTCAAGCTTCTTCCTGATACAACTTTAGACAGACTAAACAAGAGGGGTTCTTTATTTAGTTATAAAGTATGTTGAATACAGATAGACAGCTGGGACAATAACAACAGATGTCGCACAGCACTCAACGAGCCAAAGTAGGAAGTCTACAGAAAGAATACTTGTTCCAAGACTTCTGCTGCCACAGGATATGCCCCTGCGATCTGGAAGGGCAAGGATGGTGTTACTCCGGAGAATAACAACACAATATCCTAACACAATACACTAAAGCACTCCAACTATTGTTGAGATGACACTGCTTGAGCATAAATACCCAGGACAGTCTGGCCAGTTGATATATTTTCATCATCTTTATTGTGTTGACAAGATCATCAGCCAGCACACCTTTCATCCCCAATGGGACTTTTTCAAGGATGTATGTATTAAACAAGTATGAAAACAGTGTAAATGAGACCAGCCTGACATATGAAATCTGTTCATTTCATACATGACTTATATGCACTGGGTGCTGTTGATGGTACAAGCAGAACTTAAAAGTGAATCGAAGAGAGACTATTATAGAAGACTCATAATGCTCCTTACACATGCCAAGTAGTACAGCACTATTCAAACAATATCTGACAGGACAGACAAATGTAAACAAGACAAGAAAAGATACTATGCTATGTGTCTAGACTGTATCTGTAACAGCGCACCTGTGTTCTGGGGCAAAAAGTGAACTGAGACCACAAAACGTGCACCAGAGACAAAAGAAAGTGTGACCCAAACAGAACAGGATATCCTCTTACGCATATTACTAAATAAACCAGTGATGAGTAGAAAAAATGTAATTGTGAGCTAAGATTATTATGGTTTGAAATGGCACATGGTTCGCTAAATTTTAGAACATAATTCAGTACAAAGGAATTTAGCGGAGTTGTGTGTTGATACTAAAAAGGGAAATTAATAAGAGTTTCTTTGGTTGGTAATCCCTGCTAAAGGACTCACAGTGTGACTACAAACTGTATTTCTTATTCCTTTAACAATAATACAGGAAGCAAGACGATATCGTTGTCGGAGTATTAGTTTCTTCTAGGTGACCTGTAATGGAAAAGGGTGGGGGGGGGGGGGGGCTCTCCATAAGAATTCATGACCAATTAACAATTTGTTTATTGACAAAAAGGGTAATAAGAGACTTACCTCTATTGTGGCCTGCTTGACTGTTAGATTCTTTCTAATAACAAATGTAGTCGTCCTCATCTGTTTGCCATACATTTTTCCAAGCTATAAACAAAAATGAGGAGTATTGAATGTATTATCAATAAAATACTAAACGTACCCACCATCCCAGGTAAAACGTTATATCAAACCCCACCTCACAATGAAGTGGTGTTGCTATTCAGTCATGAGTGGCACCAGCGCAGAGAGCCCTCATAAACTGTAAAATGAAAAAGTGGTCACAAAATTGCTCATTTAACACTCATTGTTGAAATTAGTAATATGCCACCAATTATTCTGAGAGAACCCACCCCACACAATCACAGGGGAGTAAAGAAGGTAAGGGTGTTACCTCATATGACTATAATCAGTCACCTGGCACAGAAATAACGGGCATATTATCAAGGAACGGCGATAACATTATCACTGCATTAGTGTCAGGAAACTGGGCTTGATAATATGCTGCAGAGAATTCCCATAGAAGCCCAGGTTCACACCAGAACATGGGCTTCTATGGGAATTCTCAAGGTCATATTATCAAAGCCATTATCGCCGCTTTAGCGGCAGTTTTCTGCCGCTAAACCGGCGATAATTTTAGCGCCGTCCTTGATAATATGCCCCATAGGGTTACAGTGTTTTCGCAATCCTCTCTGGGCAGCGTTTCAGTATTCAGCTTGGGGTGACTCCACGTCAGCATTGTTCTACGGCTCGGAGGCAGGAGTTGAGTTAGATGTTCCTCGGTCCTCGTGGTTTTCTAGTCTGAGAGTTATCTGTGTGTCGTCTGCATTGTTGCGGCAGGTGAGTACGATACTGCTGACAAGATTTAGAAGTGGTTTGATGTATAAGTTAAAGAGTCAAGGCTCTATTTTTACGCAGTAAGGATTTGAAGAGAATTTTTTTTATAACTGTCCTTTGAAAGCATGCACTCCACGGCTCAGCTTGGAGCATCCATACAGTAAAAATAAAATATCTTGTCATCAGGAAGCTCCAAGTGATTCCATCAACTAACACCTCCCAAGCAGCCTCTACACGTGCCAAGTAGCCAAGTGCACACATTTGCATTTCTTTGGGGAAGCAGACACCCTGACAAGAAGGCTTATTGCTTTTGAGCCGTCTGCTCCTCCCTCTGGAAGGCAGCATGTGAGGCGCCCTTGCAAGCCAGCAGCCACATCTAAATTGTGGAAATGAACTTTTGTTCTTTAGCTGAGAGGCTAAAATTACGGACAAATGTCATCTGTTGAGACATTCATCATGGACAATGGACTTTAGGGCTAATTGATGGACAGGGCATGAAAATTACAGACGGTTGGTCACCCTATTCAACATACTACACAACACATGTACACATCAAACAGATACACAGTTGATGGAAGCTATTTAATTTATAAACAACAAAAAAGTGAAAATCGAAATTTTAATGGGAAATTTGGACCTTTTCAAAATCTAGTTTAATTTCTAAAATACAAAGCGATATGCTAGACTCAAGAATAACACTGTCTGTTTTGCTCTTATGGCATGTTCTCTTTATATCGGTGCATACCATTGCTGCATGAATTGAGGCCACCTGCAGTCCATACTAGATTCTGTTGGGTGTACTTGCTTTGTTTCCAGAAATCTAACTAATGATGCCAAATTAATGTTGTGTTTCCAGTTTCCAATTTCTTCACATATACAGAACATTTCCAAACTTTCAATTGTGCTTTTTTATTTATATATATTTTATTAATCAGCTAATATTATTTAATTTATATGATCACCTGTGGACCCCGTGTGTAGGCATCGTTGACCCACAGGGGTCCCTGGGCCACATGTTAAGAACCACTGCTCTACACAATTGCAGTCCGAACTCTGTGACTTGTCTACATGTCTGGAAGGCTCAGCACCATCACACATTGGGAAAAGGTTTGCATGTTAGCAGACTGCTTGAAATATGTGCTTGATTGGGAAAGGTTCTTGGCGATACCTAGAGCTAAAGGCATGAGTAGAGGTTACAGGTACTTCTCGGTTGCTGTTCACGTTCTGGAATCTCTTCTCTTCACCTGCCTCATGTCATTCTGAAAACAGTGAAAATGCACCTTCTATGGGTGTCGGCCACCCGGCTTAACACAGTATCCCTGTCCTTTAACCAATCCACGCCTCTTTGCTAGTCATGAATTTCCTACTTCTATTGAAACTATAGAAATAGCGAAGACAAGCCTTACAATGTTTATAAAGTCTTTACACTCCCTGGACAATCAAGTTATTGCAACCTTGTGAGTCTTATTTGAGTATGAATCTCTACAGATAAATATCTCTCCAGGAGCAAGCTTTGACTGCTATCTCTAGCCACCCTCAGAGAGTTAAAGCCCAAAGACAAGGCTTCCTCCGTTCAGTTAGCTCACAGCAGTGCCTGCTTCCTGGGGTTCCATGGACAGCAGGCAATGCTTGTTGCAAAGGCTGCCTTCTTGACTTGAGTTCCCTCGGCCCCAGAGAACTGGCCTGGCCTCCCTCCTTGAAAAGCCATGTGTTTTTTCACCAGTTTATTTGGACATTGTGCTGTAAAATGCACTACTTGGACTCTTACCTTTTAAGTGATGGAGAAATCCCAGCTCCCACACCACCAACCCCAAAACACCTCTGCAAAATGCCCATCGCTTAGGTTTTGTTCACTTGGTACAGTTCAGAGGGGGATTTTTGTTCCGCCACTATCAAAGCTGGCCAGCTGCCCTAGAGAGCTCCAGTCTTGTGTTACCTGCCCCTGATTGGCTGACTCAGACGTCTGGAAAACACAGTTTCTATTCTACAATACTTAGGTTCTGTTTTGGTTAGTAAACAAACCATGAGCCAAAAGGGGCTCCACTGGCCTGGATAGTGGACTCAGAGAGGCAACCTTTGAAATCCAGAGAAAGAGTGCGTGAGTGAGCGAGTGAGTGAGTGAGTGAGTGAGTGAGTGAGAGTGAGAAAGAGTGGATGTGCTTATGTGTATTAATGAAAAAAGAAATGGTGAATGTGAGTGGAAAAGGATGAAGCAGTTACACATGAACACATCACTCACATCTACGCATTTAGAAACGTATCACAAAAACACATGCTCGCTCTCTCTCCTGCTCCCTCTTGTTCTCTTCCTAACCCTTTCTCTCTCTGTTACTCTGTAACTGTCCTCACTCTCCCTGCACCCTAACCCCTCTCTCTCTCTGTTACTCTCTGTCTCCTCTCTCTTTTCCTGTTACTCTGTGTTACTCTCTCCTCTTTGTCATCCGCTCTCTGTTAAACTCTCTTTGTTGCACTTTCTGTTACCCTGCCATCTCTCTTTCTATCTCTCTGTCACTCTCAGTGTTTCTCTCTCTTTTTCTCTCTTTCACTTATTCAGAAGTTGTAAATAAGATGCATGAAATTCTGTTGTATCATAATTTCTTGGTTCCTTAACACTATTCACCATCTCTTGCATTACTTCTTTGCTTTACATCACTGAGGCTTTGATAATATTGCTCCCCTTTTAACAATCTAACCAGTGTTTTGCCTCATTTATCCTCTTCTCTGCGCTACCTAGCCAGACGTGCTGTAATCTGGGCCTTTGGCATTATACCATTCTGCAGCTGTGGCGTTTTCCGCATAATTATGGATTTGTCAGACAATCCACCACCTGCTACATAATTTGCATATTTCACCGAGAAACTCGCTCAAACCGATCAAATGTAAAAAAAAAAATTAAAACAGAGATAAGGGATTCCGTGCATTGACAGGCCCTTTTTAAGGTTAATTTATGACTTTACAGTTAATGTTTGCTGTATTCAGGTGTTAATCTGGAACTAATTAGATGAAACTTTGCCCAGACGGTATTAATAGGCGCCAAAATTAACAAAAGACTGTTCCAGGTTTTGCTGCGTTATACCCCATAATTTGCCTTTTAATGTGGCATAATTTTGTCAACCCATAATTCTAGCCACCATGGTAGTAATCTTATTTTCCACATTTTTCTATGACCTCTTCAGATTTTTTTAAAAGCCCTGCAGGTACATCTGACAGTGACTGACGGGCCAGATGTACAACTATAGCATTCTGCGACTTGCAAATTGCGCCAAATTGCAAATCGCAATTTGCGAGTCGCAAAATGCTATGTACAACAGTGTCTGAGACACTCTTTGCGATTCTCAATGGAGTCACAAATTGCATGCCTCATGCATAATAATGAGGCAGTCGCAATTTGCGACCCCATTGGAAACGGCTGGCACTCCCAGGGATGGTGGCGTGCTGGGGTCAGCAGACCACCATGTCTGGGACTGCTTTTAAATAAAAGTGCTTTTTTTAAAATGCAGCCCGTTTTCCTGATGCATTTACAAAAAGAAAAATTAAACTTTTTCGTTTCATTCTTTAAGGGCAGGCAGGGTCCCTGGGACCACTGCCTGCCCTTAAAAATATAATTGCGCACCCATTCACAAAGGGGAAATTTGCGAGTGCCTTATCCCCGTTCTGAGAGGGAAGGTAAACTGCGAGTGTTTTGCGCCCGCAATTGCGGTAGCAAAACATTCTTACATAGGTGTTGGAGCCGCTATTAGGAAGGGATGCCCCTTTCCTAATAGCGAGTGTCTAACCCTATTTTGCGAGTCGCTAATTGATTAGCGACTCGCAAACTAGGGTTGGTATATGGGCCATGCGTTTTTTGCAGTCGCAAACGGGCCTAAAACCGGTTGAGACTTCAAAAAACGGTCGTGCATCTGGCCCTAAGTGCATTATAATCTTTCATATTCCTTTATGCTCTCAGAATCACAAAATGATTAATGTACAGTCACCGCTTGCAAGCGCTTTAAATTCTATTCTTCCAATATTGTGCCATCCAAAATCAGTATCCTGTTACCCACCACTATTTACCAAGTCCGACTTATTTTTTAGTTTCATGCTTTCTTAAAATCTTCAAGGTCAGTTACACATGCACTTAGAAACTATCCACTCTAAGATAAGTCAAATATTATATACATACAATAGATGCACTACATATGTACCCAATTTACAAAGTGGAGATTTGAAACACTACATTTAGAAATATGCCTTAATCTGTAGGGCGCTGTGGCATAAAAACACAGACCAGAAAGCCGTAATGAAACAGAGAAACATCCACACAAGCGGTGATGAGGAAAGTGTCACTATATGTGCATATGTATGGGCAAAGGTCATTAAAAGGTGAGGTTACATACATTCACTGGTAATTACATATATGTAAGCATGTTGATTCATATGTAAAGTCAGACAGGACCTACCCCATATTTAAAACCGCAGCAGTGTGATAACGCATATATATCACAGCTACAGAGTGAATCGATACAGCATCCTCTTCGGAAGGCGTTGATTGGGGCTGGCTCCTGTCTGCTTGGGATGAAGGGACAGCTGAGGATGGATGAGAAGAAACGCTCATCTGATCCTCCACCAGCCCTGGCGACCTCTGCTCATATAAGAACTGCTGGATTAGCTATTCCTGGAAGGGAAATATAACATTAACCGGTGCCCATCACCTTAAGGCACCTCGCTTACCTTGCCATGTGGGTCACATGCCAAGCACCGCCTTTGCCTGGGTCTTCATGTAGACTCTGCAAGTACAAATATGCCCTGGGATGTTGCTCTGGGATCTCAGACACAGTGGAGAGCAGCGGGTCCTTAAACTAATGTCTCTTGTGGCCCCTGAAAGGAACAGGGAAAGGTTCTCTCTCCTTACTTCGGATAAGGGGGAACGCTACACCAGGGCTGCTACTATGGGGACCCAGCGAGGGCAGAAGACGCTTTCTTTTATTTCTTGTCGATTATTGAGCGAGCGTGCACCGAGGCTTCTTGGCACTAGGATAACCCCAGCCTCACATAGACAGGTACCAGCTTAGTTAGAGAAGCGGAAGGTTTGAATCTCCTGAGAAGCTGTAAAAGTGAGGGTGATGAGTGAAAGACAGAGGTGGGATATTCCAAGTTGTTGCATCGGCTGCCGAAAGGCATGGATGGTGGTAATGCCCTGCTCCATGGCCTGCCAGACTCCATGCTGCCACACCTTGGGGGGGCTCCTTAGGACCTAAAGAAATGTGATCACAGCACCCCATCCTGATGGAACTCCAGTGGCTCCCCCTGTCGGCCCGGACCGTCTTTAAAACCTGCTGCATCCTTTACAAAGCCATCACGACCAGCACCCCCACTTATCTTGCAGACAAGCTCACCATCTCTGATGGATCCCAGCCCATCTCCAGCCAGACGATAGGCTATGAAGTGTAACTTTGGAAAAACAAGACGCAGCGCCTCTCTGCACCCAGGGTATGGAACAACAGCTCCACATCCAGCAGGACCACTCCCAAGATTCAGCAGCTCTGCACAGAACTCTACATCCCAACGCATTGAACATCCCCAAGCCGGCTTCTTCTCCTCTTACCCATGGACTTTAAGCTTTCCTCTGACCATGGACAGCGCCCCACTGTCTTTTGGCTCGATGCGCATTATAAAGAATACCATATACATCCATCGAAACATTTATACATAAACACGTATGCTAAATGCAGAAGTTTTGATTCTGGGGCCTCTCAAGAGAAATAGATCATTTGACCTCAGGCTATAAGGGGACTTAAACCAATCAAATTTGACAGCAATGAAATCAGGAAATTGTTGAAAAACATCCAGATGAACAATAGCCATTGCTTTGAAAGCTATCCTTGGATGCAGTGGAGCCAGGGTCATTGGTTTAAAATGAAGACATATTATTATATATGAACAACAATATAATTTATCCAATCAAACATAGGAGAGGATTTTTTAAAATGCACTACCTGAAGTCATATATTTCGATCTTTTCCTATATATGATAATGAAGAAAAAGGAGGGAAAGTGAAAACAATTCCCTAGGATCACACAATTTGGTAAAGTATGGAATCCCGGATGAATCCCAGGTATTCTGGTTTCGCATTGTGCAGTTCATCGCTATATGAATGTATGACGTTACAACACATACATTTACAATGCATGCCTTTACAACGCAGATTTTACATCGCAACATCCTCTACAACACATTCTTTTACATCGCATTTTCAGAAACTACCTATACAACGCATTCCAAACATCGCATTATACCTTTACAACGCATACCATTACAATGCATACCATTACATCGCATTTAAGGTAAGTGTTGGATAGTATAGGGGTAATAATTACTATTTTAACTCCAGTGAGTGCAACAGTAGGGTAAGTGTTGGATAGTGTAGGGGTAAAAATTACTATTCTAACTCCAGTGAGTGCAACAGTAGGGTAAGTGGTGGATAGTGTAAGGGTACTATGCGTTGCAATGGTATGCATTGTTATGACTTGCGAGGTAATGCCTGCGTTGTAGTGACATGCGTTGTAAGGACATGAGTTGTAGTGGCATGCGATGTAATGGCTGCGTTGTAATGATATGCGTTGTAAAGGATGTTGCGATGTAATGACCGCTACGTAAAGGTAGTGCAATGTAATGACTGCGTTATAAAGGTTGTTTCCCATCACCCTGCTGGCACATCACTGACAAAACATTTTGTCCCCTGGGGAAATGTTTGCGAGTACCCATGATCTAACCCATACCATGCAGTTTTTGATGATCATTCAAATGTTACTGCTATATTAGGATTGTAACTTATGAACTGCGAGTAACAAAAGGATCCTTGTGGCAGAAGCAGTAACCTACTGAGAAATCCACATAAAATACAAGTCTGTGAGATGCATGGTACACGTTATTTGCATACTAACCCTCTGCACTATGTTAAAATGTTGTCTTGACATTTTAATAGTTCCTGAAAACTGCTGGACACTCAAGTAACTGTGCAGCAGGTGCTTTGAAACCCATAAATGATTTATAAACACAGCGCCTCCCCCAACTCAGCACCAGATTGGCTGAACCAGAGCTTTCTGACATGGTGAATGTCATGGTGATGGAGAGAAGGGCCAGGGGGACATCGCACAAAAGCGACAAGAATAGAAGAGACTTGTGAAGGAGAGGTGCACCAGGATATAGGGGTAGCTGCTATGCCTCATGCAGATCTAGGTCACATCTTTGCCTGATTCCCACAGGGCAGTGCAGCATCAATATCATACACCCCTACATGCTGTGCAGCCTGTGTCTCCCAGAGACCACAGCCATCAAGCCAGGTAAGGACCAGGGGCGGCTCCTCCACTAGGGCAGAGGAGCGTCGCCCCACTGCTTTCTCGCTGTGAGAGAAAGCCAAAATATAAAATGGTAATAACTTTTATTTATTACCATTTTACGTTTCTTTGCGCATTGCGGGCGGGCAGGTAGGCGGAGCTGTCCTCTCTGAGCAGGGCAGGTCAGGGCAGGAGTGGTTTCTCCACTCCTGAGTGCGCAAAGACTGTTTGGACGGCCCGAGAAGCAGTCATGCACACTCTGCTCTTCTCCATGCAGGCTGCAGTGTAGCCTGTATGGAGAACATGCCATCCTCGGCTTCACGACCAATCACAATGCTCCACTGGATCGTTGTGATTGGCTTAGAGGAGGGAGCCTGGCTGCCTGCTTCCTGTTTAATTTTTTTTTATTATTATTGCCCCCGCCAGCGACCCCCCCTCCCTCACTGCTCAACACCGCGCCCGCGTGGGCACGTGAGTCACATGTAGCAAGCTCAATGCATTGACGTTTCAGTTGTATCGTGGCCACGTGTTGGTCTGCCTCAGGCCACCCAGTTCCAGAAGTTTACAGATTTTAAGTGAGGTTAACATAAGGGCCATTATTGGTGCCCAAGCTTGACAGTGTTATGCTCAGGGAAAGAAAAACATTTTTCAGATGATGCTGAAAATGTAAATAGTCTTGCATCCTTCTCAGCTGCGAAAAGGACCCTCAACAGCCCTCAGGGCTCATCTGGTACTTGACAGAGCATAGGGCCGTATTTAGAGTTTGGCTGTCAAGATACTCCATCACAAACGTGGCGGATGTCCCGTCTTATTACAGGTTAATGTTATATCCAATGGCACTTGTAACAGGAAGACCGGATACTCATCACATTATAATGGAGTTTCTCATCTGCCAAACCCAGATAAGGCTCATAATCTGGGTGAATGGGCATAACACACCACACATGGCTTTGCTCCATCTTGATAGTACTTGTGTGCAACAGATAATTCCATAGCAGGCACACCTTTGGCTGCTTGGACTAACCGAACAGCAGTAGTGCCAGGGCTGTGCTTTGCTGGATCTACAGTTAGATGGGTCCTGCACAGGGGTGAATCCCCCTCTTCTAGTGGAATAGCTGCAGCCTGCACCCTGGGGATCAGCTAAGGCACACTGGCTCCAAAAAGTGTAAAGGACATGCCCAAGATCACACAGATATTCACATCAAGTCAATTCATTCATGAAGATAACGATACAATGTGCATGCTGTTCTTTACATACAGAGGAAACTTTGCTGATATTGAATGGTGTTTCACCAGGGCTAAGAATATTATTTTACCTGAACTGTGTTTTATGTCTCACAGCAAAGTTGATTCTTCAGTTGTGATAATGTTTTTTATGTACAGAGGGCAATTTAATACAATTCATGGTGCCTTACATGGCAAGTTAATGTGAATTCTGACATGACAATGGCCCTGTACATACCTGGCACACTGTGCCACAGCCATGTCAGGGTGCACAGTCCAGGCCTGTGGACAAGCCCTGCACAGCCATGTCAGGGTGCAAAGTCCAGGCCTGTGGACAAGCCCTGCACAGCCATGTCAGGGTGTACAGTCCAGGCCTGTGGACAAGCCCTGCACAGCCATGTCAGGGTGTACAGTCCAGGCCTGTGGACAAGCCCTGCACAGCCATGTCAGGCTGTACACTCCAGGCCTGTGGACAAGCCCTGCACAGCCATGTCAGGGTGCACGGTCCAGGCCTGTGGACAAGCCCTGCACAGCCATGTCTGGGTGCACAGTCCAGGCCTGTGGACAAGCCCTGCACGGCCATGTCAGGCTGTACACTCCAGGCCTGTGGACAAGCCCTGCACAGCCATGTCAGGGTGCACAGTCCAGGCCTGTGGACAAGCCCTGCACAGCCATGTCAGGGTGCACAGTCCAGGCCTGTGGACAAGCCCTGCACAGCCATGTCAGGGTGTACAGTCCAGGCCTGTGGACAAGCCCTGCACAGCCATGTCTGGGTGCACAGTCCAGGCCTGTGGACAAGCCCTGCACAGCCATGTCAGGCTGTACACTCCAGGCCTGTGGACAAGCCCTGCACAGCCATGTCAGGGTGTACAGTCCAGGCCTGTGGACAAGCCCTGTACAGCCATGTCAGGCTGTACACTCCAGGCCTGTGGACAAGCCCTGCACAGCCATGTCTGGGTGCACAGTCCAGGCCTGTGGACAAGCCCTGCACAGCCATGTCAGGCTGTACACTCCAGGCCTGTGGACAAGCCCTGCACAGCCATGTCAGGGTGCACAGTCCAGGCCTGTGGACAAGCCCTGCACAGCCATGTCAGGGTGCACCGTCCAGGCCTGTGGACAAGCCCTGCACAGCCATGTCAGGGTGTACAGTCCAGGCCTGTGGACAAGCCCTGCACAGCCATGTCTGGGTGCACAGTCCAGGCCTGTGGACAAGCCCTGCACAGCCATGTCAGGCTGTACACTCCAGGCCTGTGGACAAGCCCTGCACAGCCATGTCAGGGTGTACAGTCCAGGCCTGTGGACAAGCCCTGTACAGCCATGTCAGGCTGTACAGTCCAGGCCTGTGGACAAGCCCTGAACAGCCATGTCAGGGTGTACAGTCCAGGCCTGTGGACAAGCCCTGCACAGCCATGTCAGGGTGTACAGTCCAGGCCTGTGGACAAGCCCTGCACAGCCATGTCGGGGTGCACAGTCCAGGCCTGTGGACAAGCCCTGCACAGCCATGTCAGGGTGCACAGTCCAGGCCTGTGGACAAGCCCTGCACAGCCATGTCAGGGTGCACAGTCCAGGCCTGTGGACAAGTCCTGCACAGCCATGTCAGGGTGTACAGTCCAGGCCTGTGGACAAGCCCTGCACAGCCATGTCTGGGTGCACAGTCCAGGCCTGTGGACAAGCCCTGGAGATTCTTCAGAAGGGTGCAGAGGGGTTGCATATTTAACTCAACAAATGTAAATGTGTCTTCTCCAGCTGGGTATGTATGTATGTATGTAGGTGGTGTTTGTATAGCATGAGTCTGGCTAATAGGCAGCAGAACGCCGTATAGGGTCAAAGGCAAAGGTACAGCCAATAAATGATAGAAGTGGTTGTGGGAGCAGAACTTAATTTGAATGCACTGTAATGTAGTGTTCTTTAAGGAGGGTGCCCTGTTCTCTTTCCAATGTTGGAGGAGGGTTGGAGTGGTCCTGGTGTACACAGGGATGTTGTTCCACATCTTCGGTGCATAGATGGAGCAGGCCTATTACCTTTGGTGCAGATGCTTATACTGGGCACATCTGCACACACATTGTAGGAAGCATTTCCAAAGCCAGTAGGTCTGGCCTTTTGTTTTTGTTATGTGCTTCTGCATTGACTGGTGATTTTAGAGTGTATGTTTGGATGCCAGGCTTGGGGGGGGGGAATGTCTGCCAACACACTGTGCACAGCTGCACTAGCCGTGTTAAAAAGATCTAAAAAAGCAGCCCCAATGTGGCCACTTCATGTAGAGCTCACACATGCACATACTGGCTCAAACACATTAATACACACATATTCACAGACGTCCATTCATATACATGCAGACACAAGAGACCCCATCGACCTAAAGGTAAAAAAAAGTTATTGGAAAAACAAAAACTAACTGTGGTGTGACCAGAATGATAAGACAATTAAGTGTGGGGCTACACAAAAATAGCAATGATAGAATGTAAGGTCACAGGTTGGCTGTTCGTGGAAACATTGGACCTAATGCTTTGCATTCTCAAAGTCAGGAGCCTTCATTCACCCCTAGAGGTCTCCCTGCTTGAGTAGCAGGGTTTGTCAAAGGGCAAACAAATGCTGCAATAAAACACCGCTGCTTTTGACTAGTCTGGGGGGCTGCTATGGAAGTTGCAGATGTTACCATCTGGAAGGTTCCTCCTGCTAATAAAGCCAAGAGGTAGAGCATGGTTGTGATTGGTGTGACACTCCAGTGTCCAGCTGAATTTCACAGCTGGTCATGAAGCAGATTACAGGTCGCATCATTGCACATCATTGTGACAAACAAATAAATGCCTTATGCTCAGAATCCAGTTCAGGAACTGCTATACCGACTAGCACAGGTGCCTCACATAAGCATGTGGGTGGTTGAGCTGTGTCACCAGCTCCTCCCACGAAAGCCAAGAGGCTGAACCTAAGCCTCAGTGGTGTCACACATTAACAGCGGCAATTCTCCACGGTTCTGTGAGTATTTACATTTCCCAGGTGCTGATTAAAGTGATTACAGTCCACATTAGTGCCATATCTTCCTGGAAAGAGGATCAGACTGTCTTAATAAGCATGTAATGGTGCAGTGCCACGGCACACAATCCACATATACATATTGAGGGTGGGTGGAATGTTCCATTCCGCCCACGGAATTTGGCGACTCCGTGTTACTCTTATAATGCAGAGTTCCGGCTAAGTTCTGCCAATCGCCGGGTGGCGAACTTTTTTCCCACAAGGCTCCAGAAAAGCGAGCGGGAGTGAGATTTGAGGTCCCCTGGCGCCATTTTATAACACAGGTGGTCACGGGCGGTCACGGGCGGTCACGGTCAGAGGGCTGCTTCTTTGCTGTAGCAAAATCAACTCAAATGGCTGTGCGCTTTTGCACAACACATGGTGCCATTTGCACTGATTTTTCAACACTGCTTGTGCTACCTGTGCTAAGTTGCAGCAAGAGCAGCACCATATGCATATTTCTGCCCGTTGACAGAAGTCCGCGGAGTCTAGCAGAGTTCTAGGTAACTCCGAGGAATTCCGTGGAGAGAAACTCTGCAAGTTCCACCCACCCCTAATATATATGTATATAAAATGCAGCAACAATGCCTTGCACTGCTCCTGTCACAAAGCACAAAACAAGCCTATCGAATTCTAAAATGAACCGTGGCTCCATTCCTGAAGCCACCACAACAGTTTGACACAGAACATTGGTGCCAGGTGGACTGCATGGATCAAAACATTCCATGACTTCATAGATGCACTGAAGGAACAAGATAAAAACCATTAAATATTTTAAAAACCTTGCTGGTGATAGAGTGAAAGAAGTACTAAGGAAAGTCTCACAAACTGATGCAATATCGTACCAAAAGATAAAAGAAGCGATGGAAGCCAAGTTCAATCTGATGCCAAATGTCGACTTTGAAAAGTACATTTTCAACCAAACATGACAACAGGCTGGTGAAACGATGGATGAGTTTGTTGAAAGACTTAATCCACTTATCAAACACTGTAAGTTCTGTGATTTGAATGAAGAAGAAGCCATGCTCCTCAAAGTCATTGATGGCTGTATGTCAGAATCCTTTTTATTTTTAAACTTGTTTTTATTAAAGTCTTTTACAGTTTTTAAACATTCCCAGCAAAAAAACATTATAACTTTGCAGCAGTGTTACATAGATACGTCACAACACTTTCTAGCACTCTACAGGCTCACATGACAAGCACAGAAGGAAGGGGGGAAGTGGGTACTGCCCAGACACAGCTCCCCACCCAGTCATTCATCCCCCTACACACAGTAGGCACGCCCCCCCAACCTCGAACCCCATTCCCCACTCACATATCATTCTCTGCCGTTAGTCACTCACTCCGGTCCTCACTGTTCTCTGCCCCACTAGATGTATCCACATACCTTTCAGAAGAGTCCGGGTGTGCATCGGTCCCCTGATCATCCACTGCTAGACTCTCCAGCATGTCTCCTCATATCTCCAGATCACCCTCCGCATGTTCATCTACTCTCACTTTTTTCATCCTGCATTCCTCAGCCCCCACCCCCTCCCTGAAGTCCACCAGCCATCGGTTCGGCGACAGTGGCATAGGTCTAGCCCAGTGTGTTGCGATACATCTCCTCGCCATTACCAGTCCCAGCAATGCAATGTGAAACTTCCTCTTCCTCCCCATAGCAGGGGTCAGCGGCAAGCCCAACAAGCAGTGCCTCATCTCTTTCTCCACTTGGGAGCTCGTCACCTTGCGCAGACTGTCCACCACCTCCGTACAGTAGTCCTCTAATTTGGGGCAGTCCCATGCCATATGCATGAAGTGTGCCGGAGTCCCACTGCGCCTGGAGCACCCATTGGCTGTAGTTGGGAAACTCCTGTGCAGTCAGTGTGGCGTGAGGTAGGCATAATGTAGGTAAAAAAAGCTGTGTGGGCTTAAACAGTGCATTACTAGCCATATCCTGGACCTTAGCTCGTACATATTTCCACTCCTCATCCATGAGTCGATCTCCTAGCGCATCATTCCATCCCATATGGACTCTCTCCATGGCCACCCATCTATCCCCTCTTAGTGCTGTGTACAAGCTTGCAATCAGGCCCCTGTCAGATTCTATGTCCAGTATAATGGTGAGCACGTTGAACTCCACCAGGAAATCTGTCCATTTTACTTTGACCGTATTGGACAGTTTAGCATACTGCAGGAACTGGCCAGGTCGTAGCTGAAACACGGTGTGCATTACGTGAGAAAGGCGTCGAAGATCCATGTGCATTCCGCTCCCGTTATGAATCCACATTAGTCCTCTGCCACTAAACACCACATCACCACATCCCTCAGCCACGTCACCAGTATCCTGGAGAGTAGTTTCTTATCCGTTCCCACCATTGAAAGCGGGCAGTATGACCCCAGGTCTCCCAGGTCCTTACTGGGCGTGTGGATCATAACTATACGTGCACCTCACATGGCAGGCGGGAACTCTGGTCTCCTCGGAGCCTTGTGAGCGTCTCCAACAAGCAGGGGGCGAGCAACATGAAGTAGGCCTGGTAAAATCCCACCAGTAGAGCATCTAGGCCAGGACATTTTCCACCTCACATATCACAGAGGGCCGTTGTCAACTCCTCCATGCATGTCTCTCCCTCTAACATTTCTTGCTGGGCTTCATTGAGCGCTGGGAGCACAAACCAGTCTCCAGTATCCTCGCAGCCGGTCCCTCATACACCTTCGCCATGTGGTCCTTCAGCAGCTTATGGATTCCCACCTGGCTAGACACCCTATTCCCATCAGTGTGGATCCAAGACTCAGCGGAGTGGGTCACATCCTCCAGAGCATTCAAGGCAACATGCGACCCAACTTACCCCCCTCTCTGTGGAAGCTGCTGCCTGTATTCCTTCTGAGTGTGACAGTCAAGTCTGTACCAGAGCTCATCCACCTTGCACTGCACCTCGAGGAGCTCCCTGCTCTACGCCAGTGTTCCCAGTCCCCAACACTGCAGATGACACAGTGCCCGTTCCCTCCTGCCCCAGTCTTCCTCTGATTCCCCAATTCTCAAAAGGCATTAGCCCCCTACCACCACCTTTAGAGCTCCCCATTCTGTATCACCGTGTGCCCTGTCAAAGTCTCTCAGAGTTCCTCTCACAGACTATATCCTGCAATGCCTCAGGATGAAGTTGCCACAGCGGGACTACTAGTCTCCCCCGGTACAGTCCGTACACCAATAGCAGTGGAGCGTAAACCGACAGAAGCAGGGCTTGATAACTAACATACCGGACACACTGTGTGCCCTCCTCGGCCACCAGGAATTCATCTAACCGGCTATAAACCTCATGATTTGGGGTGAAACAGCAGAATTCCTTGTCTGTCGGGTGAAGTTTGCGCCAAATGTCCCTGCAGCCCACCCTCTCCATCACCTCTGCAAGTTTGCCCGTCATGTGCAGCTTAGTGCCGGCCCTAAGGGGGGGGTTGATCTAATATGCCATCCAGTACGCAATTAAAGTCACCTGCCCAAGGGATCAGCATTCCCATATATGGTGTCAGCTCCCCCTCCACTATGGCAAAAAAATCCTGGTCATCTGTGTTGGGTGCATATACATTAAGCAGACACACTCCTACTACATCAAGGATTCTGTATATGTGTATAAATCACCCTTCAACATGTGCCTCAAAAGGTCAGGCTCAAAATGGAACCTGTGTTGCCATCCAGCTGGAGACCCTATGGAAAAACTAGAGTATGCGGAGGAGAAGAGCAGCCCCCACCAGTTTTTCTGGAACTTCTGAGCCTACCTTTCTAATAGGTGCATCTCCTGCAGCATGCCAATCTGTATCCCCATTCTGCGCAGGTAGGCATTCACTCTGTAGCATTTAATGAATGTGTTAAGTCTCAGCACATTCCAGGTTATCATAAGTACGTGTCCCGCCATCGGTGCTCAAATACGTGTTGTCCCACCCAGTGTCCCAGGCCCAGTCCTCCCCCACCTCAGACATGCCATGCGTCGGAGCAAGTTCATGGTGTAACCCCCCAATCAACCACAACATACTACAGAAAACATGTAAGAATTCCAAACTCATTAACCACTAAACCCTCCCCACCACCTCTCCAGGTAAACACATTCAACCCCAAATTGTGTCTCCCCAGTCATGAAATACACCCCGTTCTCTAATGAACTCCAAAACAACACTCACTCTAACTCTATTGCGGGAGCGAGACTTTTAGATTCCTTTAGAAGACGCATCCTAAAAGAGACACATGGGGGAGATTTACTAAGATTTTGCACCGTGGTTGTGTACCAAAAGGGATGCAAAATGGCGCAGAATCTTTTTTTCCAAAATGACTTTCCAGCCCTAAACTTGTTTAGGGCTGGAAATAAGTAAAAGTAATGTGAAGCAGCGCATTGTGCTGCTTAGCATTATTTTGCGCCATGGGGGCGTGTCAAGGGTGGTGCATGGGCGTTCCCATACAACCACCAAAGGTTACTCACGCTAAACCCAATTTACTAAACACAGTAGATCAGGTTTAGCGTGAGAAAACTGCGCCCTTTTAAACTAGGCGCAAGGAAGGAGAAATGCTTTCATTTCTCCTTAGTTTTCTGACTTTTTCACGCGTGCTGCACTGTGCAGCACGCATAAAATGTGGAAAACCTTTCCTCATGTCTAGGCATAGTATTTTGTACAGGGAGGGTATCCTTCCTGTACAAAACCTATGCTAGACTCACACACACCCTGGAGCTATGGCGTTAAGGTAGTGCGTGGGGCACGGCAGCTGTAATCAGTGCTGGCACAAGGGAAAGGGGAGAAGAGAGCCATATCTTTAAAAATATAGCGCTCTCCCGCTCCTTCCCTGTCGCACAACGCAGCACAGCTGCGTTGCGTGGAGATTTGGTTAATCTCCCCCTTCGAGAAAATACTAATGGCTGCAAGAGCAGAGGAGTGAGCAGATCGACAAGCTGCTGATATGGTAGAAGGAACAGTGCACAGTGAATCAGCATTGATTAGGAAAAGCAAGCATGAGCACAAAAAAGATGCACACAAGTCAACGTCTTGGAAGAAGAAAATGTTATGCTTCTGATGTGGGTTTTTATTTCCCCATGAAGGTAAATGTCTAGCCATAGGACAGATATGCAAAGGCTGCGGGAAAGAAAAACACTTCATAAAGGTCTGCAAAGCGAAAGAGAAACCAAGTGCATCACAACGAGAAGAGAAAACGGATACCAAAAGGATCCCGAATCATTCTACCCATGCCCACAAGGCCAAATGCAACATCAGTTACGACAAGTAGAAACCAAGCAAAGTCAATTGTCGTTAAGGTTGTCATATAAACTAAGGCTCTTCAAAGTCATTATCAAATGCTAGTGAAGAAGACAGATGTGTTTTGATGGTATCTACTAAGGAATGACATGCACAAGTAGGATTAGCTGCTTGCAAAGAAGATCAAAAGTCAAACGAGAAGCACCAAGCGGAGCGACAAAATTCATTTGGACACTGGCCTAAAATTACATTAAAGGTGTATGTTGCCCCATAACCTTCCTTATAGACAGTGGTAAATCGATTAATATCATGCCAGTAAAGAGATTTAACAGCTTATCTGGGCTGCTACTAAATCACTACCGAGCCAAGGGTCATTTACAGCAACCATGAGACACAAAACAACGTCATGTTCTTCAGGGAACTTCATTGAGCGCATGCCTACTTAGCTTTGCCACGGCTCCTGACATGGGACTGCCACCTCTCAACTACAACCTCTGTGCTCAGTCTGGAATTATGAGTCAGTTTATGTCGTTTAATGGCATAGGAACACTCAAGAAAATGAAAGTGCAACTTCATATTAATTAGGACATTTGCCCTATTGAACAACTGCACTGCAGAGTTGCTTTTCTCTTACAATAAGCCATTGAGAAAGAACTAGAAACACTATTGAAGCATGACATCATTGATGGGTTTCGCCCATAGTTGTAGTGCAGAAAAAAGATAGTGGAGGTGCAGTGCACATTTGTGTTGATATGCGCCAAAGCAATCAATGGAGAAAGACATACTAGGCCCCACATAACGGACATGATCATGCAACTGAATGGAGCCAAAGTCTCCTACTGCCTTGACCTGAGCAAAGGATACCATCAACTCGAACTGGAAGCAAACTGTAGATACATTGCTACTTTTCCAAATAATGTTGGCTTGTTCACAAACAAAAGACTGGGTTTTGGAATATCTCCAGCTGTGGAGATATTTCAGGATGTTATTCGCTGAGTAATTCAACCTGTTACACATGCTTTCAATTACAGTGATGACTTACTGTTATTTGAGACGACACAAAAGGAGCGTGGCAAGGTTCTTAATACAAGTGTGCAGTTACTTGCTGATGCATGTCTCACTCTTAGTGCACTAAAGTGTGAGTTTCACCAAACCATAGTTAAGTTCTTTGGGCACATATTCTCTGATGGTGGAATGACTCCTGACCCGGATAAGGTATAAGCACTGTCATCTCCTCCCCCCCTCCCCAAGATGTCACCACGCTGCTATCCTTTTTAAGAATGGCCAGTTATTATTCAACATACATTCATGAATTTGCTACAGTGAGTGCCCCATTGAGAGACTTAACTAAGCAGAATGTGCCATTCCAGTGGTCTACTGAATGTGACCAAAGTTTCAAAGAAATAAAACATTAAATTGAGAGTTAAAATGAACTGGCCTATTTTGACCCGAGTGACATACTGAGATCACAGTAGATGTGAACCCAGTGGGGCTGAAGGCAGTTCTTGCTCACCATGGCCACCTGAATACTCAGAGAGACAGGGGCATACGCAGAAGGGAAATGGCGGAGTGAGGTGTTAACCTTTCTGGCTTAACGCCTCACTCTGCCACTTCAGAAACACAGGGCTGCACCATATTTACAAGAATAATGGCGCAGACCTGCGTTTCCCCCTGAGATGGCACTAAATTTAGAAGCCTAGTGCCAACGCAGCCACCCTTGCACTTTGAGGCACCCTTGCACCATAGTCTGTGTGCAGGGGAAGATTGTTTATGTGCAGGTTATTACCATTTTATGTATCATTGCGCATTGCCGGCGGGGCTCTTCCCTTCTCTATGTAGGCTGCACAGCACCCTACATGGAGAACATGGCCACCCCATTAGCCTCTGGCTTGGTGGCATCCCGACCAATCACAATGCTGCTTAGGGGGGGAGCCTGGCTGTCTGATTCCTGTTCCTGTTGGAGGCAAGAGAGCAGGAGCAAAAGCCGAGAAGACGCTGGACCCGGCGGAAAGGAAGGTAAGTTTAATTTAATTTTGTGTCTTTTTAATTTCCCTGTGATCCACCCCACCGCGACAGCCACCGCAAATGCCCCTGTGATCCCTCTTGCCTGCCCCCCCCACCCGCGAGCAATGCTGGACGCCACTGGTCCTGCCACCTTGCTATTTGGGAGAGCCATCGGAACCAGACTACCACAATGGACATCAGATATATTCATAAATGCCGATAACGTTCACGTCACAGACACTTCTCAAAAGTGCAAAATGAAAACATATGCCAATAAGCGCCAATGCACACAGGAAACAGTCTTCAACAAATGGGACTGGGTATTGGTCAAACAGAAATGGAAAACAGACACTCCGTTGGCTGTTGACCCCTTGATGGTTGTAATGTGCAAAGGGCACATGGTGACAGCACATCATCCTGGAAAGTCCATCACATGGACTTGTCACACTTTAAACACCTACCTCGATCTTCGGCAGCTCCTGAGATTAGGAGTGAGGCGACCCGCCTGAATGTCAAGATCAAGCATCTGGGCCTATGTCATCAGTGCATAATCATGGTGCACCTCAACTACCTCATACCCCCCGATTTGGCAGACCAGCGTGCACACCTCAACGACTCATTGCTGAACTATGATGCGCATGTTATCTGTACTTTTTATTTAACAAGGGGGAGATGTAGTGTTTCGATATGAAGCACACTAGGACCCTTTTGCTTATGGAAAGACTCTAAACAGGAATTACGTAATCTGCTAGTAGGTGTTAAGTTGTGGTTGTCTGCTGAGGAATAATGTCTGTTACAGAGCTCCATGTTTGGCTTGTTCATTTACATGCTCCCGGGCTGGGGAAGAAGCTCTATTGATCAGGCATAACTATCCTCGCTGTAACCCAGCACTATCTCACTGGCACTGCTGCAAGAGGCTGGTGAATCCCGCAAGAAGCATAGGAGCGTGCAAGTTGCACCCAGAGACCTCGAAGCAAATGAATTACCCTGGCATGCTGTATTAACAGAGGTTGCCCACAGAGCACTGCAGCAGACGCTGAACCCAATTTGCTTTCATATCTGGACTCGAAAATGTAATCTATAGGCGCCTCATTTCATGTAACACAGAGGTTGGCCCATGCTTAGATTGCTTTCACTGGCTTTCCTAATACCCTTTTCGATACTTTGATTTACATATGCAGATGAAGCAGACAGCTTATATAACACAAGTAAAGTGACTTCCTTTAATAATACAAAAAATCTATTGTTACTCTACTCTTTGGCAAACATGGATGAACCACTGAGCTGAGCCAATCCCTCCATTAACCTGTAGGTTTAGCAGATCTCTGCAGCAGTCTTGTCAATGCATCAATCTGTCTTACTGCAGTACAATATGGAAGGCCAAGGGCCAAATTAACAATTAAGAGCATTATAACGGGTAGCCCAGAATGGCATCCATATGGGGGGGGGATGCCATACCCGGCAGTTACAGGTTTGCTTCTGATAATTCCGCCCTGGATACACTAGAGGCGGACCTGACAGGAGCTCTGAGAACCTGCTGCACCCAACTCCCCTCTGCCCTCCTGCAGCATGAAGAGGAGCTTCAGAGGCTCTGAGAACCTGCTGCAGCCAGCTCCCCTCTGCCCTCCTGCAGCATGAGGAGGAGCTTCAGGGGCTCTGAGAACCTGCTGCACCCAACTCCCCCCTGCCCTCCTGCAGCATGAGGAGGAGCTTCAGGGGCTCTGAGAACCTGCTGCAGCCAGCTCCCCCCTGCCCTCCTGCAGCATGAGGAGGAGCTTCAGGGGCTCTGAGAACCTGCAGCACCCAGCTCCCCCCTGCCCTCCTGCAGCAAGAGGAGGAGCTTCAGGGGCTCTGAGAACCTGCGGCAGCCAGCTCCACCCTGCCCTCCTGCAGCATGAGGAGGAGCTTCAGGGGCTCTGAGAACCTGCGGCAGCCAGCTCCCCCTGCCCTCCTGCAGCATGAGGAGGAGCTTCAGGGGCTCTGAGAACCTGCTGCAGCCAGCTCCCCCCTGCCCTCCTGCAGCATGAAGAGGAGCTTCAGGGGCTCTGAGAACCTTCTGCACCCAACTCCCCCCTGCCCTCCTGCAGCATGAGGAGGAGCTTCAGGGGCTCTGAGAACCGGCTGCAGCCAGCTACCCCCTGCCCTCCTGCAGCATGAGGAGGAGCTTCAGGGGCTCTGAGAACCTTCTGCACCCAGCTCCCCCCTGCCCTCCTGCAGCATGAGGAGGAGCTTCAGGGGCTCTGAGAACCTGCTGCAGCCAGCTCCCCCCTGCCCTCCTGCAGCATGAGGAGGAGCTTCAGGGGCTCTGAGAACCTGCTGCAGCCAGCTCCCCCCTGCCCTCCTGCAGCATGAGGAGGAGCTTCAGGGGCTCTGAGAGCATTATAATGGGTATCCCAGAATGGCATCTATATGGGGGATGCCATACCCGGCAGTTACAGGTTTGCTTGTGATAATTCCGCCCTGGATACACTAGAGGCGGACCTGACAGGAGCTCTGAGAACCTGCTGCACCCAACTCCCCCCTGCCCTCCTGCAGCATGAGGAGGAGCTTCAGGGGCTCTGAGAACCTGCTGCAGCCAGCTCCCCCCTGCCCTCCTGCAGCATGAGGAGGAGCTTCAGGGGCTCTGAGAACCTGCTGCACCCAACTCCCCCCTGCCCTCCTGCAGCATGAGGAGGAGCTTCAGGGGCTCTGAGAACCTGCTGCACCCAACTCCCCCCTGCCCTCCTGCAGCATGAGGAGGAGCTTCAGGGGCTCTGAGAACCTGCTGCAGCCAGCTCCCCTCTGCCCTCCTGCAGCATGAAGAGGAGCTTCAGAGGCTCTGAGAACCTGCTGCAGCCAGCTCCCCCTGCCCTCCTGCAGCATGAGGAGGAGCTTCAGGGGCTCTGAGAACCTGCTGCAGCCAGCTCCCCCCTGCCCTCCTGCAGCATGAGGAGGAGCTTCAGGGGCTCTGAGAACCTGCTGCAGCCAGCTCCCCCCTGCCCTCCTGCAGCATGAGGAGGAGCTTCAGGGGCTCTGAGAACCTGCGGCAGCCAGCTCCCCCTGCCCTCCTGCAGCATGAGGAGGAGCTTCAGGGGCTCTGAGAACCTGCTGCAGCCAGCTCCCCCCTGCCCTCCTGCAGCATGAGGAGGAGCTTCAGGGGCTCTGAGAACCTGCTGCAGCCAGCTCCCCCCTGCCCTCCTGCAGCATGAAGAGGAGCTTCAGAGGCTCTGAGAACCTGCTGCAGCCAGCTCCCCCCTGCCCTCCTGCAGCATGAGGAGGAGCTTCGGGGGCTCTGAGAACCTGCTGCAGCCAGCTCCCCTCTGCCCTCCTGCAGCATGAGGAGGAGCTTCAGGGGCTCTGAGAACCTGCTGCACCCAGCTCCCCCCTGCCCTCCTGCAGCATGAGGAGGAGCTTCAGGGGCTCTGAGAACCTGCTGCACCCAGCTCCCCCCTGCCCTCCTGCAGCATGAGGAGGAGCTTCAGGGGCTCTGAGAACCTGCGGCAGCCAGCTCCCCCTGCCCTCCTGCAGCATGAGGAGGAGCTTCAGGGGCTCTGAGAACCTGCTGCAGCCAGCTCCCCCTGCCCTCCTGCAGCATGAGGAGGAGCTTCAGGGGCTCTGAGAACCTGCTGCAGCCAGCTCCCCCCTGCCCTCCTGCAGCATGAGGAGGAGCTTCAGGGGCTCTGAGAACCGGCTGCACCCAGCTCCCCTCTGCCCTCCTGCAGCATGAGGAGGAGCTTCAGGGGCTCTGAGAACCGGCTGGACCCAGCTCCCCTCTGCCCTCCTGCAGCATGAGGAGGAGCTTCAGGGGCTCTGAGAACCTGCTGCAGCCAGCTCCCCCCTGCCCTCCTGCAGCATGAGGAGGAGCTTCAGGGGCTCTGAGAACCTGCTGCACCCAGCTCCCCCCTGCCCTCCTGCAGCATGGGGAGGAGCTTCAGGGGCTCTGAGAACCGGCTGCAGCCAGCTACCCCCTGCCCTCCTGCAGCATGAGGAGGAGCTTCAGGGGCTCTGAGAACCGGCTGCACCCAACTCCCCCCTGCCCTCCTGCAGCATGGGGAGGAGCTTCAGGGGCTCTGAGAACCTGCGGCTGCCAGCTCCCCCCTGCCCTCCTGCAGCATGAGGAGGAGCTTCAGGGGCTCTGAGAACCTGCTGCACCCAGCTCCCCCCTGCCCTCCTGCAGCATGGGGAGAGCAGCAAACCCTCCTGCCAGCTCTCCCATCTGCTCCCTTGCCACCCGACCATCCCACTCCCATGCCTCATCCACCCACAGCATGGGCCAAAACAAAGCCTCCGACATCCATTTACAAGCGGCATACCCTCCCAATGTCAAAGGTAGTCTCCCAGCGCGCCTGATTGCAGCATCCAGAAACCCAATTTTGAGTTTTTTAAACCTGCCAAAAATAAAATGTTGATGCCCGTCACGCACGCTCCAATCTCCTCCTCCAATAATTACGTCTGACGTCAAAGGTTAACGCTTGGTCCTTAATTCTTGAAAGGCGAGACTCGAGCATGTGCCAGGCCTCGACTTTTATTTGGTTTTACATAGTGCACAAAAAACCAGAGTTTAGAACTCTGTTTTTGTTTGTGCTATGTTAATAAACTGTCAAAAATGAAATGCTGATTGTCTGTCCCCATGCATACCAATAGACCCGATGCAGGCAGCTTGCCTCTGCTCCAATATATGTCAGTGGGGAAAAGACATTTTGACAACTATTTGTTTCA
The DNA here is from genome assembly GCF_964204655.1 of Triturus cristatus. Taxonomy (NCBI): domain Eukaryota; kingdom Metazoa; phylum Chordata; class Amphibia; order Caudata; family Salamandridae; genus Triturus; species Triturus cristatus. Next base: position 791,384,964 of record NC_140595.1, read on the forward strand.
AATCTCCCATTTGTACGCTCTAAAATGTTGGCATGTCTGTAATGGCAGTGAGTGTGGGCCTGTTATAGTCTTCAGAATGGAGACACATATATGGAAATGGACTCAATTTTCCCAGGCCTGCATGTTATTCCCTATTCATTGGTAACTCCTAATCCCTGCACCTCGATGCAGGGACAGCAGCAGTTGGTGGTTCCAGCCTCTGGTCACCCTGCACCAAATTATATGGAATGGGTAATATGTACCTTGGAGTGTTCTGACTATCTGAGTACGGAGAGTCCAGCACACACTGGCAGTTGGAATGGAATTGATTTTTTTTTACAAATCACAACATACACCTAAAAGGGCATCTAGGCGCTAGGAACAGAGATGGCATGACAACGACAGGTAGTGGCCGGAAACCAGAGGCGCAACTAGAGCCAAATTTCGGGGGGGGGGGGGGCTGAGCAAAAATTTCGGGGGAGGGGGGGCTGAGCAAAAATTTCGGGGGGGGGGGCTGAACTTTAAGCAATAGGCAGAGTGGAGCTGCAGGGGCTCTTAGAAGGGGTGAAACAACAGCAAGGCCTCATTAACATGCAAATGGTCTTTTAAAGACCTGTGAAGTGCTCGGGTGCGGCTGCTTTTTTGCCCGGGAAGGTGTCTCATCCCGGGCTGCCACACACGACGGGGGGGGGGGGGGGGGGGCTGAAGCCCTGTGAGTCCAATGGGTGTTGCGCGCCTGCCGGAAACCACTACCGGAACAAGAACGTGTTCAAAGCCTTCCTAAAGGACAAATGGCAGACTGTCATTTTGATCCCCAAGGCAAGAGCATTCCACACTTGTGGTCCAAGAAAAAAAAAGGGGACACCTTACAGTTAAAGATCAGATGCCTCACTGAGTTATGAAGCCTAACACAAGAGACATGTGTGATTTCTCTGCATCACTAAAGTCCCGAGGCATGAGACCATGAGGTACAAGACCCTGAGAACTGTTCTTTGCTTAACCCAATACCAGCATGAGTTACGTGACCAAAAGGTATTTTACCTTTACAACATATCATTTACATCAACTAACATTTACAACACATTTTTTATGTAGCATGTCATTTACATTGCCCCATATTTACAACACATTTAAATGATCCATAGTAATGGTAACTTGACATTTTTAAGACAATCTTTTGTTAAATGTTTTGCTACTGTTTGATTTCAGAATAGAATTCTTTTTAGGTCGACCCCAGGCAGGCGCGCAACACCCATTGAACTCACAGGGCTTCAGCCCCCCCCCCCCCCGTCGTGTGTGGCAGCCCGGGATGAGACAGCTTCCCGGGCACACTCAGCCGCACCCGAGCACTTCACAGGTCTTTAAAAGACCATTTGCATGTTAATGAGGCCTTGCTGTTGTTTCACCCCTTTTAAGAGCCCCTGCAGCTCCACTCTGCCTATTGCTTAAAGTTCAGCCCCCCCGACATTTTTGCTCAGCCCCCCCCGAAATTCGGCTCTAGTTGCGCCTCTGACCCCAGGCAGCCACATGCACTGTCTGCAAGACCTGAAGTAATCTATATACAGAGAGTAATCCCGCTTGCCGCCTGCGATAGAGTCTCGCCCGCGTTACTCTGTTTTTCTGGCTCCTAATTGGCTGGCGGTCCGAGATGTCACTTCCTTTTCATCTCAGGCAGCAGCGACCAGCTGAAGTTTATTTGCGCTGTAAGGCTGTATCTGTTTTGTGTAGGGACTACTTTTTTTTTTATCGCCATGGCGCCCGCTTCGTGGGCCGCCATGCGCATATATGTTTAATATGCATGGGCGTTTTCATCATTATTACTTTTGTATTACCATGGCGGCCAATACCGTATATGCACACAGGCGCCACGCTTTGTTTAAGCACAGCGCCCGTATTTATACTTCCGCTGTCTTTCTCCTTGTGGCTGTTTCTTTCCGCACAGTGCGCGACCCTGGTTTGAGGGCACTTAGGTGAACTCGAGAACCTCTTACTGCACTCCGAAGCCACATCCTGCAATCTCATTTTCTTAGGATCACACACAAAACGGTAAGTGATTTTTTTTTAATCATTTGTCGGGCTTCACATTGCGCTGTGTGTTTTTTACTTTGTCACTTTTTATCATTCCTTTATTTTTGTTGTTTGTTGGGCTTTATGTTGCGCCGTTAAACAAGTGAATTTAATTTTTCCATTCTCATCGGATACACTTTGTAGAAAGACAAATGTTTTCACACTTTCTATTGGATGAGAAACTGCTTCCTGTACCGCGCGCTGGCCAAAAGCGGGCCCATATTTCAAAGTATTTAAAAAGTAAAGCGCTGAATAGCAGCGCTCCTCTCGATGTAAAGTCACTCCCATGCATCCAACAAATTGTTACACTCACATATAGTAGAACACATTTTAAAGGACAAATGCTTGTATAGTTTTTACTGGATACCCTATCCACCAATCACAAACACGGGTGGCTTGTACTACAAACATCCAATTTGAAATGCTGCCTCTATCTTGAGCGGACCAGAATGGGGCTCGTATTTCAATCAGTACAGTTGGTCAATGAGACATCCAATGACAACATTCCTTATTTAAAATTATTTTGAGGCACCCGCGTAAGTGTTACACTCCCGTATAGTACAAACCGTTATGCCCAAAATGTTACTCTCACATATAGTACAAACCATTCATTACCTCCTCGTCCAGTCTTCCTCGCCACAGTATTCACCAATGAGCCTCCGGCTCCACACAGAACTCCAAGTAACTTAAAAGAGCAGCGCTCTAGTCTCCCCTCCCTCCTCCAACATGGCCCCCAGTGGCTTCAGCCAATCCCATAAAGGGATACAAACCAGCCAGCCCGATCTGTTCTTTTTTTCTGCACTTCTCCGAGTGCTGCGTTGCCTGTGTTGACCGGTGGTGTCCTCAGGTGAGTGGGGCTGGGTTCCTGCTTCAGCGGTCCCGTTATGCCCTTGGGTATTTAGTTTGGGGGTAGTAGTTCGATTAAATGGTTGTGTTGTACCTCCTGCTACTGCCTTTGACGCCGCTGGTCCTGCTCTAGCGGACTTTCAGCGGCGTTCGTCTTGTTTGTTTGTTGGCCTGTGTCGTTCGGTGAAACTGACGATCCCTCGTGGTCTGCTTCATTTCCCGGCCGCGCGTCCTGCTCAGCGGACGTAGCGCGGCCGGATGCCTTTGATCTGGGGGCCCGAGGCTCCCGGTCTCATTGCTTACCTGCTGTTCCTGGAGCGTGTGCGTGCTGCGGGGGCGGGTGGCTCCCGTGGGCGTTTCTTTCACGGCTTCTTCGTGGTGTGTTCCTTGTTCACCTCTGCCTCGGTCCTCGCTGGCTGGGTATGTGACCATGCGCGAGGCTGTTTCTCCTCCCTTTATGGTTGGTTGGTCTGGTTACGGGTTCTGGCTGGTTTGGTTACCTAGCAACCCCGGGGCCTTTTAAGCCAGGCGTGTTGTCTTCTCCTCTGCCTGTGTTCTCTTCGTGCGTTCACTGGTGTGTTGCTGTCACGGAGTGTGGTGATGTTCCTGATTCTGCTCCTGAGGCTTCTGGTTCTGGTGTCCAGATACCGTCTATGGCTGTGTTACAGCAGCTGATCAATTCTGCTGTTGCTGCTGCTCTGCAAAGTCAGACGCCTGTTCCTCCTGCTAAGCGGGCTAAGGTGGAGGTAGCTGCGGCTGCTGATTCTGACGTTGAGGAGGATGTTGATGTCAGAGGTCGTTTTGTGCAGGGTGCCGACCTGAAGGAGGTGCTGGGTCACATTAGAGAGAACTTGGTGTTTCCTACTTCTGTGGTTCCTCTGGATGACGATCTCTTTGCGCAATACCAGCGTCCTGCGCCTGATTCTTTGCCTTTACACTCTTCGGTCTTGAAGGTCCTGGAGAATGAATGGAAAGATGTGGACAGAGGCTCCTTTCCACGCTTTTTGAGTAAGCGATACCCGCTGCAGGACTTTGATGTGAAGTTCCCTTCTTCGGTGAAGGTTGATTCATTGTTGGCCAGCATGGTGTCTCATGGTACTGTGGTGTCTGAGGATTCTTCTCCTGCTGACCCGGTTGACCGTAAAGTGGATGGTGCGGTGAAACGCACTTTTGCGGCTGCTAATTTCTCTATCAGGGCGGCTGCCTATGCATCTTACACTATACAATCCTTGCTGAAGGATTTTCAGTCCCTGTCTGAATTGATGGACCAAGGGGAGGATGTTTCTTCTACCCTGGCGATGATGGAGCAACAGGTTCGGTTGCTTTCGGATGTCTCCTTTGACTCTTTAGGGGCTGCGGCTTCCGCAGCTGGGTCTTCGGTGGCTGCGAGGCGTCAGTTGTGGCTTCGTTCGTGGAAGGCTGATGCTGCGCAGAAAAATCTCCTGATGAAGATTCCTTTTTCTGGGGTTAAACTTTTTGGGTCACTGATGGATGACATGGTTAAGAAAACGGCGGAGGACCGTAAGCTACTGGCTCCTGAGCGAGCGGGTCACTTCCGTTCCTTTGGTTCTCAGAGAGCTTTTGGCCCTTCTCGGAGGGGTCGTGCTGGTCAGCCCTTTCGTGGGAGGGGGCGTGGCCGGGGTGCTCCTTCCTTTGGTAAGACCCGGTTCTCCGGTTCCTCTTCCTCCTCCACTCCTGCACCTAAGTCGTGACTGGATCGCTCCTGGTATGGGTCCGGTTGGGGGTCGCCTCCGTTTCTTCCTGGAGTCTTGGAGACGGTCTGTTTCGGACAAATGGGTGCTGCAGGTGGTTTCAGAGGGTTTGCGGATTGGGTTTATCCTGACTCCCCCAGACTGTTTCAGGGCTACTCCTTGTCCCAGAGATCCTGTAAGGAGATTGGCGCTTTTGGACGGCGTCGACTCACTGGTGGTCAAGGGTGCGGTGGTTCCTGTTCCCATCGATCAGTTGGGGCTGGGCGTGTATTCCATCCTGTTCCTGGTGTCGAAGCGCACTGGAGATCTTCGCCCTGTGATGGACCTGAAGTGGGTGAATACTTACATCCCTCACGAGAAGTTCAAGATGGTTTCCCTTCCGTTGATCCTTCCTCTGATTTCTCGGGGCGACTTCCTTGCATCGATAGACTTGAGGGATGCTTATCTCCATGTACCGGTTCATCCGGATTCCCAGAAGTTTCTCCGATTTTGCGTGATGGGTCAGCATTACCAATTCCAGGTACTGCCATTTGGACTCTGCTCTGCTCCCAGGGTCTTTACTAAGGTTCTGGCTCCTCTTATTGGCCTATTGCATGGGGAGGGCATTAGTGTGTTTCCTTATCTGGACGACATTTTAATTTCTGCTTCTTCTCTTCCCAAGGCGGAGTTGCATGTCAAGAGGGTGTGCCATGTCCTGGAACGTCATGGGTTCCTCGTGAATGTCCCGAAGTCCTCCCTGGTTCCTGCACAGGAATTGACTTTCATTGGGGCTCTGTTCAGGACTCAGTTGGGTATGGTGTTCCTTCCTCCTCCCAGGATTCTGTCCCTGATGTCTGCTGTTCGTGCCCTGTTGGTGGGACTGTCTCATCCTGTGAGCCTATGGCTGAGGGTTCAGGGTCTGATGTCGGCGTCATTGTTGACGGTGCCGTGGGCTCGCCTTCACATGTACCCGGTGGTATCGCACATTTTGTCGCATTGGGACCCCTGTTCCCTGGATATGACTGTTTTGATTCCTATGTCGGAAGAGGTTCGGGTGGTCCTGGGTTGGTGGTTGGTCGACGGTCATCTGTCCAGGGGCCGCCCTTTTCTGATTGTTCCCACCCGCATGGTCACTACCGATGCCAGCCTGCTGGGGTGGGGTGCTACTCTGGGGGATTCGACGACTCAGGGGGTTTGGCCTCAGTCGGTGGTGTCATGTTCCTCCAACTACAAGGAGCTGAAAGCCGTCCTTCTGGGTTTGTTGGATTTCTCGAGTCTGGTTCAGGGTCACCATGTGCAGGTTCGAACGGACAATCAGGTTGTGATGTCCTATATAAACCATCAGGGAGGGTGCAGAGTTCGATCCCTCAGTTGCCTCGGCCGTCAGATTTGTGGTTGGGCGGAATTGAATCTGGAGTCCCTGTCTGCCATTTATCTTCCTGGCACGGAGAACACTGTGGCGGATTGTCTGAGCCGGGTGTTTCCCTCCATGGGCTCTTTGTCCCTGACGCCTGTGATTTTCAGGAGGTTGCGACGGATGTTTGGTTGTCCGATTGTCGACCTCTTTGCTTCCCGGGACAATTTCAAGATCCGTTGCTATTGCACAATTATGCCTTGCCGGGATGCTTGGAGGGTGGATGCCCTGTCGTTCCCTTGGCCGAAGGGTCTCTTGTATGCCTTTCCTCCTGTTCCCCTGATTCCGGCGGTCTTGCAGAAGATCAAGAGAGAGGGATCCTTTGTGCTTCTCATTGCTCCGGGTTGGGTGCGTCGCCCTTGGTATCCCCTGATGTTGGAATTGGCTGTGTCTCCGGGGTGGGCCTTGCCATTCAGTCCTTACCCTCTGTTGGGCCCTCCTCTTCCTCTGCCTGTGTTCCGGTCCTTGGGTCTGCGGGCCTGGCTCTTGAGAGGGATTCGTTGATGCGAACTGGCTGTTCCTTGGCTGTAGCTGGGGTCATTCAGCAGTCCAGGAGACCTTCTACCCTTAAGTCCTATGCTAAACACTGGGATAATTTTGTTTCTTGGTGTCTGGGTCGCGATCTGTCGGTGGCTTCTTTGGATCCGGCTCGCATTTTGGATTTTTTGAATGATGGGTTTGTGCTAGGCTTGGCCATTTCGACTCTTAGGGCTCAGTGGGCTGCGATTCAGGCGTTCCACGTCCTTCCTTTGATTTCTGTTTCACCTTTGGTTGCTAGACTTTTTAAGTCTCTATCTTTCCAACGCCCCCGTCCTATTATGTGTCCTCCACCTTGGGACCTGCCTTTGGTTTTGCGCTCCTTGCAGTTGGCTCCGTTCGAGCCTTTGGAGTCGGTGGAGTTGAAGTTTTTGACACTCAAGGTGGTGTTTCTTGTGGCGATTGCTTCTGCCAGACGTATGGGGGAGCTGGGTGCATTCCTTCGTTCTGCTCCCTTTTTGTTGGTTTTGCCGGACAGGGTGGTGTTGCGCCCTCATCCTACGTTCATTCCTAAAGTGGGTTCTTATTTTCATAGGTCTTCTGAGGTGGTGCTTCCATGTCTTTGTCCTGATCCTTCCTCGGATGAGGAATCCCTGTTGCACCTCTTGGATGTTCGGCGTGCTTTATTGATATATTTATCGCGCACGTCTTCGTTTTGCAAAGTGGACAACTTGTTTGTCAATTATGGTTTGTCACGTCAGGGTCTGAAACCCTCCCTCTCGACGATCAGTCGCTGGATTAAGGAGGCCATTTTGTTGGCGTATGCTTCGGTTGCTGAAGTTCCCTCCCTTCCTGTTCAGGGGCGTTCCACCCGCTCTGTTGCTGTGTCTTGGGCCTCCTTCAAAGGGGTGTCCATGGAGGATGTTTGCCGGGCTGCTACTTGGTCTTCACCTCATACATTCATGTCCCATTACCGCCTCCAGGTTGGGGGTGGGGGTTCTGTTTCATTTGCATCTTCTGTGTTGACTGCGGGGATGCCTTGAGGGGTTGTATTTGATTGCTGTACCTCTGTATATTAAATCTAGTTTCACTGCACTTTGCTGTGGTCTTTTCCTTACATGAAGCTGATTGCTTTGGTATCGGCTCATTGGTGAATACTGTGGCGAGGAAGACTGGACGAGGAGGTAATGCCCGGATTACTTACCGGTAATCTTCATTACTCCGAGTCCTAGTCTTCCTCGCCACAGTATAGTTTCCCTTCCCTCCCGGCCCTGGTGGTGGCTTCATGTCTGCGGCTTTGATTATCAGATCGGGCTGGCTGGTTTGTATCCCTTTATGGGATTGGCTGAAGCCACTGGGGGCCATGTTGGAGGAGGGAGGGGAGACTAGAGCGCTGCTCTTTTAAGTTACTTGGAGTTCTGTGTGGAGCCGGAGGCTCATTGGTGAATACTGTGGCGAGGAAGACTAGGACTCGGAGTAATGAAGATTACCGGTAAGTAATCCGGGCATTATGCGAAAGCACGGTTGAAACACGATTCCTTTCCCTGCATAATGCACAGCACCATACACAAGGGAGTAGCGTAGCCAAGGAAATAACGTACCCCCTACTTTAAAGCACATCCCGAATGGGTTTGAAAGAGCGAGTAAGCAAGCCTGAACTTCCTGTTGAAGGTTTGGGGGGGTGGGGGGATTCGTTTCTCTCCCCGATTAATTTTTCGTAACTCAAATTTGCATTAGTGCGTTCATATTACAAAATACATTTCAAACAAAATGGCCAAGAAGCTTCACTTGGGAGGGATTTCAGAAAATAATCTAAAAAATAAATACAGAGATCGGCCTTTCCTGTGAGGTTTTTACACTCAAGAACAAGCATTTGCAATGCAATAGGTCTGGCATTTACGCAGTTTTATTGTAAATCACAATGCCTTTTATTTATGTTTGTTTTTTAAACATAAATAAAAGGCATTGTCATTTAAAATTCTGATAGCTTAAACTCGTGTAAATGTGAGGCCTATTGCATTGCAAATGCTTGTTAGGTCTGGTGCTAGCTTAGACCTTTTGATTTTACCAAAATGATATGCATATTATAAGTACTTAAAAGGGCGTTGGCACCCTCGCTTCATCCATTGGTCTGTGGTATCTTTCTCAGTTTGCTGCCGACCCTACAGCATGCAGCATGGGCTGCCTACTTCAGCCAGTGCTTAACTTCAATTTGAGTGGCTGCATTTTGCTCTCTCACAATAAGCGCATCCCCTCACAAGGTATTTCCCTTCAGTGCCAGTGCTTGTGTTTTTACTTTATGATTACTTTAGTGTGTTTCCTTTGTGTTTACAGCCTGAAGTGAAAGCAGGACACTTTAAGTGTCCTCTTGAAACTCTTCTGTATTAAGTCATTCTCTTTTTATTATGCAGGCAGTATACAAATCACACTTTTCAATATTACACATGTTAATTGGTAAGCTTACAATTCTTCAGACAATGTTTATTCACAAATAGTTTAATAAACTAGTTTAATAAACTACCCAGGAAGAAAAACAACCTATAGCTAACAGCACTTATACTTTTTTCTGTTTTCTTTCTTTCTTTCTTTCCTTCTTTCCTTCTTTCTTTGTTCCATTTTCTTTCTTCTTTCTTTCATTCTGTTTTTCTTTCTTTCTATTATTTCTTCCTTTCCCTTCTTTCTGTCTTACACTCCTTATTTTCTTTCTTCCCTTCTTTCTTTCCTTCTTCCTTTCATTCTTTTGTTCTTCCTTTCCCTTCTTTCTATCTTTTTATCCTTATTTCTTGCCTACTTTTTTGTGTTTGTTCTTTTATTCTTCCTTCCTTTCTGTTTTTATTTTTCTCTCTTCCTTTCTTTTTTATTCTTTCTTTCCTGCTTTCTTTGTGTCTTCCCTGTTTTCTTGTCTTCATTTTTTCTTCTTTCTTTCTTTTCTTTCTTTCTTTTTCTTTCTTTCCTTCTTTCTTTCCTTCTTTCCTTCCTTCATCCTTCTTTCTTTCTTTCATTATTTCTTTCCTTCTTTCTTGTTTTCCTTTTGTCTTCCCTCGTTTCTTCTTTCTTTCCTTCTTCCCTTCTTTCTTTCCTTTAGTTTCTTAGGTCTCTCCTGAGCTAGCGCATGCGCTGAACTGGCGAGACTTTTAGTTAGTGGGCTTCAAAAAGCCAACCACAGCTTTTTGTGAGGCATAGAGCGTGCGGTTACGCGCACAAGCGCGCGTGCCTCGCTCCGCCTCTCCGTCTCTCGCTTCAATGCTCCTCCCCCCCCCACCACCACAGAGCACAGCCCGGGGCCGCGCGTCTTTTTGTTGCTTGTTTGCGGTAGGAGCTACTTAATTTAGGCAGAAAATGCAAAACTTAATTTAGGCATGATTGTGTGGGGCTGTTATTAATGTTCATTTGCACTGAGCTGTCGCCTGTGACGGCAGCGTCTCTATTGACATCAGAGTAAAGCGCACTTGGAGAGCACTATGAGAATTCCATGGCATGGGTATTTAATTATCAGCGATTTCTTTCAGACCCCCCCCTAGGAAAAAATCTGCAAGAGTGCAACACCTCTCTGATGGCAATAACACAGGAGTAGAAATATTATAAATGGATGGTTAAAAACAAGTTTTTTTGTATCTATATTTTGATTCTCTTTTGCACACGTGGGGGATTACACAAATGTACTGTGGTTTGTGGTACCGTGCAGGAACCGGCTGTCGCAGATGTGGGTTCTCTTCTCTCCCCAAACCCCTCTCGCTTCGCTCTTGCTTCCGCGCACAAGCACACTAGGGGTACGGAGATCTTGCCCCACCCCTTTTGTTTCTTGCCGCACACTACCCCCAAAGCATTTTGCTTTGGATTCCTGTCTCCTCCTTGCCGAACCGGAGTGGCCGGCGTGAACATTTCCGTAAAGCCCGTCTTTTGACACTAGCACTATTAGCTTGGATTCCCTCAATACTTCAGGACAGATTATTTTCCCTTACAACAAACACACGTGGTCCCAAGGTGCTAAACTGCACTTCTCCCTGTGATCTCATATTTTACTCCAACTACTTTCATAGAAGCGCACTAGTTTAAAGCCTCGGGCCCGGCCCGGCCCGGCCCTGCACTTCTCACCCTGACGTCTGTCTCTCCCAATACCATGTGCATCTTGTTCTGCCCTCCTTCTCTCCCTTCGTGTTTTTCTCTCCCACCACTATGTATGTTTCTTTTGCCATCCTTCACTCCTATGCTGGATGCCACAGCCTGCTTGTTCTTGTCTACTTTGTTAAACTTCCCCTCCCTTACTCAATCCTTCCATCACCCAAAGCCTTGCATTATATATGTTCAGCCCCCGCTCCCCCCGCTGCATCAGTGCAGGAAGCAGTAAACTAGGGACCAGCGTAACAACCTCCCATACAGTCAAGCCGGCAGGCTCCGCAGCTGGTTCAGCCCACTGCCTTTAACAGTAAATAAAAGATGATATATTGAGTGGCAGCAGTCGGACAACACCTTTGGCGCTCAGCCGACAGTCCGGAGGAGCAAAGATTGTCCTCATGGTTTTGCTCCCCCAACCCCCCCCCCCCCCCCTTTCCCTCCGTGTGAACAGCCTTTGGTTCCTGTCATAGTGCTATTTTACCATGGTGAACGTGACTTTTTTTCCTACTTTATCCCCATTTTCCACCAGCTGCTGCTTAGCGCTCGCGCACGTGCACTCCCCCCACCTCTACCACTTGTTTACTTCTTCAAGGCTTAAGCCCGCCCAGCTGCAAGTGTTGTTTCCTGTCTGTGCGCGCGTGTACTCCCCCCACCCTTCCCACTTATTTTTATAGCTATGTTCTACACTCTCTCTCACATCGACACGGCCCAGATCCCCCCCGCCCCCACACTCTTAGCTGCTACAAACAAAGTTCTGTCCCTTGGAAGGAAGTTACTCAAAACATTCCCGAAAACATCAGCAGTGAAGTCACTGGCGTAAGTTTAGTCAACATGACATTTCCCTGTGAGGGTAAGGGGAGACAAGCTACTCAAACGACATCCTCTTTGGTAGTTTAGGGCAACATACATGAAAGACCACACCAAGAGTAAGCAGGCTTTTGTATGTCCCCAGCAGTAACTACAGAGCGGGAGCCTTCATGCTTCTGCCTCGTTGCTCACCTCTGCCCCCTACTGGCCATCTGCTAATAACCAAATACTGGAACCAATCCAACACCTGACAGCCAGCTGGTGCAGCCAAGTTGGCAGCTGCATAGCGTGTGAGCGAACATTTTTAAAGCATTCCCACTGCATTTGGGACTCTCTAATAACCGTTCAGCAGGAGAATTGTCGCACTTTTTCGTACGAGTTGACAATGAGCTGCACAGTGCACCACTGGACACACACTACTTGTACACCATTCTTGTGCCGAAGGGCGTGGCTCCTTTGCTACACTTTGCATAACTCTTGGATTTTTACAGCCCCTACACTTCAATGCAGGGCTCTGAGAGTGCTTGTTGGACTGGAGCTGTCAGTTGTCATTCACAAAATTAAGTTGAATTGAGGTTTTCAACCCTCAAATGGGTTATTTGAAAAGTACAGAGATGTCTCCACAGAAAGTAATTCTAAATCAAAAGACATTTCATTCAGTCAGTTTCAGTTTGAACGCCATCAGGCTACTTTATTGGCAAATAAATGAATGAATAATTAAATAAAAACAATACATACTTCTCCATCAGCTTCAAAGGTCATGGGCAATAATTTTAGTTCAATCTAATAATTTAAGTTACAGGTCCTGCATGTATGATGACATTGGCATAGCCAATAGGTTTCGCCTTTGGGACCTTATAAGTGTTTAGCCATGCAACAGTTGATGTTGTTGCACTAAGGATATTGTGCTGCATAACTAAATACCTTGTTTCTTCTTTCTTTCCTTCTTCCCTTCTTTCTTTCCTTTAGTTTTTCTTGCTTTCCTTTTTCTTTTTTCTGTCTTCCTATTGTTCTTTCTTCCCTATGCCCTTCGTTCTTTGCTTCTTTGTTTTGTGCCTTCTTTCTTTCTTGCCTTATTTCTAACCTTTTTTCTTTCTTTCTTTTCTTTATTCCTTTCTTTCTTGCCTTCTTTCCTTCCTTGCGTTTTTCCATTTTGTTTCTTTCTATCCTTATTCCATTCTAGCTTTAATTTCTTCATTTTTCCTTCTTTCCTTCATTCTTTCCCCCTTCTTGCTTTCTGTCTTTGTATCCTTTCTTTCATTCTTGCTTTCTTGTCTTCTTCCTTCCTTTCCTTTCTTTTTTGTCTCTCTCTTCCTTCTTTCTTTCTTTCTCTCTTTGTATCTTTCTTCCCTCTCTTCCTTCCTTATTTTCTTTCTTTCTTTCCTTCTTTCCTTATTCTTACTTTCTTTCCTTCTTTCTTTTGTTTCCTTCTTTCCTTCTTCTTTCTTTCCTTCTTTTTCTCTTCCTTCTTTCTTTCTGTCTTTGTATCCTTTCCTTTTTCTTTTTCTTTCTTTTTTACTTTCTTTCTTTCCTTTCATTGTTCTCACTTTCATTCCATCTTTCTTTTCTTATTTCCTTCTTCTGTCTTTCCTTCTCTTTCTCATCCTTCTTTCTTTCTGTCTTTGTATCCTCTCTTTCTTTCCTTTTTTCTTTCTTTTTTACTTTCTTTCTTTCTTACTGTCTCTTTCCTTCCTCTCTTTTTACCTTCTTTCTTTCTTTCACAATTCTTTTCCCTCTTTCATGCTTTATTTCTTTCTTTATGTATTTCTTTCATTCCTTCTTTTCTTTCTTTCCTTATTTCCTTCATTCTTACTTTCTTTCCTTCTTTCTTCCTTTTTCTTTCATTCTTCCTTCTATCTTTTTATCCTTCTTTCTTGCCCTTTTTCTGGTGTCTTTTCTTTTGTTTTTTCTTTTGTTCTTCCTTCCTTTTTTTTCTTTCTTGCTTTCTTTCCTTCTTCCGTGCTTCTTTTCCTTCTTTACTTCTTTCTTTATGGCCTTCCTTTCTGCTTTCTTTCCTTCTTTTTTCTTTTCTTCCTCCCTTCTTTCCATCTTTCTTTCATTCTTTCTTACCTTCTTTCTTTCTTGCTTTCTTTCCTTATTTTTCTTTTAACTTCTTCCATTCCTTCTTTCCTTTAGTATTTCCATCTTTTGTTCTTTTTTCTTTATATTCATCTTTCTAGTGTTCTTTCTTTCCTATTTCCTTATTTCTTATCTTCTTTCTTTCTTTCTTTCCTTCCTTTTATTCTTTCTTTCATTATGTGTATGACATTGTTACTTATATGAGTTTTCTGCCATACTTCTTATTCATTTGTCTGTGGTAACGCCATTCACATTGTTCTCCAATTCACTTGAGCATACATCAAGAGGCAATGCGTCAGCCCGCTTCAGCTATTGGCTGACTTCACTACGAGTTACAACATGCTGCCCTTCCACAAGGAGAACATACACACACAAAGTAGTTCCTTTCATTGCTAAGAAGTATTATTGTTGCATGTCCATTTTGTCCTTTTTTAAGCCGAAAAAGCATTTTTGCCTTCAGTTATTTTTAGGTCAAGCCTAGCAGCAGCACGCATGCATTCCTCACTCTGCGAGACTGCTGTAGTAGAGTATGGGAGAGAAGCCACGCCCACTCTCTCCTCCCATATTTTCAGTGCCTTGTGTCATTGTCTTTCGTAAATGCTGCCTTTGGATTAGTTAATAGGCTTGTTAGTCCCTCCTTAGTAAGGTCTTGTCTTCATTTGTACCCTCCTATGGCAACTGGCCCTTTTACGTCAGTTGTTACATGGGAGCTGTTATTTAGTCTGTAAGCACTATTTACTTTATTGAGTTTCTTTAACTGCAGGCTGGACATGCGCTGCTTTAGCTGAAACAGCCTGTGATTTTTTTAAGCAGCACGGCCGCACCCTTAACAAGGGCGCCCGTTTGGAATCACTTTGACCCAGCATTATCTTGTGTCTGTTTCAACCCACCAAGTAAAATGGGTTTAGAAATGATTAGCAAATTAAGTCATGTGTATTCCAGGAAGCACATAATACAACCAAAACCAATACCACCACCACTGCCAATACCACCACCAATCCCACTACCCCCACCACAAATAGCACCACCACCACCAATACCACCACCACCAATACCACCAATGCCACCACCAATCCCACCACCACAAATAGCACCACCACCACCAATACCACCAATACTACTACCACCAATGCTACCACCACCACCAATACCTCCACCAACACCACCACCTCCACTATCAATACCACCACCACTAATACCACCACCAATACCACCACCACCACCACAAATACCACCACCATCAATACCACCACCTCCACCAATACCACCACCACCAATACCACCACCAATACCACCACCACTGCCAATACCACCAACACCTCCAATACTACCACCAATACCACTACAATCACCACCACCGATACCACCAATAGCACCATCACCACCAATACCACCACCACCAATACCACCAGCACCAATACCACTACCACCGATACCAATACCACCACCACCATCAACATCACCACCATCACCAATACCTCCAATACCACCACCAATACCGCCAGTACCAATACCACCAACAATACCACTACTAGTACCACTACCACCACTTCCACCAACACAACCAATACCACCAATACAACTACCACCACCAACAGCACCATCACCCCCAATACCACCACTAACAATCCCACCACCAATACCATCACCATCATCACCAATACAACTACCAAATCAATACCACCAATACCACCAACACCATCGCCACCACCACCAATACCACCACCACCAATACCATCACCACACCAAAACCACCACCAATCCAATACCACCACCACCACCAATATCACCACCACCAATACCACCACCACCAATACCACCACTACCACTAATACCACCACCACCACCAATACCACCACACCCACCACCAATACCACCATCACCCATACCACCACCACCAATACCACCACCACCTATACTACCACCAATACCACCATCACCCATACCACCACTGCCTGCCAATACCACCAACACCTCCAATACCACTACAACCACCACCACCGATACCACCATCACCAATAGCACCACCAATACCACCACCACCTATACTACCATCACCCATACCACCACTGCCTGCCAATACCACCAACACCTCCAATACTACCACCAATACCACTACAACCACCAGCACCAATACCACCAGCACCAATACCACTACCACCGATACCACCACCACCACCAATACCACCACCAATACCGCCAGTACCAATACCACTGCTAGTACCACTACCACTTCCACCAATATCACCACCAACACCACTACCACCACCAACAGCACCATCACCCCAATACCACCACTAACAATACCACCACCACCAATACCACCATCATCACCAATACAACTACCACCAACACCACCACCAAAACCACCAACACCAATACCACCACCACCAATACTACCACCACCACTACCAATACCATTACCACCACCACCAGTACCACCACCAACCATTCCACCACCACCAATACCGCCAACAATACCACAACCATCGATACCACCATCACCACACCAAAACCACCACCACCAAAACCACTGTCAATACCACCACCACCAATACCACCACCACCACTAATACCACCATCACCAATACCACCACACCCACCACTACCACCACCACCTATACTACCACCAGTACCACCACCACCAATACCACCACCACCAATACCATCACTAATACCATCACCAATACGACCAATACCACCACCACCTATACCACCATCAATATCACCAACACTACCACCACCACCAATACTAATACCACCACCAGTACCAATACCAATACCACCACCAATACCACCACAAATGCCTCCACTCCCACCAATACCATCACCAATACCACCACTAATACCACCATCACCAATACCAGTATCACTACCACCAATACCAGTACCACCAGCAATACCAACACCGCCACCACCAATACCAACACTGCCACCACCAATACCACCACCACCAATACCAGTACCACCACCACCAATACCCCACCACCAATACCTCCACCACCACCAATACCGCCACCAATACCACCACCACCACAAATACCAGTACCACTAATATCAATACCACCACCAATGCCAAACCCACCACCACCAATACCTATACTGCTACCCCAGTACCACCACTAATACCAATACCACCACCACCAATACTGCCACCACCAATACCACTGCCACCACCCATACCACTAATACCACCACCACCACCAATACCAGCACAACTAATACCACCACCTGCAATACCACCAATGCCAATACCTCCACCACCACTAATACCATCAAGACCACCACCACCAATATCACCACCTCAGCGCCTCTCACTCACTAGTAATAGCAGGGTCACTGCACGAGGCCGGAGCTGCAGCTGAGACCATCCATCCCACCCTCCCTCCATTCCTGCCATAAAGCACAGCCCGCCCTGCACCAGGAGGAGAAGCCAGTGCCCTACTACAGCTGGAGTGTTTTTTATTAGGCCGAAGATAGCAATAGAATTATGCAATGCCACACTGTACACTCAAATCACAGAGAGGGCAGGAAATAGCTCCCCCCTCCTGCTCTTCCACCTGAGCTGCGACCGTGTAATCACAGAGCGAAAGGTGTTGGAGTGCTATGTTAGCATGTATAGCTTGGGTCATATGTAACTCTCACTTCACACTTTGTGTCTGTGTAATTTACAACACTTACACATCTTCTTCACTGCACTATTTATCACTAATTTGAAGACGTTGCAGGCTGGTCTCTTCCTCTGATATTTACAATCTAACAAGCGGTTGAGAAGGCAATAGGTCTTGCATTTGCAAGAGTTTAAGCTATTATTATTGTAAATGACAATGCGTTTATTTATGTTTTAAAACCCAAAACATAATTAAAAGGCATTGTCATTTACAATACCAATAGCTCAAACTTCCGTGAATGCGAGCCCTATTACAATGCAAATGCTTGTTTTGTTTTTTTTTTACATTGGTGAACAACAAAGTTTTGCAAAAACCTTGTCAAAATAAAACGAGAACTGCCAAAAGGCGGAGAGACAATCCCAGACCTATTGGCTTTGCCCATGCTTGTTTTGCAGTCATTCAGTTTTTGTAATTATAAAAATGTTAATTAAAGTTCAAAGACTAAATCAATGCTTGCAAGTTATTAACCTTTGGAGCAAATAGATGACAGTATGATGTTAAAATATTGTCTGCACAACAGAAAGGATGCCCTTTTGGAAATCCACAATAGACTGTCAGGGGTTGAATCATAAATGTTTTTAAAGTATATCAAGTATTGGAAAAAATAAAATAAAAATAAAACCTTCATATAAGAATTCATTTTTATTTTGTAAAGTAATGCCAGTGTTTAGAACAACAGCTCGCAGGGGAGAGAGGTGGCATATGTACAACCATTTTTTGTAATTGCAAAGGGGTTTTCGGACCCTTTTCGACCGCAAAATGGGTCTGCCAAATTTACAAACCCTATTTTGCGAGTCGCTAATCAATAGCGACTCGCAAAATAGGGTTAGCAACTCTCTATTAGGAAGGGGCGTGCCGAGCGCGTCCCTTCCTAATAGCGAGTCTATAACCAATGTATGAATGTTTTGCAACCGCAATTGAAGTCGCAAAACACTTGCAGTTTACCCCCCTTCAGAAGGGTGGTAAGGCACTTGCAAACAAGAAGGGGTTCCCAGGGGACCCCTCAACTTTTGAGAATTCATGCGCAAATATTTTTTAAGACCAAGCAGTGGTCCCAGGGACCACTGCCTGCCCTTAAAAAATGAAACTGAAAAGTTTTGTTTTCCTTTTTTATATGCATCCTGTTTTCCTTTAAGGCAAATGGGATGCATTAAGAAAATAAAATGCTTTATTGACAAAGCAGTCCTATACTTGGTGGTCTGCTGACCCCAGCAGGCCACCATCACTGGGAGTGCCAGCCATTCCCAATGGGGTCACATATCGCGACAGCCTGCGACCCCTTTGGGAATCGCAAACAGTGTCTGAGACACTGTTGTACATTGGATTTTGCGACTCGCAATTTGCGACTTGCAATTTGTTGCAAATTGTGAGTCACAAAATCCTATGGTTCTACATCCAACCCAGAATTCCTAACTTTAAAATTATTTATAAAATAAATGTGTACAACACATTTTTAAGTTATCTAACTTTAAAATACTTCTTTGTTGCTTTCTTTCCTTCTTTCATGCTTCCTGTCCTTCTTGTCTTCTTTTGTCCTTCTTTACTTCTTTCTGTCCTTCCTTTCTGTTTTCTTTCCTTCTTTTTTTCTTCCTCCCTTCTTTCCTTCTTTTTTCCATCTTTCTTACATTCTTTCTAGCTTTCCTTCCATCTTTTTCTTTCTCCTCCTTTTACTTCCTTCTTTCCTTTAGTATTTTGATCTTTCCTTCTTTTTTCTTTCTTTTCATCTTTCTATTGTTCTTTCTTTCCCATTTCTTTCTTTCTTATCTTCTTTATTTCTTGCCTTCTTTCTTACCTTTCCTTTTTCTTTGCATTCTTTCTTTCTTTCTTTCTTTCTTTCTTTCTTTTCTTTCTTTCTTTTCTTTCTGTCTTTCCTTCCTTTAATTCTTTCTTTCATTATGTGTATGACATTATTACTTATAGACGTTTTGAATAGGAACAAAACTCAAGTTTTGCTTAATTGTCAGCCGGAGGACGTGATCGAAGGGGTGTGTCCGAAGGTTACATATCTTGGGGTACAAATCTCTTCTAAAATCGAGCTTATACATTCTCTAAATTATGTTGCTTTACTAACTAAAGTTACCAAGCAATTGAAGTTGTGGCACAAACTCCCACTAAGCATCTTGGGTAGATGCAACGTTATTAAAATGAAGATAATCCCTAAGTTTCTCTATCTTTTTAGGTGTATCCCGCTATGTATTCCGAATGCTTTTTTTAGGAAACTTGATGGAATTTTTAGTAGTTTCATATGGGGGTATAAGAAGGCAAGATGAGCTATCGGAATGATGAAGCTTCCATACAATCAAGGTGGCTTAGACCTTCCTGATTTTAAACTTTATTTTTTATCTGCTTTTGTTGGCCGATTACGGAGCCTTTTGAACCCTGAACTAACGGATTTCTGGCATTGGCTGGTTCTTGGGGTAGAGAGTCAGATGTTCTTGTATCGAATTAAGGACCCCAACTATTTTAAACGTGTACGTTTTAAGACCATTCGGGCTTGTGTGTATATATATATATGGAAAGGCATTGAAATCAGACTTTCTCTATCTTCAATTCATAGTAGACTCCCTCTGTGGGGAAATCCAATGCTGCCTGGAATTTTTTCAAGACAGCACGGCCCATCAGTGGGCAAGATATGGGGTGCACTCCCTGGGACAACTGTATGATTGTAATGGCATTAAGACATTTGAAAATCTTCGGGCAACATTTGACATCCCCGAGCGTCTGTTTTTTAAATATTTACAGGTTAGAGACCACTTAGTTAAAAGCTTGGAAATTCGAGGGGTTG
Organism: Triturus cristatus; assembly: GCF_964204655.1. NCBI lineage: Eukaryota > Metazoa > Chordata > Amphibia > Caudata > Salamandridae > Triturus > Triturus cristatus. The sequence goes on from NC_140595.1 coordinate 791,404,896, forward strand.
CCAGCTCTGATATGTGGGAATGTATGTATACTCAGAACCAGCAGGCAACCATTAGTAAGGCGTACCAAATTCTTTGTCAAAATAGGACAGAAGGCTGCGAAAAACTGGCACTTAAGTGGAGTGAGACGCTGGGGGAAAATATTACTATCAAAAACATGAGGCTAGCCCTAGATACTATTGCCCGATCTGTACATTCAGTTAGTCTACGGCTGCGGCAATTTCGGACACTTTCCTTGCTCTATTATAAACCCGAAAGGATTGCCAGATGGTCTCAGAGTGGGGCTGTATGGAGAGGGACTCAGCGAGGGACACGTCAGAACTGTCCTAAATGTGGGCTGCGTGCTGCAGGTATTGTGCATATGTTTGTCCAGTGTCCTTCGCTGAAGACGTTCTGGGATAAGATATTAGGGGCAATTCAAAAGAGATTAGGTAGGGACCTCATGCTCTCAGTAACTGAAAAGATACTTGTGATAGCTAGAGCCTGGATTTCCCCTAAACCCCCTACGGAGATGGAATGGTGGTTATTCCTTAAAGAAACTTGTGAAAGGGAAAAGGCGCTGGCTAAAGCCAGGGGCGTTCAAGCATTACAGAAATATAGGTCTGCCTGGGGTGTTCTGGAAGAGCTTTAAAGCATTTGCTTAAAGCAAGCTAATGTGAGAAAGTGGCTCTGTATATACTGTTCCTTAATAGGTACAGGGTGTACAGAGTCCACAGTCCCCAAGGGTTTGACAGAGGCTAAAGTTAGATATAACCTTACTCTCTAAAGTGGTAGCTCGGTCGAGCAGTAAGGCAGTATTAGAGGACAGTGTAAAGCATTTGTTGTACACACTCAGTCAGCAAATGGTCTCACACACTCAGTAACTGAACTCTAGGCCAATGGTTTATATATAAAAATATATGCTTGTTTTATTTTAGAACCAACAATTGGAATTAAAATATACTTTCTCAGAATGAGATGCTTTATATAAATACTTTTGCAATATGCAATTGACTTTTGTAAACAGTTACAAGTGGTTGCAATAGGCAACACTATTTTAAACACAATAATGCATTGAGTTCAATGGAAGGTTCATGTTATTTGCCACAGATTACTTTTTAGATTACTTTCGGAATTCCAGGACTGGATCCTAGATTCAGTCCTGGGTCAGTACTCAGAATCAAGTGATGAAAGTCGACTTAATTGCTGTAATGATTTTTAAACAATATTTAGCTATTTTAAAAGTTGACACTTAGAAAATATTTCAAAGAAAACAGTCAATGATTCCCTATGGAAGAACATTCAAGTTGCAGGTACAGTATGTTCTCGTTACTTTTGTAATCCAGTACTGGGTGCCTAGACTCAGTACTGGGACCTTTATCCAAAGCAGGTAAGTAATTGCGTTTTCTGATATTATACGATTTTTGAAGAATATTTAAAGATTGCAGAAATCGACACTTAGAAGAAATTTCACAGAAAAACAGTCAATGGTTTCCTATGGAAGAAAATTCAGTTAAGGGTAAGTACAGTTGTAAGTATTTTTCAGAGTCAGTGCTGGGCACCAAGATCCAGCACTGGGAGCTCACCTAAGAGCAGGTGAGTAATTTCGTTTTCGTTACTTGAATGATTTTTGGTGAATATTTTAAGATTTGAAAAGTCCACACTTAGAAGAAATTTCAGGAAAAAGCCAGTCAATGTTACCCTATGAGGAGAATAGAGTTAGCGGTTTAAGGGTAAGTACTCGACTGGCAGAGTTGAGGTTCTGGGCCTAGACTCAGGGGTCCCCCAGGATCAGGTAGGTACAGTTGGTTCACCCTCAGCGACTCTAGGGCGGCCGGGTGCAGAGAGAGTTAGGCCCAATGTTATCCTATGAGGGATAGGGGGGCCTTGGTTGGTGGCTGTTGACTGGCAAGCCACGCAGCTGTGGGAGCTGGGCTCCTGGTCACTTACTCAGGGCAAGTGGGGAAGTAGGTAGGTGTAGAGTTTTCACTGCCAGGGCCACTCGGGCGGCTGGGTGCAGAGTGCTTTTGAGCCTTCGGGCGCTCAATTGATTTCAATGGGAAATTTCCGGTTTAGAAAAAGACTGCAAGCTCGGGGACGAGGACTCTTCAGGTGCCACCACCACTTCGAGAGGTAAGTTGGGTAGTTGGAGGATAGGTAGGTACCCCGGGATTGGGCACAGGGGGCCGCGGGGCGCCGCGTGCAGGGGTACCTTTTGGTGTCGGGAAATCTTACCCTCTGTTGATCGCGGTAGGGGGGCACCTTGTTCTGAGGCTGCAGGCTTCTTCAGGAGTGTCGAGGGAGGTCCTTGGGTGCCGGACTCGGGGTCACAGTCGCCGTGGGGCCGTCCTCGTGGTCTTTGTTCACTCCGGCACTGGCCAGGCTTGGCTGGTGCAGAGTGTGCTGGGTTTGCGGTTCCGGGTTGCTGCCAGGGATTAGAGGTAGGTTTTGAGTAGAGCCTCTACTCATGGGAGTCCCAGGGGCTTAGAGCCAAAAGGTAGCCAGGTCCTCCGGGGTTTGTGACGTTGCTGGCCACAAGAGATGCCGGGTTGGAGCAGGAGCAGGTTCAAGGGTCGACAGGCCGGTAGAGCTGGGGCCAAAGCAGTTGGTGTCTTCCTCTTTTTAGCAGCTGCAGGGCAGGTCTTCTTTCTTCTTGCTCTTCTTTGTAGTTTTGAATCTGGAATCTGGGGAAGGAAGGTTCAGGGTGCCCCTAAATACTAGATTTAGGGGCGTTACAGGTAGGTGAAGGGCAGGGGCAAATGGGTCCCTGTCCTGGGGTGGGTACACCCCCTATCCTGCCTCTCTCCTGTGGGAGGGGGCAGGAGCCTAGTCCTGATTGGGCAGGGCTTCCCATCTTCAAGATGGCGAGAGCCCGGAGATGTGCTTCACCTCGCCTCCCCCACCTGAGGGGTGAGGTTGGCAGGCTGGCACATCCCCTGTCCTTATGTGGGGATTCCGGCCAAGCTTCCCACCAGAGTGGGGGGTTGCAATGGCCTGGGGAAGCTCACAGAGGCGGCATGCCTTTGAAGCTTCCCCCTGCCCATCCTGGGGGAGGAGATTTAGCACCTCGCCCAGGATGTGCATTGTTGCAGACCCAGGAGAGCAGGGGCTCTCCTACGCAGGGGTCCAGCAACATGTCTGCTGTGTGGCAGCCTAGGCAGCCTCAGAACAGACGTGGATTGTAGGTTTAGGTTTCAGGGGGCCTCTCTAAGATGCCCTCTGTGGTGCTTTGTACATTAAATCACACACTGGCATCAGTGTGGATTTAATGTGCTGAGCAGTTTGATACCAAACTTCTCAGTCTTCAGTGCTGCCATTATGGTGCTGTGGAGTTCGTGTTTGACAAGCTCCTAGCACCATATACTCTTAGCTGGCAGCACTGCACTTACAGGACCCAGGAATGTACCTGGGTACTGTAGGGGCACAGGGCTCCTGCCTCTGTGCCCACACCACTGGCATAGGGCACCCAGCTAGGGGGGTGGCTGATGTATGCCAGGGCAGTGTAGGTTGTGGGCATGGCACACAGGGATGTGTGCCATGTCGACTCTCTGTTTTGTCTTGTATCCAGACACTCAGCCTGCAAGAGCAGTGTGTGTGTGTTAGGGTACAGGGTCTCTAAGGGTGGCACAAGGAGTGCTGCAGCCCTTAGAGGCCTTCCTTGGTCACAAGGCCATGGGTACCTAGGGTACCATTTACCAGGGGCTGACATGTGGCCAGGGTTTGCCAATTTGGGTTTTGGCTGTTAGGCAGTTTTTAGGGAAGGAACACAGGCCCTGGGCACCTGATTGTCAGGAGCCCAGGGCACAACAAGGAAAAGTGCATCAGCTTTTAGGCAAAAAAAGGGGGGGGGGGTTACTGCAACAGAAACCCACTTTCTTACAGCTATTTGCCATAATGGCTATGCCAATTTATAATTTGGGAAGGGGCTCAGAAGAAATCTCATCATTGTTTTTGGTTCTGGTTTTTGTGTTTTCTCCCCATTTTCTTTCTTTCTTGTTGTATTCTAATGATGCTTTGTTTATGAACATTTTGTTGGACTGTATGATTATACCTCTTTTTGACAAGAAAAAAAAAAGCAAGTTATTAACCTTTAGGGCAAATAAATGACAGTGTGGTGATAAAATATTCTCTGCACAACAGAAAGGGTGCTCTTTTTGAAATCCATAATAGACTCTCAAGTGTTGAATCATACATTTTTGTAAAGTATATCAAGTATTGGAAAATTAAAAAAAAAATACATATAACAATTTATTTTTATTTTGTAAAGTAATGCCAGTGTATAGAAAAACAGTTCGCAGGGCACAGAATTCCTAACCTTAAAATTATGTATATAATAAATGTGTACAACACATTTTTAAGTTATTTAAATTGAAAATACTTCCTTCTTCCTGTCTTTCCTTCTTTTTCCTTCTTTACTTCTTTCTTTCTGTCCTTCCTTTCTGTTTTTTTCCTTCTTTCTTTCCTTTCTTCCTCCCTTCTTTCCATATGTCTTTCATTCTTTCTTACCTTCTTTCTTGCTTTCTTTCTTTTTCTTTTTCTTTTTCCTTCTTCCCTTCCTTCTTTCTCTTAGTATTTCTACATTTCCTTCTTTTTTCTTTCTTTTCATTTTTCTATTGTTCTTTCTTTCCTTATCTTCTTTGTTTCATTTTGTGCCTTCTTTCTTACCTTTCCTTTTTTTTCCCTCTTTCTTTCTTTCTTTCTTTCTTTCTTTCTTTCTTTCTTTCTTTCTTTCTTTCTTTCTTTCTTATATTGTCTGCACAACAGAAAGGATGCCCTTTAAGAAATCCACAATCAACTGTCAGGGGTTTAATCACAAATGTTTTTTAAGTAGATCAGGTATTGGAAAATTAAAAAAATAAATAATCAGATTACAATTGATTTTATTTTGTAAAGTAAAGCCAGTGTGTAGAGAAACAGCGCGCAGGGATACAGAGGGCCAGATGTACAACTGTTTTTGTGGTCGCAAAGGGATTTTCAACCCCTTTGCAACCGTAAAATGAGTCAGCCCAATTTACAAACCTTATTTTGTGAGTCGCAAATCAATAGCGACTTGCATAATAGGGTTAGCGACTCACTATTAGGAAGGGACGTGTCAATGGCGTCCCTTCCTAATAGCGAGTCCATAAGACATGTATGAATCTTTTGTGACCTCAATTGCGGTCGCAAAACACTCGCAGTTTACCACCCTTCTCAGCAGGGTGTGAAGGCACTTGCAAACGAGAAGAGGTACCCAGGGGACCCCTCCCCTTTTGGGAATGCATGCGCAAATATATTTTAAGAGCAGGCAGTGGTCCCAGTGACCAATGCCTGCCCTTAAAAAATGAAACTGAAAAGTTTTGTTTTTATTTTTTAAATGCATCCCGTTTTCCTTTAAGGAAAATGGGCTGCATTTAACAAAAACTGCTTTATTGACAAAGCAGTCCCAGACATGGTGGTCTGCTGACCCCAGCAGGCAACCATCCCTGGGAGTGCCAGCTAGTCCCAATGGTCTCGCAAATTGCGACAGCCTCATCAATATTCATGAGGCATGCAATTTGCAAACCCATCAGGACTTTACTATGGTGAGTTATAACATGCTGCCCTTTCACAAGGAGGACATTCACACACAAAGTAGTTCCTTTCACTGGTAGGGAGTATTATTGTAGTATGAGCTTTTTGTTCTTTTTTTAGACCAAAAGGCATTTTTGCCTTTAGTCATGTTTTTGGAACAACAAAGTCTTGCAAAAACCTTGTCAAAATAAAACAAGAATTGCCAAAATGCTGGCAGACAACACCAGACCTATTGGCTTTGCCAGTGCTTGTTTTGCACTCATTCCGTTTTTGTAATTATAAAAATGTGAATAAAAGCTCACAGAATAAATCCATGCTTGCAAGTTATTAACCTTTAGGGCAAATAGATGACAGTGTGGTGATAAAATATTGTTTGCACAACAGAAAGGATGCTCTTTTTGAAATCCACAATAGACTCAAACGTTGAATCATAAATTTTTGTAAAGTATATCAAGTATTGGAAAATTTTAAAAAATACATTTTTATTTTGTAAAGTAATGCCAGTGTATAGAAAAACAGCTTGCAGGGCACAGAATTCCTAACCTTAAAATTATGTATACAATAAATGTGTACAATACATTTTTAAGTTATTTAAATTTAAAATACTTCCTTCTTGCTTTCTTTCCTTCTTCCCTGCTTTCTTTCCTTCTTTTGTCCTTCTTTACTTCTTTCTTTCTGTCCTTCCTTTCTGTTTTCCCTCCTTCTTTCGTTCTTCCTCCCTTCTTTCCATATTTCTTTCATTCCTTCTTACCTTCTTTCTTGCTTTCCTTCTTTCTTTTTCTATTCCCTTCTTCTCTTCCTTCTTTCCTTTAGTATTTCTATCTTTCTTTCTTTTTTCTTTCTTTTCATCTTTCTATTGTTCTTTCTTTTCTATTTGCTTCTAACTTATCTTCTTTGATTTGACCAAAAATCATTTTTGCCTTTAGTCATTTGTTTTTTTTAAATGAATGAATGCCCTGTAGTTTCTGGAAAAACAAAGTCTTGCAAAAAAGTTGTCAATATAAAACAAGAATTGCCAAAATGTTGGCCGACAATACCAGACCTCTTGGCTTTGCCCGTGCTTGTTTTGCAATCATTCAGTTTTCGTAATTATAAAAATGAGAATTAAAGTTCACAGAACAAATCAATGCTTGCAAGTTATTAACCTTTAGGGCATACAGATGACAGTGTGGGGATAAAATATTGTCTGCACAACAAAAAGGATGCTCTTTTTGAAATTCACAATAGACTCTCAAGAGTTGAATCATACATTCCTGTAAAATATATCAAGTATTGGAAAATTTAAAAAAATACATTTAACAATTCATTTTTATTTTGTAAAGTAATGCCAGTGTATCGAAAAACAGCTCTCAGGGCACATTTTGCGACTCGCAATTTGCAACTTGCAATTTGTCGCAAATTGCGAGTCGCAAAATCCTATGGTTGTACATCCGGCTCAGAATTCCTAACCTTAAAACAATGTATAAAATAAATGTGTATGGGGCGTAGTTTGGACAGCAATGGGTGCAGGCGCCTGACTTCATAGCTCCGTCGATCCTGGGAGCGAGCATCACAAAAGAACTTACATGTGCTGAGAGAAACAGAAAAGCGGGTGCACCAGAGGACCTCGGAACAAGCAGAGAGACGGCAGCGCCGCTTAAATCAATCGAGCAAGCAACGAGGGAAGAGGAAAATCCAAGAGGAAAAGACCCCGACCAGAGAAGGGAAGAGGACCCAAGATGGCGGCCGCAAGCTGAACTACCCCGAGGCAAAACCCATATTCACCCACAAACACTGTGAGCCCTGCCATAAACCCGTTCACTCTCACGTAAGGTCAGTGCTGCGGAAACTACATATGATATCGTAGAATAGACAGCGCTGACTTAGAGACAAACGGAGGTCCGATAAATACCTGGTGTGAAACCGAAACTGACACTGGCTGATGGGGGGCCGCCATTTTGGGGAGAACAAAAACAATAACGATGGGATAGGTTTGGAGGACAACGCAAAGTCTTGCTCAGACGGCGGGTGTGAGAGGAAGAAGCCTCGCATATAGGGGGGTCTTATATCACAAACTGAGATATTATTGCATCCCGAAGTCTAGTGGAAGATCAGAGGCACGCCTAGCGCTCCAACTCTCCCTGAGTGAAACCGAAACTACCGGCTGGGCGCCGCCATCTTGGGATCGCAATACAAACAGCAGCAAAAGTAAGCAAGGGAAACTGGGCGCTGCCATCTTGGGATCGCACTACAAAAAGCAACAAAGTCAAGCAAGGGACTACGCGCTCGACCAGCATAACGGGTGGGGAGTGACGAAATACTAACTCGGAGCGGAGGGTCCAAATTAACGTTCCCAAGCCTTGCGCAGGTACGAATCTCTGGGAATCAACAAGATAAACTAAAGGGGTAAAAAAGAAAAAAAGGAAAAGAAGATCCCAAGGCACAGCTGCATAGCCCGATCCACTCCGCATTTTTTACTCGCACCAGACTACAGTGCGATCTGTGGCATATAACACCACCAGCTAAAGCCCAGTGTAATAACTGAAAGGGGAACGCAGCCCAAGAGAGTACAGGAGAGACCCAGCACGCAGTCCAAGAAAGACAATACAACACAGCACCAGAGACGCCACTTACAGGGAACCATACACAATAAGAATAAGTGCAGGACGATGAAACTCAGCGGGATGCATAACGTGGAATAGCCGGTTCACCCGAAAACCAAAAAAAAATAAATGCTATTCAACCCAGCACACCACAGCAAGACCCATAACTAACATACAGCCTACATGCATAGACCAACTGGTCATATTCGACACTCACAGCACAGCACCAGCCTGCGACTCTAAGACAGAGATTAGAATCGAGGAATCTAAAGACACTTATCAACAAAGAAGACCCATAAAAGAATCAATCATAGAGTGGAAGGTTAGAGGAAGGCTCACCCTACAGCAGAAGAAGAGGGGACGAGCAGCGATGGCTGGTAACGATGGGAAGCTCACGCAACAAGCAAAAAAAAAAATAAGAATGAGAATCTGGAATCCCCTATCAAACAAAGACCAGACATTAACAGCATGCTGGACATGATCCTAAAAAAATTGGCAGACGTCCATGATCTAGCGAAATCGACCAAGCAACCCACGGATGCTATACAGCTGGAATTGGCTGCAGTTAGAGCAGGCATACACGTGGCAAATAATAGACTAGCTGAAGTAGAACAGAGGGTAAGGGATGTGGAAGACAACAAACAAAAATCCAACAAGGCTCTGCAAGAACTCCCAAAAACAACAGCAATACTACTAAAACAAACAGCTGAGCTGGATGACCGCAATAGAAGGGGGAACATCAGGAGCCTAGGAATCGCCGAAGGAGACGAAGAGAAAAACTGTTCATGCATGGCCTTCCTACAGGATATGATCCCTAAACTCACCAACCTGAAGTTCGATATGCCTCTGGAGCTAGACAAAGCCTACAGAGTTCTGGCATATAGACCAATGAATATGGCTGTGCCGCGACCCATAATATGCAAACCATTGAGACTCCAGCACACTGATGCCATTTTTGCATTGTCCAGAAAAAACTGAATTTGATGTGGAACGGACAAAAAATAATCCTCACTCAGGACTACTCGAAACACACAGTGGACATAAGAAAACGGTTTCTTGTACAAAGAGAAAAGCTGAGGAAGGAAAACATCCTCTTCTCTTTCATAGGTCCTACGAGATTCAAAATCACAGATAGGGGCAGAGTGCACATCTTCGAAGACCCCAACGATCTATCCAACTACTTACGAGGGCCATCTACACAAGAAATGGAGCTATCACAAGCAAACGCGAACAAGAGAAGAGCCTCACCAGAATTAGGAGAGAGCGTGTGAAGCTATTTTCACCTTATAACCGCGGACACTAATACATATTCAACCAGCCACCTCATCCTCACTTTCTACCGCAATCAGACTATTGTTTCTAATCACTCTGCTACCTCAAGAACCATCGTCCTGGATCGACCTTCAGGAAAGACTGCGAACTGGAAACTGTTTTACACCTGTTATACATGCGCTTTTAATGACTAGAAGCGAGTACTAGAACAATAATATCCTTTATAAAGACAATGTTATGGCGCAGACCTGCAGTCTAACTAGGGAGCAAATAGAACAAATAAGATGCAAGTAACTGTGGACGCGAAGGAGATAAGCATTATAGAAATAACATCCCAGGGGAAATGGAGCAGGAGCTTTGCTGTCACACGTCCAAAATTCAAGATGCAGGACGTGGGGGGGGTGGGAGGGAGGGGTTTTGCGGGGGGGGTTTAGTTTTTTGTATGTCATGTTAGTACTAGCACTGTTTGTCAGGCACTCGAATGTAGCATCTACACAATGTACCCTCTTGTCTCCCAATCTTCCCACCTACACAATCACGCACATTGTGGAAACGACTAGAGCACAGGTAAAAGCGGATATATTCACAGGGAGAGACTTGAGACAGGGACAACACTCAAAAAACACCAGGAGCCAACGTGAGTACTATCATAATGAAAGGGGTCAGGGTCCGATCTTTACAACCACAGCTTAGCTTCACATAACGACCTCCAAACAAAACAATGCACTATCACTCTCATCCAACCTGAAGATAGTATCCTTAAATGTCAAAGGCCTTAACCACCCAGTCAAAAGGAAAAAAGTACTTGACTACTTAGCTAAAACTAAAGCGGACGTATTTCTCCTCCAAGAAACTAGGCTATCACAGGATGACGCAGAACGGATTAGGGCAAGATGGGCAGGGCAAATGGCGTGCTCTCAGGCTGTAGGGAAAAAACATGGAGTGATCACCTTGATAAATAGGAACTCCAAGATAAGCATAGAAGACCACAAATGCAACCTAGAGGGAAGAATCCTATTGACACACCTGAAAAGGGGAGACAAAAAATGTCATGTACTCAATATATATGGTCCTAACACGGATGATACCGTCTTCTGGGATAACGTGTTAGAGAGGATGGAAGCGCTCCCACAAAATGAACTAACAGTGCTGGCAGACGACTTCAATATGGCACTAGACTACACCTTAGACAGACAATCACATTGCCACACACTACCTCCGGGGGAGCATAAAGTACTTAAAAATCTATGCACCAAGTACAACTTGAAAGACACCTGGAGACTTTAACACCCGGACACGAGAGATTACACCTTCTTCTCAAACCCACACAACTCATATAGCAGAATTGACTACATACTGATCTCTGGCTCACACACCCACCTAATAGAGAACACGGACATAGCCACGAGAACAATCTCAGACCATTCCTGTATCAGCCTACTGCTAAATGGCCGCCATAACGAAGACCAGCCCCGTAGATGGAGATTCAACAGCGATGTTTTAAAAGAACAAAGTAATAGAACCAGAATAGAGCAGGCCATAAAGGAATACATTAACTTTAACGACACAACAGATTCGGACCCCAAAATCATTTGGGCCGCCTTGAAAACCACAATAAGGGGAACGATCATGGACATCAAAGGCAGGATGAACAAGATTGCCAAGGCCCAGTTAAACCAACTAGAGCTAGATATTCAAGAGCTAGAATCATCACACATTTCAGACAAAAGAACGTAGGGGTCCTCACAGATCTTGCAAGGAAGAAATACGAATTCAACAGAATTCTAAGCGAGAGAGCAGGTCTGTGGGTAAACAAATACAAGGCAATTAACCTGTGCGAAGCCAACAAATCGGGCAAAATCCTGGCATCCTACCTAAAACACAAACAACACACCATCTCCGCAATCACAGACTCCCATAACATCACACACACACAACATAAAGAAATCCTTCGCACATTTAGTGGATTTTACCAGGAGCTCTATAATAAGGACCAAACATTAGATGAAAAGGGCAGCTTCGAAAACCTTAACAGCTTAAACCTCCCAAAAATAACACCGGAAGATGCACTCAGTTTGGAGAAAGAGATTAGCACAACCGAAATAGAAATGGCAGTTAAGTCTCTTAAAACTAATAAGGCTCCCGGACCAGATGGTTATACAGCCACCTTCTATAAAACATTTATCACGTTATTACAGCCAATGCTGAAAAGCGTTTTCAACCATTGCGAAGGGACACGGACGATATCTCAAACAATGTCCGAGGCGAACATTATTGTTATCCCCAAGGAGGGCAAAAACACTCAGTTCCCACAAAATTATAGACCTATATCCCTGATTAACGTGGACTGCAAGATATATGCAAAAATCCTGGCAGTGAGGCTTAATGAGATACTCCCAAACCTTATAAGGAACACACAAGTGGGCTTCCTCAAATCACGCATGTCGCACGACAACACCAGACTCCTCTGCCACATTATCGACAGAGCAGCCAAGCAAGCCAACCCAGCAGTGGCCATCGCACTCGACGCAGAGAAGGCTTTCGACAGGGTCTCATGGCATTTTCTAGAACACTGCATGCGGAGTTTCAACCTAGGTAGTGCTTTCATAAAGAAAGTTATGGCACTATATGACAAACCAACGACCCGTATAGTGGTAAACGGGCCATCTCCGAACCTTTTAGACTCCACAGAGTTACAAGACAAGGATGCCCACTATCCCCCTCACTATTCCTACTTGCACTAGAACCACTAATCAAGGATATTGAGTCCAACAATTTGATGAAGGGTTTTGCCATCAAGGATACTACAACGAAACTAGCGGCATATGCGGATGACATTCTTGTCATCACTGAAAGCCCTGAAACCTCCATCATGGCCCTTATGGTCTCCATAAATAGATATTCGGCTTACTCCGGCTATAAACTCAACAGAGATAAGTCGGAATGTAAACCTCTCAACTTACATACCACAAGAGACATATTGGGAGACTCGGGCCTCACTTGGCAAACTGGGTTCATCAAATACCTCGGCGTCTATTTCGACAAAGATCTTAAAAACACGCTAGAATACAATGAGAAAATGCTTTTGAACAAGATAAAGAAGCTGCTTGAGGGATGGTCACCGAAATTTATTACATGGTGGGGGAGGATTGAAACAATCAAAATGATGGTCACACCTATGATCAACTACCTTACTAACATGCTCCCTCTAACCCTCACTGTCGATTTCCACTGCAAAATAGACAAGATGTTAAATAACTTTATCTGGCGAGATAAAAAACCAAGGATGAGTCTTAAAAAACTAAGATTAATGAAAACCCTAGGGGTTTAAACCTGGCAGACTTCAATACTTTTCAAACGGCCTTCCTAGCAAAACAGGGTAGCTACTGGATCCTACCAGACCAGGAATACACACCGGCGTGGCTGAAAGTAGAAAGAGCCATGCTAAACAACCTAGAGCCACTAGCACTTCTAACAACCAACAGACACAACACTCTAATGAACACTATACTTACAAACACCAGAAACGCCCTACTGAAGGTTGATCAGAAGTCAGAACATAGAATACCAAACTCGAGATGGGAATCAATATGGACAAATAATAAAATAAAATACAAAGGCAAAACACTCTATATGAAGACATGGGTGGAAGCAGGAATATCCCTTCCCATCCAGCTCGAGGATGAAGGGAGACCCATCACTTTCAGCTCGCTTAAAAACAAAACGCACCCTACCGGATATCGAATTATATAACTTCCTAAAGATCAAAGCGGCATTGACCAGAGCGAGACTGTCCAATGCCATGCCCTCAATCTTCCAGCACATGTCCAACCTTAACAAAACCGGCAACCAAGTGTCACACATCTATAGACTACTGCGCCCAAACACTTCGAGACTCAACGTTAAAGCACAAACTTACTGGGAGTCACAGCGAGGTAACACTCTAAGCGAAATGGAAAGCCAAATACTATGGTGCTCCCCCACACACAGTAAAGTAACCCCGGTACTAGCTCAGATAAAATTCTGGATCTTACACAATCTACACTGGACTCCTGCTCGCCTAGCGAAACGGGGCATAAACACAAATATGCTAGAACTGTAATAGCAAGAAGGGAGATCTGGCACACCTCATCTTTTACTGCCCTAAAGTTAAAGCCTACTGGGGAAAAATCTTTGCCTTTCTAACAGACATGCTAGGGTGTTCCCTTAAACCAGAGTTTGCAACCCTGGTAACTACCCCTATCACGACAGAACCACTATCACAAAGAGATAGCGATCTACTCGACCTTTTGTTAACGGCCGGGGTTAAAATGATTCTAAATAAGTGGAAGGACACATCCAAGGCATCGTTCAAAGGGTGGCTCAACTGGGTAACATACCTTAGAGGTGCAGACGCAATGTCCCTGCGAGACTCACCGTGGAGACAACCCAACAGAGGGATGTGGACATCTATGGACAAGTACCTAGGCCCGTATGAACCTCCATGAAAAAGGCGAGATCGACTCCGGCATCCTAGCTTTAAGAACAAAACTACCAAGCTCTCTCTCTATATATATATGCTCCTATACACTTACCAAAGCTCAGGCCCCTCTCTCCCTCCTACACACCCGAGACCCCCTACTAGAACAGTGGGGAAGGGCAGACTATAAAAGAAACAGAGGGAAGCGGAAGGTACCGTAGATTGTAGAATTCACAGACTTTGTGCATGTTCTATGTTTTTGTATGACTAATTGTTTAATTTTGTGTGTTTCAGTTTTTGTTTTCTTTTTTATGGCAAAATCTCAATTAAAATCTTATTGAAATAAAAAAAAAGAAGAAATAAATAAATAAATACATGTGTACAACACATTTTTAACTTATTTAAAATACTTCATTCTTGCTTTATTTCCTTCTTCCGTGCTTTCTTTCCTTCTTTCCTTCTTTTGTCCTTCTTTACTTCTTTCTTTCTGTCCTTCATTTCTGTTTTCATCTTTCTTTCTTTCTCTTTCTTCCTCCCTTCTTTCCATATTTCTTTCATTCTTTCTTACCTTCTTTCTTGCTTTCCTTCCTTCTTTTTCTTTTTACTTCTTCACTTCCTTCTTTCCTTTGGTATTCCCATCTTTCCTTCTTTTTCCTTTCTTTTCATCTTTCTATTGTTCTTTCTTTCCTATTTCCTTCTCTTATCTTCTTTGTTTCGTTTCGTGCCTTCTTTCTTAACTTTCCCCCTTCTTTCTTTCTTTCGTTCTCCTCTTCTTTCTTCCTTTTTCTTTCTTTCCTTCTTTGTTTGTTTATTTTCTTTCTTTCTATCTTTCCTTCCTTCCTTTCTTCAATTCTTCCTTTCATTATGTGTATGACATTGTTACTTATAGGGGTTTTCAGCCATACTTCTTTTTCATTTGTCTGTGGTAGCGTCATTCACATTGTTTTCCAATTCACTTGAGCATACATCCAGAGGCAATGTGTCAGCCCACTTCAGCAATTGGCTGACTTTACTACAACAAGTTATAACATGCTTCCCTTTCACAAGGAGGACATTCACACACAAAGTAGTTCCCTTCCTTGTTTTGGAGTATTATTGTAGTATGTGCTTTTTGTGCTTTTTTCAGACTAAAAATCATTTTTGCTTTTAGTCATTTTTTTTTACATTGATGAATGCCCTGCAGTTTCTGGAACAACAAAGTTTTGCAAAAACCTTGTCAAAATAAAACAAGATTTGCCAAAATGCTGGCAGACAATAACAGACCTATTGGCTCTGCCCGTGCTTGTTTTTGCACTCATTCAGTTTTTGTCATTATAAAAATGAGAATTAAAGTTCACAGAATAAATCAATGCTTGCAAGTTATTAACCTTTAGGGCAAATAGATGACAGTGTGGTGATAAAATATTGTCTGCACAACATGAAAGGCTTCTCTTTTTGAAATCCACAATAGACTCTCAAGTGTTGAATCATACATGTTTGTAAAGTATATAAAGTATTGGAAAATTAAAAAATAAATAATAAAAAATACATATAACAATTCATTTTTATTTTGTGAAGTACTGCCAGTGTGTAGAAAAACAGCTTGCAGGGCACATTAAAATTATTTATAAACATAAACGTGTACAACGGATTTTTAAATTATCTAAATTTAAAATACTTCTTTGTTACATACGCAGTGTAGCAGTATGCATTGTAAATGTAATGTAAATTGAATAACAATACAATGTGTTGTACTTGTGTGAGATGTAAAAAGGTTTTTGGTAGGGAATGTGTTGTTTTTCATTTATATGTAATGACTGATATTCGATCAAAAGTATTTAGTTCACAAACTATGTAAACAGCAAAGTTTTGAATTCTCTGCATCGGATTCAGAGAAGAGTCCAGGAGCCCAAGAAAGAGTAATTTACAATAATCAACAGGCGGAAATGATCAGAGCATCAAATCAGTTGGAAGGAAAGGAAGTACCTTTCTTATGACTTTGATTTGGAAGAAAAAAGAGGACATAACTGTTTTAATATGGGGGATCCATAGACAGGGAGGATCATGTTAGAACCTATGGGATTTAGCCCTGACCATGGGCAATGGACGCAAGATGAGTCCTACTTTCTGAGTTATTGCCATCTAATGGGATTTCAGTCTTGTTGTCATTCAGCTGCAGAAATCTAGAAGACATACAATGATGAATAGAAGAAAGGGAGACTGACAGTGGAGTGGGGGAAAGGAGAATTATGAGCTGGGTGTCATCTGTGTAAGGGTTAACTGCACAAAAGGATGTGACGAGAGACATCAGAAGACATATGCAAATATTAAAAAGAAAGCATGGGCGAGAGGGAAGAGCCCTAAGGAACCTCACAAGTTACTGCCTGTGCAAGAGTCCAAAATGGAGGACGTTTTATGAATTGGAACAATCTGTTGGAGAGGAATTGGACCATGGCAATGCCTGTCCATTGAGATCTGACTCCTTAACGGTATTTGATGAATATGTGTCCATGGTGTCAAATGCCACAGACGATCTAGTAAATAAAGCGATGCAGAGTCGACCTGGTCCACAACGGATCTTAAGTTATTAAGGGTGATTTAAGAGCAGTCTCAGTGCCTCTCTTGTTTGTTTCTTCACAGGTGACATGCCAGTTGTTTACTTACAACCTGTTCACTGCTGTTGCTCAAGGCTTGTAGGGTACTAGGTCTAAAGTTGTATATTCTTAAAGTGGCTTGACTAACCCTTTCTACCAATCATGAAGTACAGTTGAGAGAGATAGGTTAATAATATCAGTGGAGTACAATTCAACCACTGATGAACACCTGGAGGATAGAGACTGGACAGGGTCATCAGGAAAATAAGATTTGATCTTCATTAGCGTGGATTTGATCTCTTCCGAATTGGAAGGAGCAACAAGCATTGGCAAAGCCAATAGGTCTCGCCTATGCAAGAGCTATTGGCTTACCCAACGTGTTTTAGCCATGTTGTACAACAGCGTAGCTGCTGTTCAGCACGGCTAAAAGCTAGTGGTGTAGAGGAGAGTGGCATGGAGTGTCAGAGAGTGGAATGGGAAAGAGTAGAGTTGAGTGTTGTAGAGTGGAGTGGCAGGGAGTGTTGTGTTTGGTGTGGCATAGTATGGAGTCACGTAGAGTGGCATACACTTAAGTGGCATAGAGTAGAGTGGACTGTTGTAGAGTGGATTGGCATAGAGTGTTGCAGAGTAGAGCGGCATACAGTTCAGTGGCATTGAGTGCAGTTGCATTGAATTCAGCGGTGTGCAATGCAGTATTGTAGAATGCAGTGGCGTAAATTAGAGTGGTACATAGTAGAGTGCCGTGTTATAGAGTGCAGTGGCATAGAGTAGCGTAGAGTGGTGAAGAGTGGAATGATGTAGAGGGCAGTGGTGCAGAGTGTAGTCAAGTGTCATACAGTTCAGTGGTGTAGAGTGCAGAGTAACTTTGAGTGGCATAGAGTGCAGTGGTGTAGAGTGGTGCACAATAGAGTAGCATTGGGTGATGCAGAGTGGAGTATAGTGCCGTAGAGCACAGTGGCATAGAGTACAGTGGCATAGAGTGGAGTAATGCAGAGTAGAGTGGTTTAGAGTTCAGTGGCATAGAGTGCAGTGTTCTAGAGTAGAGTGTCAGAGTGCAGTGATGTTGAGTTAAGTAGAGTATCAGAGAGCAGTGGAGTAGAGTACAGTGATGCAGAGTAGATTGCTGTGGCGTATCGTGTAGTGACATAAAGAGCAGTTGTGTAGAGTGCATTGGCCTATTGGCATAGAGTGCAGTGGCAGAGTTGGGTTGCTCAGAGTGTAGTACAGTGGCATAGAGTGCAGTGACATAGAGTAGATTGTTTCAAAGTAGAGTGAAGTGGCATAGAGTGGAGTGGTGCATGGATGAGTGCATTTGCATAGAGGGGCATAGAATGTAATGGCGAAGAGCTAAGTGGTGTAGAGTGCAGTAGTGCAAAGTAGATTAGAGTGGTGTACAGTGAATGTGCGTAGAATGCACTGGCTAGAGTGGAGTGGAATAGAGTGGAGTGGCTCAGTGCGGAGAACATTGGCGTAGAGTGCAGTGGTATAGAGTAGATTGTTTCAGAAGTGGCATAGATTGGAGTGGTGCAGGGACCAGTACAGTTGCATAGAGTGACATAGAATGTAATGGCGTAGAGTAAAGTGGTGCAGAGTGCAGTGGCATAGAGTACAGTGATGCAGAGCAGATTAGAGTGGCGTAGAGTAGATTGACGCAGAGTTCATGGGCATAGAGGTGAGTATTACTGAGTAAAGTGCATTTACACAGAGTGTATTGGCATGGAGTGAAGTGACATAGAGTGGAGTGTTGCAGAGTGGAGTTGTGAAGAGTAGATTGGTGTGGCCTAGACTGGAGTGGTGTAGAGTATAGTGGCAATGAGTGCAGAGGTGTAGAGTAGAGTGGCAAAGAGTGATTTGGCATAGAGTATAGTGGTGCAGGGTAGAGTAGAGAGGCATAGAGTGCTGTGGCATATACTGCAGTGTTCTAGAGTGGAATGTTGCATAGTGCAGTGGCATTGAGTGGTGTAAAGTGGAATAGTACAGAGTAGAGTGCAGTGGTGTGGAGTTGAGTGGTGCAGAGTAGAGTGGAGTGGCGTAGAGTAGAGTATTCATAGAGTGGTAGCACACTGCCATACATTTTCAATTTAAATGACCATTACATTTGCACAGACATACAGGTTTACTAATAAAAATATACCATGCACATATAAAAATGTTTGGAAATTGCATCCCCTAGTGTAATGATTTGTTTTAATCATATTAAAGTATTAGCTGCTCCAACACACTTCAGAAATAACAAACAATGTGCTTCTTTTTTGTTCCTAATTCTGATATATTCTGAAATACATACACAGTTTATTTAAATGTTGCTGTGTGCTAGAAACAAAACTCTTTGCTACCCGCGGTATCCTGCAAGATTGTCACACAAATCCTCTCACTTTGAAGACATAGAAAGAAAAGAAAGAAAAATAAACAAGCACCCTCGGAAGACAGTGCCTGACGTTTCACCTCGGTCTTTGAATGCATATCAAATGTGACGAGATAAGAACAAGATTTACAGGTCTGTTTACAGAAAGGAAGCACTCAGAAGGATACTGTAAATAAAGTTTGGGCAAGGGAAGGTATGAACTCAAGCTGGGCAGCCTAAAACAAATAAAGTCATCAAGTGGAACACAAGAAAACATGAGTTACAAACCACAAAGCCAATGGCAAGGAATGGGCAGAATGCATTCCTTGGTCAACTTTCTGAATGTATACAAGATGCCTTTAGCAAACCAGACAGCTGTGCTACCTGGTAGACTGCGTCCTAAAAATTGCCATTTCTCAGATGAAAGAGGGGAAGCTGCAGAAAGACACACTAAGTACAGTGTAGGCTCGTTTCTGCAACCACAACCGCCTTTAACATATCCAAGAAGTAGAATGTAGAATGTTGGTGCCAGATGAACTTCATGGTTCGAGACTTTTGATGATTTCATAGATGACCTAGAAGAGGTAAATGATAAGAACATTTTTAAATACCTAAAGAACCTCGTTGATGATAAAGTAAAAGAAGTGCTGAAGAAAATATCACAAGCTGATGAAATATCATATCATCAAGTCAAGGAAGTGTTGGAAGCCAAGTTCAAACCATTGCCGAACGTCAACTATGAAAGGTATATTTTCAATCAAGCATAACAGCAAGCTGGTGAAATGATGGATGAGTTTGTTGAAAGAATTTATATGCTTATCAAACACTGCAAAATGTAGTGAATTTAATGATGAAGAAGCTATATGTCTCTGAGTTATCAATCGCTGTCTTTCAGACTCCTTCCGAAGACGCATGTTTAGAGAGGCGCTCAACTTAGAAAAAGTTCTAGTGGCCGTCAGGGCCGAAGAAAGAGTGGATTGATAAGCCGCTAACATGAAAGCTAGAAGAACGAAAAACGATTTAGTGTTGGGCATGAAGAGCAAGGATAAACACAAAGTAGACACATGCAACTAGCTGTCTACCAAAAAAAAGTTGTGTTTCCGATGTGGGTTGTCATATCCACATGAAGACAAATGTCCAGCTATGGACCAAACATGCAAAGGCTGTGGTAAGTAGAACCACTTTATTACGGCTTGCAGAGCAAAAAGAGAAACTAACTGTGTCACTGCAAGGAGAGAAAATAGATGACAGAAAGTTCCAGAAGCCTCTCCACACCCACAAAGCAAAAAGGCAGCATCAGTTACGACGAGCAGAAACCAGACAAAGTCGATCATCATCAATGTCATCCTACAGAGGGTCATCCACATCATCACCGAACACCTGTGAGAAAAATGGATGTCTGCTGATGGCATCGACCAACAAATGATGGGTAGAAGTAGGTCTGGCTACTTGCAAGGATGCACCAATGACAAGAGCAAACCACCAAACGAATTAGCCATACTCATTTGGACATTGCCCCAAGATTTTAATAAAGGTCAATGGTTGCCCCATAACATTTATTATAGACAGTGATGCATCAATTAATATCATGCCAGTTGCAGGGCGCACTTTGAATAACAATACCAATCTTTCAGATGGCATTTGACTGAAAAACGACATGAATCAATTCTCCAGCACCTGGTGAGCTCAACTCACTCCCTTCCCTAAAACCTTTTTCAACCAAGCCCTTATCCCTCCACCTTGTTCACACTAAGCCAGATATTTTATCCATTGGGTTAGATATTCCCAAAACATTGCAGGGCTGTCACTGCAATCAGACTGGTGTCTACTTCAATCCTCTGTCCTGATAATGACCCTTTTCTGATTCATTTGGCATTGTGGGTCGAAACAGTGACAATTTTTTAATGTGGACTGTTTTTAATTTTATTGTGAATTACAACACTCGTAATTACATCATACTATCCCTGTCAATTACATGTATAGTATTGTATATAGTAACAGCGCACTATTCATTCACTGCATCGCTTTTCACTGTGCTGTCCACCTCAGTTGGATATTTGTTATTACTCGACTTTTGAAATAATAATTTGTTGAAAAGAAAATAACTACATTAAATGCATAAACAAACCCCACTTGTAAGATGTGTTCCTTAAAGAACTATTGCCGTGGAAGCCAAGGGCTACACTTCACCATAGGGACCATTTGTATTATTAATTATTAGTGAGAAGTTCAACAGTTTATCTCTTGTGCCCCATCTCCACCCATCAAACACGAATGTATACACGTAAGCAGCTTCTAAACCATTGTACAGTCAAGGGTAATTCACAGCGACTTTGAGACAAAAAGTAGTATCAATGCAAGTGCCAATTCATGGTCTTCAAGGAGCTTCGTCCGGTGCCTGACTACTCAGCTCTGCCACCGCCACTGACATGGGACTGATATCCATCAATTACAACCTCCACACTCCATCTGCAGCTGTGACTCCGTTCCCATCGTTATTTCAGGGCCTGCACAGACTCAAACAATGAAAGTGCAATTGAGGATATTCGCCTGGTTGCCCAGCAGCACCGCAGAGATGCTTACCATTCGCAAGAAGCCATTGTGAAAGAACTAGAAATGCTGTTGAAGCATGGCATCATCGAGTACACCACTAGTCCTAAGCCATGGTGGTGGTGCCAAAAAGGGACAGTGAGTGTGCAGTGCTGACAGTGCTTTGGAGTGAAATAAAAAGAGCACACGTGTGCCAATTACGTGCTGATGTGGGCCTTACTCTGAATGAAGCAAAGTGTGAATTTCACAAAACAAAACTCAAATTCTTCGGACACATATTTTCTGATGGGGTAATGACTCCTGAACCTGATAAAGTAAAAGCACAGTCGGGCATTGCCCACGCAAGATGTCACTGTGCTGTCATCCTTTCTAGGTGTAGCCAGCTATTGCTCAAGGTACATTGGTGATTTTGCCACTGCAAGTGCTCTACTGAGAGAGTTGACCAAACAAAATGTTCTGTTCTAATGGTCTGTAGAATGTGATGAATGTTTCAGAGGAATAAATCATGCAATTGAAAATGCAACCGAGATGGGCTACTTTGACCCCAAGTTACACACTAACATCAAAGTGGGTGCGAGCCGGGTTGGGCTGGCGGCAACCCTTGCTCAACATAATGGTCATCCGAATGCCCAGAGACACATTGTGGCCTATGCCAGTCGGAGCCCATCTGACACAGAACATGCCTATTCTCAGCCAGAGAAGGAGCGTCATACTGTAGTGTGGGCCTGGTAACATTTTCATGTGTTTCTGTATGGAAAATGTTTCACCATCATCACAGAGCACCAAGTGCTACTCGCCATCTCTGGAAATCCGAAAGCCAAGATTCTCCCTCACATTGAGAGATTTCAAGATTTCGATTATGCAATTGTACACAAGCCCGGTAAAGACCAGAACCGTGCTGATTATTTTTCATGAGTACCAATTAATCGTCACAGTTCGACTTCCAAGGCAGCTGAGCAGTGCATTAACTTCATTGGAAAGCCCAGTACACCAGCAGCCATATCAATCGAACAGACTATTGAGGCCATTAATGCTGACGAAAGCATGCACATTCTCAAAGACGACATTCTGGCTCAATCCTGAAAAAGCAGTGTTCGACCTCTTGATGATGATGTTTAATTTCAAATATTCAAATATTTACAGGATGAACTGTCTGTGACCAAACAAGGAAATGTATTGAGCGGTTCAAGAATTGTCATACCTGAGAGCCTCCAACAATAGATAATTGAACTGGCTCATGAAGGACTTTGTGGCTTCCAAAAGAGCCCTAAGAGACCGAGCATGATTCCTACACTCAGACGAGCGAGGTGAGAGGGAACTAAAAGAGTGTCATCTTTGCAACTACCTTTCCCCTAAGTGACTCAACATCCTCTGACCATGTCTGAATTACGACGAAGGGCTGGGAAAGGATTGTAGTGGGTTTCTTTAAGCCTCTAGGAAATGGACGTCATCTCATAGTAGTCAATTATGAATATTCACATTTTCCTTTGGTAGAGGAGTTCTAATCAACCACACATGACAAGGTCATGGAGCGGCTGGACAACATCTTTGCATCATGGGGGTATCCTCGACATTCCCAAATCAGACAACAATCCTCCGTCAACAACTGAGAGCTCAGAGAGTTCCTAGTCAGAATGAATAACAAGCACCCAAAGAGTACTCCTCTGTGGTCCCAAACCAATGGTGTAACTGAATGCTTTATGGGTACCCTCAGAGGGGATCGAATTGAAGCACACCCTGTGTCAAGCCCTCCGTGATTATCGTTCAGCTCCTCAGTCCACAATGGGTGAAAGCCCCGCCACTTACTGTTTGGGGTAGGCATCGGAACCAAACTGCCACAATGGACAGCGGAGAGATCCTTGACTGCTGACAAGGTTCATGTCACCTACACTTCTCAAAAGTGCAAGACGAAGTCGTACGCTGATCGGCATCGGAGAACCCGAGAGACAGTCTTCTATGAGGGTGGCTTAGTCCTGGTTAGGCAGAAGTGAAAGGGGAAAACAGACACTCCATTTGCTGTTGATCCTTTGAGGGTTGTGACATGAAAGGGGCACATGGTACATGGTAATTGCACATCGTACCGGAGAGTCTATCACATGGGACTCGTCACATTTCAAACATCTACCCCTGCAATCGTCGGCTCCTACAGCTACCGATGAGTTCACCCCTCCTAATAGCCCAGATAAAGCGTCAGAGCCCGAACCATCGATGTCTGATCAGAGTGTATCTCAACCACTCCCTGCCACTCGATCTGGTCAGCTAGTGTGTGCGCCTCAATGACTCATTGAATAAATATAATATAACTGTTGTTTGTACTTTTTAGTTAACAAAGGGGGAGATGTAGTAGCATGTGGGTATGCGTGCTAGGACCCCAGTGGTTCTGGGTGGACTCCGTAGAGGAAGTATATAACTGGTTGGAAGGCGATAAGGTGTTGATATTAACAGTTATGATGTGATCAGAGAGCAGAGTGATGTTGTGCGCTGAGGAATAAAGACGTTTTTTCCACATTGCTTTGTGTGAGGTATTAATTTGCAAGCTCCCGGGCTAGGGAGGACTCTACAATAGTCAGTGTCAGGTATGAGGGAGTCTCCTATATGGCCCACTGCTTGATAAGGGTCGGAACAGAGGTGCTTTGTTACTGCTCTGTGGATGTCTCAGTTCTTTTATATGAGTGCACGAGGGACAGATAGAGGTGTATTGTAGGAGTTTTGGGAATATCTCAGAACTGTTATACCATCTGCATGGCAAGTCTGGTCATCTTTGCAGATGTCTCAATACTGGTGTACTAGAGCACAATAGAGATTAATGTTGAGGTACATTGGGAAAACTTAGTTGACAGCTCCAGTAATCGGATACAAATCCATTCCAAGATAGAGGTGTCATCTATGAACTCTAGATATCTCAGTACTTGGGAAGTAGTGTGTGCTGGCTGTGTTGGTAGTGCTCTGTTAATAGCTGCAGAATGACATACGAGTATTTGGGACAAGTCGGGGTTGAGGTGGAATATGAGAGCTTTGCGATGACTTAGGAGTGGAATCACTATGTCAGGCGCAAAGCAAAAAACATCAGTATAATAGCTCTGAAAATGTGTCATCACCAGCTTATAAGTGGATGGTTTCACCAAAAAATTGAGCGTCAACCCAACAATAAGGGGATGATGGAATGGTTGAATTAACCTCGGCCACTGGCAACTGTTCTGGGCCAAATTTCAGTTTGTTGTTTTTCACCGAGTATGCCCTCTAGACAAGGGCCTGCCTTAAGCAAATCAGTACCAACCCTGCCCTTCATGGGAACAGTCTGTCCCAAACTGCCAGGTGAGGCCCCCTCCAGAAGGGACCACAAGCAACCCCAGGCTGGTTTCGCCCTACTTGGGACTCTTCATTCCGGTGTAGCTTGGTTCCAGTGGCAGAGTGAACATGGGAACCAAGCAGCACGTAACTAACGAGGCCCAATCAGAGCGAAACGGCCTTGGGTTGCTTGTGTTATGGATCTGTCAGGCAGTTTCGGCTGGACTGTTCCTATTGGAGCAGGCCCAAGACTGATTTCCATATGGCTGGGTCCAAACTGAGGTGGCCTGGTGAGCAAAATAACGATGTATTGGGATGTTGCCCGAGTAATTACCAGTGGCTGGGATTAATTCAATCATTCCATCCATCACTCTTTGTATACTTCAAAGACAATAGAGGGACATTATGAGAGCTCTATGGATGTTTAACTAATAGGAAAGGGGTGCAAGCTGTGGGTCAGAATCGAGGTGCACCATTAGAGGCCTACAAATGCCTCATTACTGAGATATCTTTGCAGGTCAATATTTAAGTACCTGTGTGTACCCCTGTTCTTCTCAGTGGGGTGCAGTCCATCAGACAGGCATTGATTATTCGACGGCAGCTCTGCATTGGCCTCTTGTGTGGTTTACATTGAGTACCAAGTTTTATCAGAAGCACGACTGTGATGCGCTGCTATTGAGAAGCATTTCTTCCGAGTACCATTCGAATCTGAAGTGCTGAAATATTTCATTACTTTCACGTATGCTTTTTTAGACATTATATTTGCAAAATTGTGATTTAAGTTGACCATTCGGCCTAAAATGTATCCAATATTGTCTTGGCAAAGAAGCTATTTCCCCTCAAGTGCACCAAATGGGCTTGCCTGCACTTTGGTGCAATGTGGGGCTGGTATAAATGTTTTTGCCATTGCTGCTTTGGGGTCCCAGTCCACCAGTTGGAACACAACAAATCAGTAACAAGATACACGCCCACGTCTTCTAAAATGATGGCACTTAACAAAATTCTCTAATACAGACAGGCAATCTAACATTTAAGTGCAAATCCGAGTTTAGCCACATGGTGGCACTATTGTAATGTAAATGAAAGCAGAGCCATCTGATGAATTCTTTCATCTGTAGACTTTTAAATCTGGAAAAATACAGAAAAGTGAATCAAGTCTGCCACCCTTTGGCATTTAAAGGAAATACACGATTTCCAGTCATTAGTTTCTCTGTCAGACAGACATTTATTTATTTACTTGTCCTTCACCTTTTTCTCAAACGTAAAAGAAACTCTAAACTGCCCGTACATCCAAGGGGGGTTAAAAGGCACTTCTTTCGAAAGAACATTCCCTTTCGCTCTCCGTCCTGCCGGCAGACACTGCTCGGTGCGTGTCACAGAGTAATCCATTTGTTGTTACTTTTAACTTTTTTTTCTTTTTTTTCTTTTTGTTCATGTAAAGTTAGTACTGCAAATTATCGGGGAACAACCTTTACAACGCGGTTATTACACCGCGATGCGGTTACATTGCAATCGTTACAACGAACGCGATGTAACCACGCTATGCCATTACAACGCAAGTCTTTACATCGACTTGCGCTAGATGGCGTGCTAACATTAAAAATAGTGTCGTTTACTATCCCAACACCTTCCCTACTGTTAAGTGGACTGGAGTTGGAATAGTAAATTACACTTTTCTAATGTTAGCACGCCATCTAGTGCAAGTCGATGTAAAGACTTGCGTTGTAATGGGATAGCGTGGTAACATCGCAGTCGTTTGTGTGATTCAGGGCAGGTGCGCGTAACTTCCTTCCTGAGGCTGGAGAGGCGCAGGCGCGTCATTGACATCGGTACGCAGGTTGGTGTGCACCCGGCAGGATCAAAGACTAAGGGCCTGATCACGAGTTGAGGCGCTATTTAACGCCCATGAGAAAGAGCGATACCACGCGGCTCGGTATTCATAGTGTGTAATAAGTAACACCCATCACGAGTTTGTAGGGAATAATATACAGACTTTGGTGTTTAACGCTCCAAAATCTGCATGTTACGGTAAATACCGTACAAGTTCCCCTGTTACATTTCGACAGGTTTAAACAGCTGAAATGTAATGAAAGCTGAGGTATTTGATGCGTTAAATACAGCCAAACTCGTTATTCCGATCCGTGCGTAATGAGGGGTTATTTTACTGCCCCACTCGTATTCGGGCCTTAAGAGGGAGCCAAGTGAAAAGAGCCTGTGGAATCAAGGTGCAGAGTGCCATGGTTGTTCCCGCGTCGTGTCTCTTTCAGTTTAGAGTGACCAGAGACGCCCAGTTTACACAGAGGCGCAACTAGAGGCAAATTTTGGGGGGGGGGGGCTAAGAAAAAATTTCGGGGGGCGCTGAATCTTTAAGCAATAGGCAGAGTGGAGCTGCAGAGGCTCTTAAAAGGGGTGAAACAACAGCAAGGCCTCGTTAACATGCAAATGGTCTTTTAAAGACCTGTGAAGTGCTCGGGTGAGCCGGTGTGTGTGCCCGGGAAGCTGTCTCATCCCGGGCTGCCACACACGACGGGGGGGCTGAAGACCTTTGCGTCCAATGGGTGTTGCGCGCCTGAGCTTACATACACACGTTCCAGGACTGAAGGAACAGTCGTGTGTCTACTACACAGAAGACAGCAAATATTTTCTTTCTGCAAATAAGCTTGTGTGTGTGGACGTGTTTTTTTTAATGAACTTTCAAGTTAATCGAGTCTAACGTTGCCCAACGTTTAAAGTTAGAGACGCTGATTCTCAGTTGGTCAGTGGCAGCATTTCCTGTATTAAGGCAGAGGGGCAGCGCCCCGTCCCTTCCACACCCCCCACGAGCGCAGCAAACATGAAAACTTAAATGGTAATAAAATTATTTTATCACCATTTAATGTTTTGCAGTTCCCAGCTGCGCTGTGTGAAGGCTGGGCAGGTCCATTGCTACTGACTGGCAGCCGGGAGGAGTAGGGCTCACTCGAGTCTAAAGTGTGCATGTCGGTTTGGCCGACTGTACTGGCATGTCGTTTGTCAGTCCGTCCTGCGATGGCCAGCCCAACATGTCCTCCTCTAACCTCTCCAGTCCAGGCTGTGTTCGACAGCTGGGTAGACCGGAGGCACAGGACTCCAGGGCTTTAAGAGCACCAAGCCAGTCCGCACCAACTAGAGGTGGGCGGGCCACTGACTCGCTAGGTTCTCCCTGTTAATTCTGTTGGCACGCCTCCACCTCTAGCTCTAACCAGTCCTGGCTCTTCTCTCAAACTGGTTAATATAATCAGCAGCATGTAAGCAGCGTCTGGATTAGTTAGTGGAGTTGGCTCAGAGACCCACTGAGCCACGAACTGGAGAAGTACACTAAGGATTGGAGAACGCAAGGCCGGTGGGTGACTAAACATTTAATTTTAACTTTAGCACCTTATGGGCTATGACCCACTGACAGGCACTGCGGGAAACTCACACTACCTTAACTCCAGAGTTCACAGACCTGGTCCATCATAAACACTGTTTATAACGAGCCACAATTGAGAGCTTCGGCGTTGACCCTAAAGGCATTGCTGGTTTCTCACAGTGCCTGTCAGTGGATCTAAATATTTGTTTTGTTTGTCCCACCACTTTTAAATGTCACTAGCTGCCACTTTGTTTTGTGACCCCCTATGCGAATACCTGCTCATGCAGAGGTCGGACTGCTGAGTTGGGTGGTAGCTACCACACCGGTAATTATTGGACGCATTAAATTACCCCCCCCCCCCCCCCCGCTTCTGGACTCAGTCCTCACCTAATGAGGAATGTGGCATTCACTCCATACTGCTCACAGCATAAGTATCATTAGTGCAGGTGGTGCAATGCACCGGGACCCAGAGGTGGGAAGGGGTACTGTCTGCCCTGCACCAGCTGATGTTATTTTAGTGGCTACCTATTCTGATTTTTTTTATTTTTAGACACAGTGCTAGCCAGGTGCTTTGTGTTTACTTTCAAGGAGAGTGGTGGTCCAGAGGGGTTAGAGGATAAGAGAAGAAAACAGAAGAGAGAGGAAGGGGATGAAAGAAACGGAGAGGGTGAAAGAACGGGGAGGAGGGCAGGCAAAGGTGATAGAATAGGAGAAGGAAATAAGGTTGAGCAAGCAAGGGAAAGGAGATCAGATTAGCAACATAGGCAAGAGAAAAGGAAGTGCAAGGAACCGGTAATAATAAGAAGATAAAGGAGGGCGGGGTGAAGATAAGTGAGAGAATAGGTGAAAGAGAGAGAACAGGTGGAAGAGAGAGAACGAGGAAGGGGTAGAGAGGAGAGCGTTAAATTGATAAAAGAGATGAGAGGAGAGCGCTGTGAGAATGGAAGACGAGAGGGAAAGAGAAGTGAAATTAGGAATTTGAGACCCGTAAATTACATTAGTGCAGCAGGTGCAGTGACAGTGGTTCCCAGGGCTGTGATGGGCGCGCAGCACCTCATTTATAGGAGTATTTTAGTACCGGCAGCGGGCCTAGTTTCATTGCTTGTGCTAGGGCCCATGACCTCCAGGCTGCGCCACTGCTCACTGCGTCCTGAGGCTGTTCTCTATTTCTATTACAATATTGGAATCTACCCCTAAATACCTTCCCTCCTCACAGCTCTCCCTGGTAACCTTTTGTGCGCCCTTGTTACTTCCTAAGGGTTGTTTGGGAATCCACTAGGGTCACTCCTTCTCTTAGGGTGTTGTGGGCCACTGGACCAGTAAATCATTTGATAAGGTAGGAACTTATATATGCCTGAAAGGGTTTTCTTTTGATATATATATATATATATATATATGAAAAAATATTCCCCAATCTTTTATGATTGAAGAGCCGGCACTCGAAATCATGGGTATTCTTCCCGTTTATTGCATGATTACAATCCACACACGGACATCACAGGGACGCGTTTCAGCAGTCTTGCTGCCTTTCTCAACCTGTCATGCGCCATATTGGTGCCTCTATTTAAAGCTTTACATTCGTAAAAGAGTAGAAATACAAAATGCCTTTTTAACATTTAAAAGGGTGCGCATTTAAAAATACAGACATGTTGCACAGTTGCATTTACTCAAAAACAGGATCACAACAGAGTGAAACCAGCAAATAAAGGTGCTCCACGGTTTTTCACTTTCTGTGCTACTACGAGTAATGTTCATCCAGTCATTTTTTATCTTTGTTCCCATCATGCCTTTAACTGTTACTTGCAAAACCCGGACTGAATCCCTACAGGGTTAAAAATAAAAACGGCATTCTAATCATGTCTCTTTCATAAAAAACCAAACTGTCACGCATTAACTGTCAATTGACAGAATATTTTCCAGCACAGTCGCCCCGTCTTTATAAA
Organism: Triturus cristatus; assembly: GCF_964204655.1. NCBI lineage: Eukaryota > Metazoa > Chordata > Amphibia > Caudata > Salamandridae > Triturus > Triturus cristatus. The sequence continues at coordinate 791,434,804 of NC_140595.1, forward strand.
CAGTTCCTTTCCTGTGCTTCCACATCCAGGTGCACATCACTGTCTTCACTCGGAAATCCAATAAACTTAAAGGAACTTACAGTGGCGACTTCCTGCTGTTAAAACTCCAATCCGTGTGTTTAGAGTAAGCAATTTAAACAAGCAGTAATAGGGTCCCATGATACCACCGCTTCCTCGGCCACTGCCTTGCGGTGTCCAGCTCCTCCGAAGGGTAGTTATACCAGGGAGAGGATATGCATTTTCACAGAAGGTTACCAGTCCCCGCCATGGGAGCTCCTGCTTCCAGCGTTTGAACCTCTCCTTCCGTATACGCTTTCTCCTCTTCTCCATTGTCATAACCCTTCAAAGGGGGCACGCCTGTCTCAACATTCAGGTACAAATTGCGGTATACTGGCGTGCTGCCTGATCGCTGGTGGTGCACAAAGGTTAGCGCTGCCGCCAGCGCTGAAAATGTGAAAAAATATTCCCCAATCTTTTATGATTGAAGAGCCGGCACTCGAAATCATGGGTATTCTTCCCGTTTATTGCATGATTACAATCCACACACGGACATCACAGGGACGCGTTTCAGCAGTCTTGCTGCCTTTCTCAACCTGTCATGCGCCATATTGGTGCCTCTTTTTAAAGCTTTACATTCGTAAAAGAGTAGAAATACAAAATGCCTTTTTAACATTTAAAAGGGTGCGCATTTAAAAATACAGACATGTTGCACAGTTGCATTTACTCAAAAACAGGATCACAACAGAGTGAAACCAGCAAATAAAGGTGCTCCACGGTTTTTCACTTTCTGTGCTACTACGAGTAATGTTCATCCAGTCATTTTTTATCTTTGTTCCCATCATGCCTTTAACTGTTACTTGCAAAACCCGGACTGAATCCCTACAGGGTTAAAAATAAAAACGGCATTCTAATCATGTCTCTTTCATAAAAAACCAAACTGTCACGCATTAACTGTCAATTGACAGAATATTTTCCAGCACAGTCGCCCCGTCTTTATAAACAGTTCCTTTCCTGTGCTTCCACATCCAGGTGCACATCACTGTCTTCACTCGGAAATCCAATAAACTTAAAGGAACTTACAGTGGCGACTTCCTGCTGTTAAAACTCCAATCCGTGTGTTTAGAGTAAGCAATTTAAACAAGCAGTAATAGGGTCCCATGATACCACCGCTATTGTAATCATGCAATAAACGGGAAGAATACCCATGATTTCGAGTGCCGGCTCTTCAATCATAAAAGATTGGGGAATATTTTTTCACATTTTCAGCGCTGGCGGCAGCGCTAACCTTTGTGCACCACCAGCGATCAGGCAGCACGCCAGTATACCGCAATTTGTACCTGAATATATATATATATATATATATATTACCTACTGGCGGTCGCCAGTAGGTAGTTATAGTTAGGACCACGTTTCCATAGGAAATCCGCAACATTCTATTTTGAATAACTTTGGCGCCGGTCGACGAATCCTCGCGAATTTTTCAAAATAGGTGGGGCGCTACGCTCCGCTCCTTCCCTGAAAGTCTCGGGGGGATTCGTCAAGCGGGGGCTGAGATAAAAGGGGGGTCCCAAAACGCATTTTTCCCATGCATTTTTCCATAGGACCTTTAGACAGGGCTACAGCCCGAACGGCTGAACAGAATTACTAGAAATTTGGCAGAGAGGTAGTCCTCAGGTCAAGGAAGTGCCTTTTGTAGGTTTGGTGTAAATCTGTTCAGTAGATTCTGAGAAAATAGCCTTTAAATCAATATATGTATCTGAACCAGCTTACGGTGCGCTTACGGTACGCTTACCGTACGCGTACGGTGGCGTGCGCGAGCGCGATTCTGATTGGCTCTTAGATCTTAGTAAACATTCGAATCGGTCGAAACCAGGAAGCGGCGGCCGCCATTTCGTGTGTTTCACTCAGAAAAAAAAGAGTGATAACAAGAAAAGGGGGCAAGGAGGAGAGTTACAGGCCCCCTAACATTTGTAAGGGGGTCAAAGAAGGACAGAAAAGTACAAAGAAAACATTTACTGATTTTAAAAAAAATCGCGGGGTACACGTACGGTAAGCGTACGGTAAAAAAAAAAAAAAAAAAAGAAATGAAATGCAGATTTAAGTGTTTAGATATTAGGGGGCTCTAAAAAGAGCCGTTGTGTTTATGAAGTGATTTTTTAGTGGTACCTACAAGTAAGTACCGATGCAGAGTCTAAGGTTCAAGAGGAAGACTCTGTTCCCTTCATCATTGAAGTGCACACCATCTCCTCTATAAATGTCTTGCATGTCGTAACGCAAGTTGTTGTGGTAAATGGAACCCATACCATAGTCACGGAGGAAAGCAGAAACAGATTTGTTGACGTGCTTTCTTGCTTTGTCAATCTGCGGACAGAAATGATTGGACCAGTTCCATTTTTGCCTTTGGCATATGTTAGAAAACACAAAGGCAGTTTTAGGGAAAAGTGAAAACAGTTGTGCAAAGGTGTCCTTCATAAGCATTTCCAGACCTACCCCAGTCAAAGTGCCTAGGTCATTGCCACCACAGTGCACTATTATGAGGTCAGGGTGTTGGATGTGCATGAAGGATTTCACCAATGGCGTCAATTGGTGCCACTTTAACCCTCTCTGACCAATCCATTTAATGTCTACATTTGGCAAAGCAAGGTCTCTCACCATATCTGTTTTCTCTGCATACTTTTCACTCCAGAAGACATAGCTGTGCCCTACAATCCACACTGTGAACATCTTCAAAGGAGAACTGGATGCACTCAGGAGGTGTCTTTCAGTAGAATGGCAATATGAAAAGAAAGACAGTTTGGAAATGGAGGCATACATATTTTTTTCATTAAAAAAAGAACTGATTGGCTGTTTCATACCATTCTAGAATAAAAACTAGGCTGTATGTGTAAATTAATAGAAGCATGTTTTGTATTGGTACAGAAAAATGTGTTACCAAAGAACAGTACTATGGATTTGCTGTTAGGTTTGAAAAGTCAAGCACTCTTGCTCTGTGGAATTGAAACATTGTTTGGTGAACTTCTGACCTAACTCCACACAGCAGTGTTCCATGAGCTGTTGCTATGGTAGCAGGCAGAAGCCAAGTTGGGGGAAGGGTACTAGGCAGAAGTCAAGTTGGGGGAAGGGTACTTTTGGAAAAGGGTTGGTTTTCAACCAATAGAAATGTGTGATTACATTTGAAAAAAAGGGGGAAGCACTGAGATTTGAAACTAACATGTATATGTGTGGAAAAAGAGAGGGAAAGTTTGCCATTATCTGGTTCTGCTAAGAGGAGAGAGGTGTAAAGAACAGAGATCCTGGCTCTGATAATCTGCTGTTTGAGTGCCACATTTCTTTCACAACTAACTAATTTTAAAGGTGAGTTTAGAGTTTGAGAGGGGATGTATATGGTAAATTAAGAAATGAATAATAGAAATGGGATTCCTTTTGTTGAAGTTGTGTTTATTATTTTCTGTTTTGGGAGAAATTTAAATGTGAGGAACATGTAAAATAATATGGACTATGTTTTCACGATAAATTAAGGTGTACTGGTATAAAAAAAGAATAGTTTAAGGGTTTGAGGTTGGACTCAGTAATGCAAATACATACAGCATCACTAAGGCTGGTTGCCCTTGCTGGAGTGTAGGCAGTCACCCAGGTTACAAATGGTGCTGGTCTGAAAAAGCAGTTTGGACATGTGCTTTTTTAAGAATCTGAAAAGTGGATTCATAATGTGTCAGTCTGTAAAAGTGATTATCACTTGCCAAAAAAAAGAGTAGTAAGTGTGCTTTCAAATTGGCAAAGAAATTTCGTTTTGTGACTTATGTGAAAACATGACTCTGTGTGCAAATAGGAATTACAGGCAGAGATTTATTGCGTATTGCTCTGGTGATTTCACAGTTGCATTAGATGGAAAGGGGGAGCCATTTTTTGGTGCAGAAGCAGACTCTTAGCACACACCCAGCTGCTTACCATGTGGAATCATGTACAGTATTCACAAGCGAGTGGGGTTTGAGGTTTCAGTCAGTAATGCAAATACATTCAGCATCACTAAGACTGGTTGCCCTTGCTGGAGTGTAGGCAGTCACCCAGGTTACAAATGGTGCTGGTCTGAAAAAGCAGTTTGGACATGTGCTTTTTTAAGAATCTGAAAAGTGGATTCATAATGTGTCAGTCTGTAAAAGTGATTATCACTTGCCAAAAAAAAGAGTAGTAAGTGTGCTTTCAAATTGGCAAAGAAATTTCGTTTTGTGACTAATGTGAAAACATGACTCTGTGTGCAAATAGGAATTACAGGCAGAGAGTTATTGCGTATTGCTCTGGTGATTTCACAGTTGCATTAGATGGAAAGGGGGAGCCATTTTTTGGTGCAGAAGCAGACTCTTAGCACACACCCAGCTGCTTACCATGTGGAATCATGCACAGTATTCACAAGCGAGTGGGGTTTGAGGTTTCAGTCAGTAATACAAATACATACAGCATCACTAAGGCTGGTTGCCCTTGCTGGAGTGTAGGCAGTCACCCAGGTTACAAATGGTGCTGGTCTGAAAAAGCAGTTTGGACATGTGCTTTTTTAAGAATCTGAAAAGTGGATTCATAATGTGTCAGTCTGTAAAAGTGTTTATCACTTGCCAAAAAAAAGAGTAGTAAGTGTGCTTTCAAATTGGCAAAGAAATTTCGTTTTGTGACTAATGTGAAAACATGACTCTGTGTGCAAATAGGAATTACAGGCAGAGATTTATTGTGTATTGCTCTGGTGATTTCACAGTTGCATTAGATGGAAAGGGGGAGCCATTTTTTGGTGCAGAAGCAGACTCTTAGCACACACCCAGCTGCTTACCATGTGGAATCATGCACAGTATTCAGAAGCAAGTGGGGTTTGAGGTTTCAGTCAGTAATGCAAATACATTCAGCATCACTAAGGCTGGTTGCCCTTGCTGGAGTGTAGGCAGTCACCCAGGTTACAAATGGTGCTGGTCTGAAAAAGCAGTTTGGACATGTGCTTTTTAAAAAATCTGAAAAGTGGATTCATAATGTGTCAGTCTGTAAAAGTGATTATCACTTGCCAAAAAAAAGAGTAGTAAGTGTGCTTTCAAATTGGCAAAGAAATTTCGTTTTGTGACTAATGTGAAAACATGACTCTGTGTGCAAATAGGAATTACAGGCAGAGATTTATTGCGTATTGCTCTGGTGATTTCACAGTTGCATTAGATGGAAAGGGGGAGCCATTTTTTGGTGCAGAAGCAGACTCTTAGCACACACCCAGCTGCTTACCATGTGGAATCATGCACAGTATTCACAAGCGAGTGGGGTTTGAGGTTTCAGTCAGTAATGCAAATACATTCAGCATCACTAAGGCTGGTTGCCCTTGCTGGAGTGTAGGCAGTCACCCAGGTTACAAATGGTGCTGGTCTGAAAAAGCAGTTTGGACATGTGCTTTTTAAAAAATCTGAAAAGTGGATTCATAATGTGTCAGTCTGTAAAAGTGATTATCACTTGCCAAAAAAAAGAGTAGTAAGTGTGCTTTCAAATTGGTAAAGAAATTTCGTTTTGTGACTAATGTGAAAACATGACTCTGTGTGCAAATAGGAATTACAGGCAGAGATTTATTGCGTATTGCTCTGGTGATTTCACAGTTGCCTTAGATGGAAAGGGGGAGCCATTTTTTGGTGCAGAAGCAGACTCTTAGCACACACCCAGCTGCTTACCATGTGGAATCATGCACAGTATTCACAAGCGAGTGGGGTTTGAGGTTTCAGTCAGTAATGCAAATACATTCAGCATCACTAAGGCTGGTTGCCCTTGCTGGAGTGTAGGCAGTCACCCAGGTTACAAATGGTGCTGGTCTGAAAAACCACTTTGGACATGTGCTTTTTTAAGAATCTGAAAAGTGGATTCATAATGTGTCAGTCTGTAAAAGTGATTATCACTTGCCAAAAAAAAGAGTAGTAAGCGTGCTTTCAAATTGGCAAAGAAATTTCGTTTTGTGACTAATGTGAAAACATGACTCTGTGTGCAAATAGGAATTACAGGCAGAGATTTATTGCGTATTGCTCTGGTGATTTCACAGTTGCATTAGATGGAAAGGGGGAGCCATTTTTTGGTGCAGAAGCAGACTCTTAGCACACACCCAGCTGCTTACCCTGTGGAATCATGCACAGTATTCACAAGCGAGTGGGGTTTGAGGTTTCAGTCAGTAATGCAAATACATTCAGCATCACTAAGGCTGGTTGCCCTTGCTGGAGTGTAGGCAGTCACCCAGGTTACAAATGGTGCTGGTCTGAAAAAGCAGTTTGGACATGTGCTTTTTTAAGAATCTGAAAAGTGGATTCATAATGAGTCAGTCTGTAAAAGTGATTATCACTTGCCAAAAAAAAGAGTAGTAAGTGTGCTTTCAAATTGGCAAAGAAATTTCGTTTTGTGACTAATGTGAAAACATGACTCTGTGTGCAAATAGGAATTACAGGCAGAGATTTATTGCGTATTGCTCTGGTGATTTCACAGTTGCATTAGATGGAAAGGGGGAGCCATTTTTTGGTGCAGAAGCAGACTCTTAGCACACACCCAGCTGCTTACCATGTGGAATCATGCACAGTATTCAGAAGCGAGTGGGGTTTGAGGTTTCAGTCAGTAATGCAAATACATTCAGCATCACTAAGGCTGGTTGCCCTTGCTGGAGTGTAGGCAGTCACCCAGGTTACAAATGGTGCTGGTCTGAAAAAGCAGTTTGGACATGTGCTTTTTTAAGAATCTGAAAAGTGGATTCATAATGTGTCAGTCTGTAAAAGTGTTTATCACTTGCCAAAAAAAAGAGTAGTAAGTGTGCTTTCAAAATGGCAAAGAAATTTCGTTTTGTGACTAATGTGAAAACATGACTCTGTGTGCATATAGGAATTACAGGCAGAGATTTATTGCGTATTGCTCTGGTGATTTCACAGTTGCATTAGATGGAAAGGGGGAGCCATTTTTTGGTGCAGAAGCAGACTCTTAGCACACACCCAGCTGCTTACCCTGTGGAATCATGCACAGTATTCACAAGCGAGTGGGGTTTGAGGTTTCAGTCAGTAATGCAAATACATACAGCATCACTAAGGCTGGTTGCCCTTGCTGGAGTGTAGGCAGTCACCCAGGTTACACATGGTGCTGGTCTGAAAAAGCAGTTTTCTGCCTAATTTCAAAGCATGACTTTGTGTGCACACAGGAATTATTTTTAGAAATTTAATTTGTGAAGGTGTTATTGTGATTTTCATTTATAGGAAAGGGGTTTATAGTATTTTAAGATTTCTAAAGAACATAAAAAATGTAGTAATATATTTAAATAAAATAAAGGAATTTTTTTTAGTTTTTTTCAGGTATTGCTGAAGAGCAGTGAACAAAATTTAAGATGCCTACAAAATCCAGAGTAAAGAAAGACCACAAAAAAACCTATATTTGAAGACAACTGGAGGACCTAAGTTAGTTGGAGATGCTCATGTTGGGAAAAAGAAAAAATCTTCTGGTAAGCAAACAAAAGATTTTTTAAAGAACATATTCAAAAAAAGGAAAAATGTACAAAATGTCTGTACTGGAAAAAATGTTTTCAATAAAAAAGGAGAGGAAAAAATTGAGCATTTAGTTAATGCAAATATACCTTCTGCAACTAAAAAGATAAACTTAAACAGAAAAACAGCGTTTAAAGAGATACGTAGAAAAATGTTTCAGAGAAGAGTTATGTCCAATTTGATAAAGGATGTGAAGAAATATAAGCAAAAGGCTAAGTTTTATAAGAGAAAAAAAGAAATTGAAGCCATTGCAGCAAAGGCATTCGAATTAAAAAGGAAACTATTCATTTTAATTTTGAATAGGATGCGTACATTAGATAAAATGGTTAATGTACTGAAATCACAAAGCAAAAGGAAAAGAGTAGTGAACAGAACAAACTTTTGTAAAGTGTTTTTAGGAAAATGGATGCATAGTTCAAGTAGTGAACCTTTTTTTAATGAAGAGAGCTATTTTCAAAGTAATAGTTTGCTGCATGCAGTTGACACCAGAGGTCGTGCTTACGAAGTGAAAAATGGTTGCATAATGGAGAAGGAGATAATGGTTCCAAGAGATGAGGTACAAGTGATGGCGGATGAGGCTATGGGGAGACGTCCTAAAGCCCCAGTGTACACTTGGAATTGTAGTAGTATTTGCACTGTGCGTCAGGAATCTATTGATAAATTTCGTGAGTTTCTAAGAGAATATAGTAAAAAAAAGTGTAAAACAGAAGATTAAGGTTCTTCAAAGTCTGGATCCATGCAGAGTGAGAGAGAATACTGGTTTGCAGGGTCATTCTCTGGCTTGTCTATCTAGAAAAGTGTGTAATAGTGTTTTCCATCATTTTAGGATGCCGGCTGTTCATCATACTGAAATGAGAAAGTTTGTGAGACGGTTGTATTTTGCTAAAAGTCCAGCAATAAAGTTAGATGAATTGAATAGGGCTCTGTTCCGTGGAACGGTATCAGATGTAGAGAAGGTTGTTGATGAAATTCAGTTTTGTTACTTTGGTCCTGAACAAAACAGTGCAGAAAAGGACACAGTAAATGAGGAAGAAGTGGAAGAGAATGTAGAACCCTCTGTAAGTAAGACATTTAATGATCACATAACAAAATTTGCAATAATCTCTAATGAAAGACCAAATATTACTTGTATTTGTTGCCGCAGAACTCATTATAGAAAACAAACTAGGAATGTTGATCTCTACAGAAAAAGTGAAAATGAAGATAATTATAAGTGGAAGGATTTTGCCACATATATATTTCTTGAAAATTGTTTTGAATTGGGTGAAGATCAGCGTATTTGTAAATACTGTTACAACAAGTTAGAGGAAAATAGAATGCCGACCAGAGCTGTACATAATAATTTAGAATTGGATGCTATTCCTGCTGAACTTTCTGAATTAAATACATATGAGTCTATACTCATTCAATGTGTTCATCCGTTCCAGACCATAGTACGTATGGAGCCCAAAACTGGTAAATTACCTCCTTCAGATTTACTGAGAGGTTTAAAAGGTAGAGTGGTGTATTTGCCCTTGGATTTGAAAAAAAATATGGAAACTATTGATGCGGATACTTTGGAAACTGAACCATTAATTATTCTGGTTAATGGTGTACCTACAAAGAATAAGAAGATTTGGCAGGAGCTGGTAGATGTACGGAAAGTACAAAGAGCAAATTTGTATTTGAAAAGGAATAACAAATGGTATGAATCAATTTATATAGAAGAAGAAGAAGAAGAAGATTTACAAGAAGACACAGAAACACCAACTGGACAAATTGAAAAAGTGGACAAGTCAAAGGAAGAAGAAATTTATGAACATTTTAGCATACATCCTCTTCATTCAAAAGAAGCTATGGGAGACAATATTGATCTATTTCAGATGAAGAAAGCAAAAGGAACTCCCGTGAGTGTATGGGAGGAGAGCTTGGAAGCTCGATGTTTTCCCCAGCTGTTTCCTAAAGGAAAAGGAGGACGATACGATGAACGTCCGGAACAGATTCCAGCTTCTGAGTATCGGACTACAAGACTATATGCTGAAGATCCCAGATTTCGACAAAGTATTCCTTATTTGTTCCATCTTTTATTTGAAAGCGACTTGTCTGCATTGTCTTATGCAGTAAATCACATTTTAAAAAGTGGAGTACATTTACAAAATGTGTCTGCTAAGGATTTTATGGAGAAAGTGCAGCACCGAGATGATCATTTGGAAACACAACTGATCAATCTGATGGCTTGTCAGCGTGGGACAAATGAATATTGGTACCGACGCCATGGTGAATTAAAATGCATGTTACGGAATTTAGGAACACCAACATGGTTCGTTACCCTAAGCTGTGCGGAGTACGCTTGGGATGATTTACTGGATTTTCTACGAGAGGCAAATTCAAACATTAAAAACATCGAATACAAGACAGCAGGAGAACTGTGCTCATTGGATCCGGTTAATGTTTGCAGATATTTCAATCATAGATTTGAGGCTATGATGTCGTTCATCTGCAATAAAAAAAATCCACCTCTAGGAGAAGTAGTGGATTTCTTTTGGAGAAAAGAGTACCAGGCAAGAGGTGCTCCTCATATTCATATGCTGTTGTGGATCAAGGATGCCCCAAAGTTTGGAACAGATGCTGATGAAGCAGTGTTATCTTACATTGAAGAATATGCAACATGTGCTATACCAAAAAGCACAGAAGAGAAAAAGTTAAAGGAGCAAGTTTTACGTTTCCAAAGTCATCGGTGTGGAAAATACTGTCGACGGAAATACAAGAGCAAAGATAAATACTACACTAAATGTCGATTTGGATTTCCTAGACCTGTTCTTTCAAATGGAAGAGTAAACAGTTTTATGTCATCTGTGAGACATACTATCACAAGAAAATCACCTAAGAATACCTACAACCTTAAAAGAAAAGAAGAATCAAAAAATATAAATGACTACAACCCAGTCATTTTATCCATGTGGAACGCTAAAATGGATATACAGTATGTAGCTGACAATTCCATTGCTGTTGCTCGATATGTAATGTCTTACATTACGAAATCAGAAAAAACAGAATTGAAGGAAATGTGGGAAGAGATTTCTCACGAGAAAACTGTCAGTAAGAAGCTGTACAGTTTCAGTTTGAAGATGTTATCGCATCGAGAAATTGGATCCTACGAATGTTCAGATAGGTTATCTTCTGCAAGTCTCTACTCGAAATCAAGAAGAATAATTTTGGCAAGTTTAGGCCTTGCAGCAATGAGAAATCGGGTACTGAAATCTGTTGGAGAAATTGAATATTTGGCCGAAAATGACCCAGAAAGTACAGATATTTTGAAATCAAACATGTTGGACACATATTATCCCAAGAGAAGTCATCATCTGGAGAACATGTGTCTCTATGAAGTGCTGCAGAACTACATTTATTCACGGAAAGCCACAGAAGACATCAACAATGGAAAATATAAAGTCATTGGTGAGGAAGGATGTTTGGTGAAGCAAACAAAAGGAAGTTTGATAAATCACAGGAAGCTGAGTTGCGACACTACTGACAAAAAGGAATTTTACTACTTGGCTCTTTTACAGCTGTTTAAACCATGGCGTACAGAGGATGAACTACTGGGAGAATTTCAAAGCTATGAAGATTCTTTTAATGCTTGCAAAGACAGCATACAATGCAGTAAAATTCTCAACTTATCTGCAAATGTTAAATGAAGAAATTGAACAGGAAACTACAATTGCAGCAGAAATAGCTAGAGACAGTTCTCAGGACAGCCAAAGTTCAGGAACACTCAGTCAAGATCCCCTAGGACAACCAATCGTTGAAAATGAAGCATCAATAGCCATGAATGAAGTGGAAACGGCTATGAATCAAGCTCAAGAAGAATTTATAGACTTACAAAATTTGGAAAGACAACTGAACGAAGAGCAGCAACAAATTTATGAAGAGATCAGAAACAAAATTGATCACGGATTTCTACATGAAAAAAAAGAGTGCTCATGCACATCATATCATCCAATCAGGATGTATGTAAGCGGACAAGCTGGAACTGGAAAAAGTTTCCTTATAAAAGTCATCAGAAGCTACCTACAGCAAAAAACGGATTCTACTTTGTCTTGTGTGGTTACTGCTCCAACTGGGTTAGCAGCATATAACATAAAAGGAATCACTTTACATCGTTTGCTAATGTTACCAGTGGAGCATGAGAACAAAATACAATACAACAAGCTAACTGGAGAAGCATGCTTGGAAGTTTCAAGAGTATTGAAGAAGATGCAAGTTCTCATTATTGATGAGGTGAGCATGGTATCAAACTTAATGCTTGCCTTTGTGCATTTAAGAATGCAGCAAATTCTGAAGTCAGACTATGACGTGTTATTTGGAGGAAAACACGTCATAGTTTTTGGAGATCTTTTGCAACTTACTCCAGTTAAAGGACAACCAGTGTTTAATACTGTGACACACGAAGACACGAAGAAGTCATTGGGAAGCATCGGTAATACAAATATTTGGTCCTTCTTTGAGTACAAGGAACTTACTACTAATATGAGGCAAGCAAACGATGAAGAATATGGAAGTATTCTGAAAGATATCAGAATTGGACTACTCACTGAAGCTGGCAAAAAAGCATTACAGAGTCGGCTGCTACATAATTTATTTCCAAAGGAAGAAATAGTTGCAGAGAAGATATACAAGAACATTGCAGAAAACAAAAGTGTCATCTGCTTAATGCCAACTCTACGTGAATGCTCAATATTCAATGAGGAGCTTTTGAAATTGGAAAAGGAAGATATCAGGAAATTGGAAGCAGTGGACAAAATTGAGGATGGAAGAATTACTGTCACATTAACAGGCACACTGAAAAATAAATTGGATTCACTAGAGAAGAACATTTCCAAAACAGCTGGATTAGAAAAAAATCTATATGTTTGCATGAACTGTAGAGTATTTTTAAGGAGAAATTTGGATGTTGAAAAAGGTTTAGTTAATGGAGCTATGGGAAGAGTTGTGGGTTTTATTAATTATCAGAAAAAAGATGGAATTGAATGTTTAAAAATAAAATTTGATCAGATAGAAGAAGTTAAAGACATTTGTCGTTGTTCAGTTCGTTTCATGCTTGTGAAAGATTTATATGTACGTAGGAAGCAGTTTCCGTTTTCTCTAGCATATGCTGTAACTATTCACAAGTCTCAAGGATTGACTGTAGATTGTGCATTTGTGAACATTGGTTCAACTGTGTTCAAAGAAGGTATGGCATATGTTGCTTTGTCACGAGTGAAAACATTATCAGGTTTATTCATGATAGACTTTGATGATTCAAAAATTAGTGCTGATACAAATTGTGTAAAGGAGTATAATAGATTAAGAAGAAGCTATGCTCCTCATTTAGGTCAGTATCCTGTGTTGGAGAAACGTGTAGTTTCTCGTAAAAGGAGAAATGAGAATATCTGTAATGAAGATGTAGAGAGGAGGAAAAAAAAGAGGAGTGATGTAATTGCAAGCAAAAAGAATAAGGAAAATGAAGAACAGGTTGTAGGATGTCATTTTGAAAATAGCTCTGGTGTCAACTGCTACGCAAATGTAGTGCTGAATGTTGCATTTTATCTGGAAAGTTTGCAAGAGCAGATAATAGTAAATCAGGGAAAAAGATTCTGTTCTGTGCTGAGTCTCCTTTTTGAAAAGCTGAGTAATGATAAAACTCAAATAGAAAGTGCTACTGAAATTAGAAAACTTTTAGATGTATGTTCAGGACGAACACAGTTTTCTCAAAATGTACAGCAAGACGCACAGGAATTCTTGATGTATTTTCTTCAGGTACTGGAAGAAGAAGGGGTTCCCATTGAAAATTTATTTGGTCTCTCTTATAAATGGGAACATAGTTGTGAAAACTGTTATAATATATGTGGCTCTAATGTTGATTCTGAAAGGTTTATTTATTTAACATTGCCAGAGAGTAAAACAGTCACTTTTGCTAAATTAGTTAAAGATGCTAATCATAGCATGCAATGCGGTGAGTGTAAATCTGACATGTTTTCAATGTTAATTTTAAAGGAATACGGACAGTATGTAATTTTAATGATGCAACGATGTAGAGCTGATGGTTCAAAATTGGATACTTTAATAAAGAAGTTTACAGGACAGCAATTATCAATTTCAGGAAAAACTTTTGTAACAGTTGCAATAATTTTCCATGATGGACCTACTGTAACTTCTGGTCATTACACAGTTTATCTTAAATGTGAAAAAGGCTGGACACTGTGTAATGATTCCCAATTGATTTTTAAGCAACGTTTGCCTTTTTATTTAGCAAATTCCTATCTAATCTTCCTGAAACCTAAATTTTAGAGAGATTCGGCAACATCTGGACAAAACAATTTTACCATTTTATTGGATTACCATTGGAATTTACAAATAAAAAGATTTAACAAATTATCATTTGGCCTAATGGAAAGGTAACCAATTGTAATGTGGAATTTTTCCATTTTTTAATGAAACTTTGGAAAACCAAAAATTTAGAAAAAATCGGTAACATCTGCACAATTTAAATTTTGGAATGTTATTGGATTGCCATTGGAAATTTTTTCAAAAAAGATTTTTAAAATTACTATTTGGCCATGCGGAAAGGTAAACAATTCTATTGTGGACTTATTTAATTATTAATAAATCTTTCGGAAACCAAAATGTTACAGAGAATCGGTGAGATCTGTACAATTTAAACTTTAGTTTTTTATTGGATTACCATTGGAAATTTAATCAAAATAGAATTTTAAAATTACTATTTGGCCTAAAGGAAATGGAACCAGATGTATTGTGGAGTTATTTGAGATATATTATTGTGATTATACTTCTGAAACAAAAATATCAGACGGTATTTTAAAGAAATAAGTATTGATATTAGATGATATTTTTAAGAATATTATGCATTTCTATAAAGTTATGTTTATGCAAAAAGAGATTGTGGGCTTTTTTAAAACAATCTTTGAGATTGTTAATTTTTTTTTTGCCCGCTGTTAAATGATGAATGCAATTGCTTTCACAATTTATAGTGAAATGCAATATATTCTGAAAACAGCAAAAAAAAGGCAAAAATATTTTTTGAAAAATATGTAAATATGTGTACTGTATTATAAAATGTTTTATTAAATATTAATACTTTTTTCTTTTTTTCAGATTGAGATAGAAAATTTTCGAAAACTAGAACCATTTTTAAAGCAATTTAAAAAAAATTTAAATGAATAAATATATTTTTGAGTGGGTATGGTAAGTCAATAATATCATGGTCCCTTTTTTCCACTTCTCTACAATCACATTTTCAGTTTTTCATTGTAGTCTCTCAAGGACCTTGTAATGTGATAATTGATTTTTAGTGTTTTTTTAAAAAAAAAAAAAAAAATTACGCGTACCGTACGCGTACGGTAAAAAAAAATTTTTAAAAAGTTTTTAAAAACATATATAAAAAATAGATGAAAGGTAAGGTTGGCTCTTAAAAGAGCCGTTGTGTTCATGCAGGGACAGAGGAAAGAAAGAATGGGAATATTAGACGGTACGACAAGTGTGCTGATCTATTTTATTGTTCACTAGGGAAATACTGGTCTCCCTATAACAAATTAGATCATGACAAGTGGCGCACCGTATTTCAACCCTCAGAAACCGAGGGTTAGTTTCCAGAGGACCAGAAAAAGGAGATGCTCCCCCCACAGATGAAGGGCTCACCTGACCTGCAGAAGAAGGACTCGGCACTGCAGATGATGGTCCAGGCTGAGCTTCTGTGGATGTGCTTGGTTGATTTACTGAAGGGTTACCTTCAGTAAGTCGAGCATGTGTCCTTCTGTGTACATCCTTAAGGTGTCTCATCATGGTGTGATTCCCAAAGGAATACTTCCTGTCGGGATTCCCTCTTGAAAGTACACGGCCACACAGCTTACAAGTCACTAAGGGTGCATTTACCTTTTGCTGGCCTTCTGGAAAAGAAAAATACTCCCATATGTAAGAGGTCTTTTGTTTCCTCGCTCTCTGCCTCAAGGTAGTGCTGCTAGCCTCACTCTCAGAAGGGCTCTGCTGTTCTGCCATCGTATCACAAAGACAACCCAGCTCCTTCTCCTAAGGGATCACAAGCAGAAATGAGGGGAATGGGTGTGGTGTAGGAGAGTTCTAGAACTGAAAGTAGTTTCAACCAATCAAAAGTTTTGTTTCATGATCACATGACCTACCGTACGCTTACGGTACGCTTACGGTGCGCTTACGGCAAAAGTACGCATGCGCGTAAAAAAAAAGCACGCATGCGCAAAACAGGCACGCCCCTTCACTTCCGCGTAACGTGCGCGTGCAGCATACGCGTTACGCGCTATGCGCGCGTGACGTGCGTCTACGCAAATTGCGTAAATGAACGCAAACAGCGTAGAAATCTAACGTAATTACAGCAAGACGTGCGCTTACCGTACGCGCACGGTAAAAAAAATAAAAAAAAAAACAAAAATGTATTGCTAATAAATTTTACCAGTTTATTTTAAAAAAAATTGTAAAATAAAAACATATTGTAGAATTTTTAAAATTTAACCATAGTCTTTAAAAAAGGATAGACAATTAAAATAAAAATATGTAAAAAAAAAAAGGAGAAAAAAAAAAAAATTAGCATTTAAAAAACCTTGCAAATTCACTGAAAAAAACATGGGTTTCACTCACGTTATAGTAAGGAATTAGCATTTAAAAAACCTTGCAAATTCACTGAAAAAACCATGGGTTTCACACACGTTATAGTTAGGAATTAGCATTTAAAAAAACTTAGAAATTCAATGAAAAAACCAAAGGTTTCACACATGTTATAGTTAGCTGGACATTTCACTCGTAAAAAACCATTGAAATTCCCCCGTTATAGTTAGTTCAGCTAACTATAACTCGCGCACCCGCAATGCACTACTGATGACGTCACATATTACATCACTCATGACATGGTCAGTGACATCACTCATGACATCACTGATGACATCTCAAATGACATCACTGATGACATCATCCAGTGAATGTGTGTTTTTCTGAAAATTAAATATGTTTAATATATGTATATCTCAAGGTCGATGGAAGAATAAATGAGTATATAAGTGTCTAAATTGATGATTTGTTTTTGAAAAATTGATTGTATTACTGACTGATTAAGTGTATCTTTTTGAATACATGGCTAAGTGAGTAATGTTTAAATGTGTAAATACCTGTATCATTCTCTCACTTTGTATATAAGTGGCTGCATGGGTTGGTGAGTAGCTACATGAGTGTCTATATAGGTTATTAGTTGGTTTTTTGAGTATCAGTATGAGTGTCTGAGTGTCTTCATGGTGCGGTGGGGGGTATTACGTAGTGCATAGATGCATGAATGAGTGACTCACTGTTTGTATGTGTTGAAGACAGCATGTGTGCAGGACTGTATGGGTGGATGAGTGTGTGCATGGGTGTGTTAGTGAGTGAATGACTGTCTCAATAGTGTCTTCATAAGTAACTACATATGTTTTAAACTAGTATATGTGACTATTGGTGTTTATAAGTGAGTATATGTGAGAGTGAGAGATTGGTAGACTTCCTGTATGAATGAGTATGTGTTTCTATAAGTGATTGTTTAAAAGACTAAGTATGTGTAAGTTTCTGTAAAAGTAAGTGTGGTGGTGTGTGTATAACTGTATATGCAAGTAAATGGATGTTTGATTCTTTATTAGCATGAGTGACTATGTGTGTGAGTAACTCTATGGATGAGTGGCATTGTGTTACAGGATGTTTAGGTGTATGAGTACATATGATGTGTGAGTACATGTATGAGTGACTGTATAGGATTGTTGGTGGATGAGTGGATGTGTATGTGGATCTTAGAATTACTGAATAGGTTGTTGTAACTGTTATTGGTATGTCCATTTTTTTGAAAATTTCAGTCTCTATTTTTGAGTGTTTGTATCAAAGGTTATATTAGGGTGAGAGGAGGTCTACCACTCTGTCACAAGGATAATGTCATCAGTGATGTCATTTGAGATGTCATCAGTGATGTCATGAGTGATGTCACTGACCATGTCATGAGTGATGTAATATGTGACGTCATCAGTAGTGCATTGCGGGCGCGCGAGTTATAGTTAGCTGAACTAACTATAACGGGGGAATTTCAATGGTTTTTTACGAGTGAAATGTCCAGCTAACTATAACATGTGTGAAACCTTTGGTTTTTTCATTGAATTTCTAAGGTTTTTTAATGCTAATTCCTAACTATAACGTGTGTGAAACCCATGGTTTTTTCAGTGAATTTGCAAGGTTTTTTAAATGCTAATTCCTTACTATAACGTGAGTGAAACCCATGGTTTTTTCAGTGAATATATATATATATATCTGTGCTTCTAGAAGTATTGCTGCCTGCCTTAGATTGGGCGTGGTACTTAGCAGTGGCGGAAGGTACCGCTTCCTAATGTTATTTATTCATTTACAATTAAAAGTCAGTCATGGCTGGTTGGTTAAGGGGCAAACGGTGAAGGTTAAGAGATGGAGTCTTGTTATCTCTATCGTCATATGTTTGTTGTAAGGTCTACATATTACAAATAGTTTTTTTTTTTTTGAAAGAGGAATTAGAAGGACTGGGTATACATCACGTTTTTATTCTTTCTGAAAGTCTTAAAAGGTGAAAGAGCTGGTCTTTGTATGAAAATAACTTTGTATGAGTTGCTCTCCTTGCCCTTTCTACAGAGGAGGCAGGAACTCTTGCTTGTGTCTACTAGATACTCCCTCCTGTGGACCTCAGCCCATGGAGGATGGCACAGATGCCATCTTTGGGCACTTTTTATGGACAGCTTGGTTGTCTGAGAATTTGCAATACCTGCAGGGTGTTAGATCAGGCAATCTAGAGAGCTTCCTTCTAAGGACCCAGGGGGTATTTAAGTTTCTGAATTGCATGTCTGTGACTCCTGTATTGTGATGGTTTGCTGTTACCATGGGAGAGCACACTGAGACACATGATGTTTTTCTCCATGTAGAGGTATTTGCATGGAGTCAGATTCAAAACCCAGGGTGCTAAATATCCTCCTCTCTCTGATAAGGATCTGCAGGCTGCCTGTGGTGACATACCTCTCTTCTAATCTTACCTGCAAGTGCCTATAGGGGAAGATCTGAAGTCTTTGCTGACATATCTCTCTTCTAGTCTGCCGGTGCATATGGAGGAAGATCTGAAGCCTGTGGTGGTATACCTCTCTTCTAATCTCCAGGTGCCTATGGAGGAAGATCTGAAGCCTATGGTGACATACCTCTCTTCTACTCTCCAGCGCCAATGGAGGAAGATCTGAAGCCTGTGGTGGCATACCTCTCTTCTACTCTCCAGCGCCAATGGAGGAAGATCTGAAGCCTGTGGTGGCATACCTCTCTTCTACTCTCCAGCGCCAATGGAGGAAGATCTGAAGCCTGTGTTGACATACCTCTCTTCTACTCTCCAGCGCCAATGGAGGAAGATCTGAAGCCTGTGTTGACATCCCTCTCTTCTACTCTCCAGCGCCAATGGAGGAAGATCTGAAGCCTGTGGTGGCATACCTCTCTTCTACTCTCCAGCGCCAATGGAGGAAGATCTGAAGCCTGTGGTGGCATACCTCTCTTCTACTCTCCAGCGCCAATGGAGGAAGATCTGAAGCCTGTGGTGACATACCTCTCTTCTACTCTCCAGTGCCAATGGAGGAAGATCTGAAGCCTGTGGTGGCATACCTCTCTTCTACTCTCCAGCGCCAATGGAGGAAGATCTGAAGCCTGTGGTGACATACCTCTCTTCTACTCTCCAGCGCCAATGGAGGAAGATCTGAAGCCTGTGGTGGCATACCTCTCTTCTACTCTCCAGCGCCAATGGAGGAAGATCTGAAGCCTGTGGTGACATACCTCTCTTCTACTCTCCAGCGCCAATGGAGGAAGATCTGAAGCCTGTGGTGACATACCTCTCTTCTACTCTCCAGCGCCAATGGAGGAAGATCTGAAGCCTGTGGTGGCATACCTCTCTTCTATTCTCCAGCGCCAATGGAGGAAGATCTGAAGCCTGTGGTGGCATACCTCTCTTCTACTCTCCAGCGCCAATGGAGGAAGATCTGAAGCCTGTGGTGGCATACCTCTCTTCTACTCTCCAGCACCAATGGAGGAAGATCTGAAGCCTGTGGTGACATACCTCTCTTCTACTCTCCAGCGCCAATGGAGGAAGATCTGAAGCCTGTGTTGACATACCTCTCTTCTACTCTCCAGCGCCAATGGAGGAAGATCTGAAGCCTGTGGTGACATACCTCTCTTCTACTCTCCAGCGCCAATGGAGGAAGATCTGAAGCCTGTGGTGGCATACCTCTCTTCTACTCTCCAGCGCCAATGGAGGAAGATCTGAAGCCTTTGCCAACATATCGCTCTTCTAATCTGCCGGTGCATATGGAGTAAGATTTGAAGCCTTTGATAACATACCTCTCTTCTAATCTGCAGATGCCTATGGAGGAAGATCTGAAGCCTGTGGTGACATAACTCTCTTCTAATCTGCAGATGCCTATGGAGGAAGATCTGAAGCCTGTGGTGACATAACTCTCTTCTAATCTGCAGATGCCTATGGAGGAAGATCTGAAGCCTGTGGTGACATAACTCTCTTCTAATCTGCAGATGCCTATGGAGGAAGATCTGAAGCCTGTGGTGACATAACTCTCTTCTAATCTTACCTGCAGGTGCCTATAGAGGAGGATCTGATGCCTTTGCTGACATATCTCTCTTCTACTCTGCTGGCGCATATGGAGGAAGATCTGAAGCCTGTGGTGACATCCCTCTCTTCTACTCTCCAGCGCCAATGGAGGAAGATCTGAAGCCTGTGGTGACATACCTCTCTTCTACTCTCCAGCGCCAATGGAGGAAGATCTGAAGCCTGTGGTGACATACCTCTCTTCTACTCTCCAGCGCCAATGGAGGAAGATCTGAAGCCTGTGGTGGCATACCTCTCTTCTACTCTCCAGCGCCAATGGAGGAAGATCTGAAGCCTGTGGTGGCATACCTCTCTTCTACTCTCCAGCGCCAATGGAGGAAGATCTGAAGCCTGTGTTGACATACCTCTCTTCTACTCTCCAGCGCCAATGGAGGAAGATCTGAAGCCTGTGTTGACATACCTCTCTTCTACTCTCCAGCGCCAATGGAGGAAGATCTGAAGCCTGTGGTGGCATACCTCTCTTCTACTCTCCAGCGCCAATGGAGGAAGATCTGAAGCCTGTGGTGGCATACCTCTCTTCTACTCTCCAGCGCCAATGGAGGAAGATCTCAAGCCTGTGTTGACATACCTCTCTTCTACTCTCCAGCGCCAATGGAGGAAGATCTGAAGCCTGTGGTGGCATACCTCTCTTCTACTCTCCAGCGCCAATGGAGGAAGATCTGAAGCCTGTGGTGACATACCTCTCTTCTACTCTCCAGCGCCAATGGAGGAAGATCTGAAGCCTGTGGTGGCATACCTCTCTTCTACTCTCCAGCGCCAATGGAGGAAGATCTGAAGCCTGTGGTGGCATACCTCTCTTCTACTCTCCAGCGCCAATGGAGGAAGATCTGAAGCCTGTGGTGGCATACCTCTCTTCTACTCTCCAGCGCCAATGGAGGAAGATCTGAAGCCTGTGTTGACATACCTCTCTTCTACTCTCCAGCGCCAATGGAGGAAGATCTGAAGCCTGTGGTGGCATACCTCTCTTCTACTCTCCAGCGCCAATGGAGGAAGATCTGAAGCCTGTGTTGACATACCTCTCTTCTACTCTCCAGCGCCAATGGAGGAAGATCTGAAGCCTGTGTTGACATACCTCTCTTCTACTCTCCAGCGCCAATGGAGGAAGATCTGAAGCCTGTGTTGACATACCTCTCTTCTACTCTCCAGCGCCAATGGAGGAAGATCTGAAGCCTGTGGTGACATCCCTCTCTTCTACTCTCCAGCGCCAATGGAGGAAGATCTGAAGCCTGTGGTGGCATACCTCTCTTCTACTCTCCAGCACCAATGGAGGAAGATCTGAAGCCTGTGGTGGCATACCTCTCTTCTACTCTCCAGCGCCAATGGAGGAAGATCTGAAGCCTGTGTTGACATCCCTCTCTTCTACTCTCCAGCGCCAATGGAGGAAGATCTGAAGCCTGTAGTGGCATACCTCTCTTCTACTCTCCAGCGCCAATGGAGGAAGATCTGAAGCCTGTGGTGGCATACCTCTCTTCTACTCTCCAGCGCCAATGGAGGAAGATCTGAAGCCTGTGGTGACATACCTCTCTTCTACTCTCCAGCGCCAATGGAGGAAGATCTGAAGCCTGTGGTGACATACCTCTCTTCTACTCTCCAGCGCCAATGGAGGAAGATCTGAAGCCTGTGGTGGCATCCTTCTCTTCTAATCTTACCTGCAGGTGCCTATAGAGGAGAATCTGAAGTCTTTGCTGACATATCTCTCTTCTAGTCTGCCGGTGCATATGGAGGAAGATCTGAAGCCTGTGGTGGCATACCTCTCTTCTAATCTCCAGGTGCCTATGGAGGAAGATCTGAAGCCTATGGTGACATACTTCTCTTCAAATCTTACCTGCAGGAGCCTATGGAGGAGGATCTCAAGCCTTTGCTGACATATCTCCCTTCTAATCTGTCAATGCCTATAGAGGAAGATCTGAAGCCTGTGAGAACACACCTCTCTTCTAATCTGCAGATGCCTATGGAGGTAGATCTGAAGCCTGTGGTGCATTGCCACTCTTTTCATCTACCGATGCCTATGAAGGAATTTTCAGCCAAGCATGAATGGAGAATAGTTTAGGCAGATTCAATAGTCCTCTATTCCTCAAGTCCCAGTGATCCCGGCTGGGGGTCCTGGTTGGTAAGAGAGGTCATTGAGTGCGCTGAGGGACTCTGAGTGAGCCGAGGTACTTTCTTTGTAGACCTGTATGTGCTCAGAAACTCTTTTTTTCCCCATGTACACCTGTATGTGCAGAGAGACTCCTGTATGCAATGAGGGATTCCTGCATAAGCTGAAGTTCTCCTTTACACTTTCTAGGCCTATATGTACTGGTGAGTCCTATATCGACTATAGAGTGCAGTATACTCCAAGGGGACTTTATGTGTGGAGGGACTAATAAACACAAAGGAGCTCCTCTTTGTGCTTATGGACCTTGTGTGTGCCAAGGGACATTTTTGTGCTTTCGGACCCTTTGGGGCATATTATCAAGGACGGCGTTAAAAATTATCCCCAGTTTAGCGGCAGAAAACTGCCGCTAAAGCGGCGATAATGGGCTTGATAATATACTCTTGAGAATTCCAATAGAAGTCCATGTTCTGGTGTGAACATGGGCTTCTATTGGAATTCTCCAGGGCATATTATCAAGCCCATTATCACCGCTTTAGCAGCGGTTTTCTGCCGCTAAACCGGCGATAATTTTAACGTCGTCCTTGATAATATGCCCCTTTGTGTGGTGATGGCTTGTATGCCCTGGGTCCCAGAGCATATGCGGAGGATCCATATATGCTTAGAGAGGTCCTTGTGTATGCTGATGGGCCCTGAATCTGCTGAAGTGTACACTGGATGTTTTTAAGGGCACCTATACTAGCTGATGAGCCCTCTGTGCACCAGGGCCCTTATATTTACATATGGGCTCCTGTATGCACTGAGGGCCCCAAGAAGCACAGTTAAGCTGTGCCTATCTATGCTTGGTAGTCCTGCATGCACTCTGCAGCCCTGTCTGTACCATGTATGTTATACGCTTTGGCTGCTTTCTTTATTATAGGATCAGGGATAGGCGTAAACGAATGTCAGAGGGATTCTCTAAAGAAGAAGATTGTTTTCGGGCCATTAGAGAGAATCGTAAACGCTAGTTCTCCCGGACAACATATAACCACACCATGGGACATATTTACAAGCCCCTAGCGCCACTAGAGCATCACTTTTGTACACCCCAGTGGCTCTGTGTGCTCGCCCATATTTACAAGGCCGTGCTAAGACACTTTGCATGGCTTAACACAGCCTTGTGAATTTAGCCCTCCGCAACGCAGTATTCTGCGTTAACAGGGCATGCTATGGGTGTTGCTGTGAGTGTTCCCACGCAACACTCATGGCTTTTTGTCACTGCTCCAGATTTGTAAGGATAGGTAAAGCTGAGGTAGCGTAAAAAACTGACAACTTTCAAGAGGCACAATGAGGAGAAATACTTCTATTTCTCCTCATTTATTGCTCTTTTTATATTTGCTGCACTCTGCAGTAGACATAGAAGGAGCAAAACATCATTAATGATTATTTTTGTGCAGGAAGGTGTCGCATCCTGCACAAACACAATCATCCCCACAACGCAGGCACCAAGCCGCACCATTTCATTGTAAATATGCCCCCATATTGGCATCCCAAAGCGCACTCTCACTGCTCGCGATCTGGGCTTGTGCTGGTTTGGTTGCGGATCCGTCCAGTGTAATATGGGAGTATTGCTGCTTTCAGACGGGGCAACTGCTTTCAAGTAGCAAACGACACCTGGTACGTTTCAGATTCCTGCGCGGAGTACACTACACCGCCCGTCACTGTGCAAGTGAACTCTTCAGGGCTGACCCATGCTGTGAAAGCTGAAGGGAGGAGGGTGCAGGGTTTATCCATGGTGTCAATTATTGCACGGTGGTAATGCACACACTATAAGTTACCATAGACCTCACCCTGCAGGTCTCCCCCACGGTTGCTCTTTTGGGCTGACTAAAACAAGCTTCCTACCCGAAATGCAAATTTGCCAGCCTGGCATTGTCGTTCGCCATATGCTTCATTGACAAACATTGGGGTCATGGATGCCACCCCTATCATTAAATCCTGGCTAGCTGAGATGACAAACTGCCTCGAGCAATTAGAACTATAGGATGACCTCCTCATTGTGACCTCTCGCCCCAAAGACATTTGGCTGTGTTTCAGGCAGAATCTACTTTTGAGACCTTCATACAGTGCTTAGTTTGTTAAAATAAAAACATAAGTGCCAGGGCTCATGCCAGGAGGCCACTTAAGCTTGCAACTCACATTGCCCCTGCCATGCTGCCAATGATAGTAACAACACAACTACTACCCATCACACTCCTACAAGTGTGAACACTCAGACTATTTCAGGCCCCCAGAGCTATCAGAATGGCCTAGGCAGCAGGTAATAGTCCTTTTTAATATATATTGAATTAATAATTAGCTGTTGTTGTGGTCATCTTTCAATTAGCCAGACAGTGACACCTTCTGGCAGACTGTCACAAGCACCAGTGTGGACAGTTAAGTGGCGGTGCTGACACCGGAAACCACTGGCTCAAGTTAAGCACTGTCCTAATACCATATTGTAAACCGCATTAGGTAGTAAAAAAGGGATCTCACTGATGGACTTTATGGGGGTTATGGTATAGAGTGTCTATGTTCACTTCCTGCTTATATGATACGATGGTACCGGTCCTTATTTATAATTATTTAGATTTTTGATTATCTTACTTTGTATTTTTTTTTTATATTGCTTTCAATAAAGGTCAAAACGGGAAAAATGTATGTGTGGAGACCCTTATATTCTTCTGGACCCCTGTGGGTGCTGTGTTTGATATTATGTTCTGAGATTGGTTGTGTGTGCTGATAGGTCCTGTAGGTACCATGAGGCCCCAGTGTGTGCTGAGGATCCCCTGTACCTGCTTGGGGACACTGTAAGTGATGGGGGGCCTGTGTTCTGAGGGAGCTGTATGCGCCTAGGGGCCCTGCATGTGCTGTGGGACCCTAGATATAATGAGGCACTCTGCATGCGCTTTGGGGCCATTATGTGCGGAGGGCCTACTGTATGCGGTGAAGGAAACTATATATTGGCTGGGCCGCCCCGTAGGTGCTGGGGAGCATGTATGTACCGGGGGCTGTTTGTTCTGAGTGGTCCTGAAGGCACCAGGGTCCCCAGAGGGTCTCTGTATTTTCTTGGTAGCCTTGTATTTGCTGGGCATCCTGTGTATACTATGGACGCCATATGGACAGAGGTGCCTCTATATGTGATTTGGCACCTTCTATGAGCTATGGGCCTCTTAAGGACGCTTTACATGCTGGGAAGCCCTACGTGGTTTTTGTGGGGCCTTTATGTGCTGTGGGTGGGGCTGCGTGGGGCCTTTATGTGCTGGGGGAAATCTGTGTGTGTGTGGAGTATTTATGTGCTGGGGACAAGTCTGCATGTATTGGTTGGGCTGTGTATTCTGTGGAGGGTTTCATTTAGGGCCAGAAACGTTCTGTATGTGTTGGGGCTCTTGTGTGTGCTGTGAGGAGGCTTTATGTGGTGGGAGAGTCAGTCAAAAAACAACTTTATTTGGTTTATCACAACCATAAAGCACACAATAAAATATGTAACAATTGAAGTTTTAAAAACATCATATTATCAATAAAACTTTTGAATATTTACAATTTCTATAAAATTCCCAGAGCTGTTCCAAACCCCAAGCCTTTGTTCCTTATCCGCTTTCAATAAGAGGTTGTCCACTAGGGCCATGAATTTTACACCACGACAAATTAAAATATTTGAAGAGCCCCCCCATCCAGCTTATTACCGCACGTGCGAATCTGTAAGTCATTAAAATATGCTTTTAGCATCTTCTCTCTTTCGGTTTTTAAAGAGTCACAAACGCACATCAGGTGACATATGGATTCTTTGCGATATCCGCACAGACGGCAATTTTCAACTTGTTGTTTGCTTTTCCAGGTAGGGACCAAATCCTTTGAATTATGATCGCCTAATCTGTACCACATAAACCTCTTTTTTAATGATAGTCAAAAGTGCGCCACTAAATAGGGTTGCGGTTTTAGCTTGGTATACGAGTTTATTACAGTCCAGGCATGGCGTCGTTTGGTCAATCTTCTTTTGTCTTCCATGAGCGATAATTTCTTAGCCATGGCGTCACACGCTCTATTAAATGTTGTTCTTTCCAACTTGCTATTACAGGCTTCATCACTCTCTAGTTCTTCCAGGGCTGACACAGAAAATCACCCCATGAATTAGTTTTTTTTTGCTCAAACTGCGATCTTATTTCGGTCCAACATAAGTTGTTCAGCGATCCAGGTTCTGATGCTCTGAATTTCCTGCACAATTTCGCAAATGTTGCTTTTCTTTGATATTCCTGGTTCTGGAGGCCAAATTCCAAGCGTATCTGTACTGGGGATGCTCCTTTAGGAAGATTAAAAACTGCTTTATACACTTTTGTCTGCAGATCGTTTAAAATGGTAATTTCTTGACCATGCCAGATTTCCAATCCATAGGACAAAGTTGGAAGCAGTTGTGCTGCCATTATTTTCAAAAGATGGTCGTGGGAAGGACATTGCAATTTCTTATAGAGCTGTTTGTAGGCAAAAATTAATGATTGGGCTTTTGCTTTTATATCCATTTTTTGATTCATAAAGGTCATCCTTCGACCCAGTTTGATTCCCAAATATTTATATGAGCTAATTTCCACAATTTGTGTTCCCTTTGCATACCATTTATATTTTCCTGATCTAGGGCCTACTAATCGCTCCACCTTGGTTTTTGTCTTATTTAATTCCAAGCTTAAGAGATCAAAATAATCAGTCAGTTTGTTTATGACTCTTTGCAACCCTATTGGGGTTTGACTCACTACCACAATGTCATCCGCATATTGCAGGAACTGAATTGACTCATGTGCCAGTTTGGGCGGATGGCCATTTGTCTTTAGCAAGTAGTTGTTTAAGTCTGCTAAGAATAGATTAAATAGACATGGTGAGAGGACGCAGCCTTGTTTTAATCCATTGGTTATTTTTATCTTTGATGATATTCTTCTGTAGTCTCCAAGCTTCATCCTGGCCCAAGTTTCGCTGTATGGAGATATTATTGAGTCCATCAATTTTTGGGGTAATCCCCATTTTTTCAGTTTCAGCCAAAGACGGTCTTGCGGCACTCTATCAAAAGCAGATTTCAAATCAATATAACATGCTAATAGACCTGTTTTTTTATTTGCAGCTTTTTCAATGCTGCCAGGTTTTTGATGGTGCCCATGCCCTGTCTCAAACCTGTTTGAAATTTTGGGATTATTCTTATTTCCTCCGTCCACTCCTGTAAATATTGTAAAATGCAAGATGCAAAAAGTTTTGCCTCTACATCGATAAGGGCAATGAGTCTATAGTTCCCAGGTTCTGTTCGACTGCCGTTTTTATAAATTGGATGAAATAGACTTCCTCTCCAGGAATGTGGCGTCTTATTCTCGGAATATAGTTGGTTGAAGAGTGGGGCGAGGTAATTGGCCCAGAGTTCTGGGTCATGCTTGAAAATGGCATTTGGGAGGCCATTTGGCCCAGCTGCGCCTGCGGTTTTCAAATTTTTTATCACTACCTTTAATTGTTTTGTTGTTGTAAAAGGTATTAGATCTTGCGTTACAGGTTGCCCTTTTTCAATAATGGGACAGCCTATTGAAGTAGATTTCAGATTTAATTCCTCTGGTTCGTCTGGACTTATATCTGCCCACCTGTGAGTATCTGTTTGTATGTTATTATACAATTTGTTAATGTATTGTCTCCAAGCTGACTCACTTATTCCTACATTCTGGTGGGTTTCTGTTCCCTTTGTTAGTTTATTTATTAATCCCCAAAATTCACTGCTGTTCAGTAATTTGCTTGCCCACAGCATTTTCTCCCAGAGTTTTTCAGTATGTGCCCTTTTTGCCTCTCTGCAAATTTTCTTATATACCTTTCACATTTTTGTGATCTTGCTGTTAACTATTACTTTAACCATTCTGGCTGCTAAGGCCATTACTTTTCCCTCCTTTAAAATAGTCCTCTTCTGGTCTCTCAGCTGTATATTATACCATGGTTCTTTTCTGGACCCGTACAAAGCTTTGTCTGCTGGAATTGCTGGGAATTAATCTGACAAAGACGTGCACAGATACTCCCAATCCTGTACTATCAAATGGGCACCCAATGACTCATTGTTCTCCACATGCATATTCACTACTTCTTTTATTTCTTTAATGTTTGTTCCTCTCCATTTAAGTCTCCTTTGGTTATGTGCTTCTGGCATTACGGCTACGGATACTGTGCTCTTTCTATATATCAAATTTAAATGAAGTGCTATTTCTTGGGGAAAATGGTCACTCTCTGGTTGGATTTTTATAGAAAAATAATCAAATAAGTTCAAAAGGTCCTTACTGATTATTGTGTGATCTATAGTGGATTGTCTCTTTCCACTTAAAAAGGTAATTCCCGCTGGTTGGTCTCCCTTTGTGTTCCCGATCAAAATAACAAGGCCCAGGGATTCCAAGTCTTGCTTCCATTTGATTACTTCATGCCCGTTTTGACGTCCGTTCTTGTGAAGGTGACCCCCTATTAAATTACACTTAAAATCGCCAGACACTACCATCTCATAATTTTGATATATTACTTGCAAAGTTTTTATTAAGTTTATCAAATTTGACAATCTTTCCATTTTCTTTTTCTTTTCCAGATGAATGTAAATATTTAAAATCAATAACTTCCACAAGGCTGTGTGAGTGGGGCGCTTACAATCCAGTTTCATAACTTGTATCCAATTTACGCCGGAGTCCAGTTCCTCTACTTTCCAGTCGTGTTTTACCGTTATGTAAGTGGATAAACCCCCCCTAGGATGGCCATAATTTGAAACTTTGTCAGCCATAACATGGTATTCTTCATATCCTGCTATATGTCTTGGTGTTAAGTTCCATGTTTCTTGTAAGAGGATTATGGTGAAATTTCCCAAGTAGAAGATAGTCTCTTGATCTTGTTCCATTTCCCTAAACCACGTGGTGGGAGAGAGTTCTGTATCTGCTGGTGGGGGTTGTTCTGTTAGGGCCTTCATATCCTGGGAGAGTTCTGTATGTGCTGGGGGCCTGTATGCTCTGTGAGGTCCCTTTATATGCTGTGAGTGTTCTATATCTGCAAGGTATCTGTGGGTTCAGTGAGGGTCCTTAATATCCAGGGAGGATTATATATGTGCAGGGGCCTGCATGTTCTGTGTGGGCCCTTTATATTCTGGGAGCTTTCGGTATGTGCTGAGGATGTGTGTGTTCCATGAGCGCCCTTTATATCCAGAGAGAGTTCTGAATCTGCTGTGGGGCCTGTGTGTCTGTGAGGGCCCTTTATATCCTGGGAGAGTTCTGTATCTGCCGGGGAGGCTTGTGTGTTCTGTAAGGGCCCTTTATATCCTGGGACAGTTGTGCATCTGCTGGGGGACCTGTGTTTTTTATGAGAGTCTTTACATCCTGGGAGAGTTCTGTACCTGCTGGGAGCCCTGTGTGTTCCGTGTTCTATGCCAAGATACCCTCCGAGGTGATAATGTTCTCTACAAATTTACATAACATACCAGGGATCTTTATGTGCTGGGAAAGATCTGTATGTGCATGGGGGCCTCTGTGTTCTATGAGGGCCCTTTATATGCTGGGCGGAGTTCTGTATGTGCTGGGGGCTTGTGTGTTCTATGAGGGCCCTTTATATGCTAAACAGAGTTCTGTATGTGCTGTGGGCCTATGTGTTCTATGTGGGATTTTCTATGCAGGGCAGAGTTTTGTATGTGCTGGGGGCTTGTGTGTTCTATGAGGGCCCAATATATGCTGGGCAGACTTCTGTATGTGCTGGGGGTCCTGTGTGTTCTGTAAAACCCCTTTATATCCCCGGAGAGTTCTGCATGTGCTGGGGGCTTGTGTGTTCTATGAGGGCCTTTATATCCCGGGAGAGTTCTGTATGTGCTGGGGGCTTGTGTGTTCTATGAGGGCCCAATATATGCTGGGCAGCGTTCTGTATGTGCTGGGGGTCCTGTGTGTTCTATGAGGGCCTTTATATTCCGGGAGAGTTCTGTATGTGGTGGGGGACCTGTGTGTTCTGTAAAACCCCTTTATATCCCGGAAAAGTTCTGCATGTGCTGGGGGCCTGTGTGTTCTGTGAAGCTCCTTTATATCCCAGGAGAGTTCTATATATGCTGGGGGCTTGTGTGTTCTGTGAAGCCCCTTTACATCCCGGGAGAGTTCTGTATGTGCTGGGGGCCAGTGTGTTCTAAGAGGGCCTTTATATCCCGGGAGAGTTCTGCATGTGCTGGGGGCCTGTGTGTTCTGTGAAGCCCCTTTACATCCTCGGAGAGTTCTGTATGTGCTGGGGGGCTGTGTGTTCTGTGAAGCCCCTTTATATGCTGGTAGAGTTCTGTATGTGCTGGGGACCTGTGTGTTCTATGAGGGCCTTTACATCCCGGGAGAGTTCTGTATGTGCTGGGGACTTGTGTGTTCTACGAGGGCCATTATATCCCCGGAGAATTCTGTATGTGCTGGGGGACCTGTGTGTTCTATGAGGCCTTTATATGCTGGTAGAGTTCTGTATGTGCTGGGGGACCTGTGTATTCTATGAGGGCCTTTACATCCCGGGAGAGTTCTGTATTTGCTGGGGGACCTGTGTGTTCTATGAGGGCCTTTACATCCCAAGAGAGTTCTGTATGTGCTAGGGAACCTGTGTGTTCTATGAAGGCCTTTACATCCCGGGAGAGTTCTGTATGTGATGTGGGACCTGTGTCTTCTATGAGGGCCTTTATATCCCGGGAGAGTTCTGTATGTGCTGGTGGACCTGTGTGTTCTATGAGGGCCTTTATTTCCAGGGAGAGTTCTGTATGAGCTGGGGGCTTGTGTGTTCTATGAGGGCCCATTATATTCTGGGCAGAGTTCTGTATGTGCTGGGGGTCCTGTGTGTTCTATGAGGGCCTTTATATCCCAGGAGAGTTCTGAATGTGCTGGGGGACCTGTGTGTTCTATGAGGGCCTTTATATCACGGGAGAGTTCTGTATGTGCTGGGAGACCTGTGTGTTCTATGAGGGCCCAATATATGCTGGGCAGAGTTCTGCATGTGCTGGGGGACCTGTGTGTTCTATGAGGGTCTTTATATCCCGGGAGAGTTTTGTATGTGCTGGGGGGCCTGTTTGTTCTATGAGGGCCTTTACATCCCGGGAGAGTTCTGTATGTGCTGGGGGACCTGTGTGTTCTATGAGGGCCTTTATATCCCGGGAGAGTTTTGTATGTGCTGGGGGCTTGTGTGTTCTATGAGGGCCCATTATATGCTTGGCAGAGTTCTGTATGTGCTGGGGGTCCTGTGTGATCTATGAGGGCCTTTATATCCCGGGAGAGTTCTGTATGTGCGTGGGGACCTGTGTGTTCTATGAGGGGCTTTATATCCCGGGAGAGTTCTGTATGTGCTGGGGGCCTGTGTGTTCTGTGAAGCCCCTTTACATCCCGGTAGAGTTCTGTATGTGCTGGGAGCCTGTGTGTTCTGTGAAGCCCCTTTACATCCCAGGAGAGTACTGTATGTGCTGGGGGCCTGTGTGTTCTGTGAAGCCCCTTCACATCTCGGGAGAGTTCTGGATGTGCTGGGGGCCTGTGTGTTCTATGAGGGCCTTTATATCACGGGAGAGTTCTGTATGTGCTGGGGGCTTGTGTGTTCTATGAGGGCCCAATATATGCTGGGCAGAGTTCTGGATGTGCTGGGGGTCCTGTGTGTTCTATGAGGGCCTTTATATTCCGGGAGAGTTCTGTATGTGGTGGGGGACGTGTGTGTTCTGTAAAGCCCCTTTATATCCCTGGAGAGTTCTGTATGTGCTGGGGGCCTGTGTGTTCTGTGAAGCCCCTTTACATCCCAGGAAAGTTCTGTATGTGCTGGGGGCCTGTGTGTTCTGTGAAGCCCCTTTACATCCCGGGAGAGTTCTATATGTGCTGGGGGCGTGTGTGTTCTGTGAAGCCGCTTTACATCCCGGGAGAGTTCTGTATGTGCTGGGGGCCAGTGTGTTCTATGAGGGCCTTTATATCCCAGGAGAGTTCTGCATGTGCTGGGGGTCCTGTGTGTTCTATGAGGCCCTTTACATCCCGGGAGAGTTCTGTGTTCTGTATGTGCTGGGGGCCTGTGTGTTCTGTGAAGCCGCTTTACATCCCGGGAGAGTTCTGTATGTGCTGGGGGCCAGTGTGTTCTATGAGGGCCTTTATATCCCGGGAGAGTTCTGTATGTGCTGGTGGACCTGTGTGTTCTATGAGGGCCTTTATTTCCAGGGAGAGTTCTGTATGAGCTGGGGGCTTGTGTGTTCTATGAGGGCCCATTATATGCTGGGCAGAGTTCTGTATGTGCTGGGGGTCCTGTGTGTTCTATGAGGGCCTTTATATCCCAGGAGAGTTCTGAATGTGCTGGGGGACCTGTGTGTTCTATGAGGGCCTTTATATCACGGGAGAGTTCTGTATGTGCTGGGAGACCTGTGTGTTCTATGTGGGCCTTTAAATCCTTGGAGAGTTCTGTATGTGCTGGGTGACCTGTGTGTTCTATGAGGGCTTTTATTTCCCGGGAGAGTTCTGTGTGTGCTGGGGGCTTGTGTGTTCTATGAGGGCCCAATATATGCTGGGCAGAGTTCTGCATGTGCTGGGGGACCTGTGTGTTCTATGAGGGTCTTTATATCCCGGGAGAGTTCTGTATGTGCTGGGGGGCCTGTTTGTTCTATGAGGGCCTTTACATCCCGGGAGAGTTCTGTATGTGCTGGGGGACCTGTGTGTTCTATGAGGGCCTTTATATCCCGGGAGAGTTCTGTATATGCTGGGGGACCTGTGTGTTTTATGAGGATCTTTATATCCCGGGAGAGTTCTGTATGTGCGTGGGGACCTGTGTGTTCTATGAGGGGCTTTATATCCCGGGAGAGTTCTGTATGTGCTAGGGGCCTGTGTGTTCTGTGAAGCCCCTTTACATCCCAGTAGAGTTCTGTATGTGCTGGGAGCCTGTGTGTTCTGTGAAGCCCCTTTACATCCCAGGAGAGTACTGTATGTGCTGGGGGCCTGTGTGTTCTGTGAAGCCCCTTCACATCTCGGGAGAGTTCTGGATGTGCTGGGGGCCTGTGTGTTCTATGAGGACCTTTATATCCCGGGAGAGTTCTGTATGTGCTGGGGACTTGTGTGTTCTACGAGGGCCATTATATCCCCGGAGAATTCTGTATATGCTGGGGGACCTGTGTGTTCTATGAGGCCTTTACATCCCGGGAGAGTTCTGTATTTGCTGGGGGACCTGTGTGTTCTATGAGGGCCTTTACATCCCAAGAGAGTTCTGTATGTGCTAGGGAACCTGTGTGTTCTATGAAGGCCTTTACATCCCGGGAGAGTTCTGTTTGTGATGTGGGACCTGTGTCTTCTATGAGGGCCTTTATATCCCGGGAGAGTTCTGTATGTGCTGGTGGACCTGTGTGTTCTATGAGGGCCTTTATTTCCAGGGAGAGTTCTGTTTGTGATGTGGGACCTGTGTCTTCTATGAGGGCCTTTATATCCCGGGAGAGTTCTGTATTTGCTGGGGGACCTGTGTGTTCTATGAGGGCCTTTACATCCCAAGAGAGTTCTGTATGTGCTAGGGAACCTGTGTGTTCTATGAAGGCCTTTACATCCCGGGAGAGTTCTGTTTGTGATGTGGGACCTGTGTCTTCTATGAGGGCCTTTATATCCCGGGAGAGTTCTGTATGAGCTGGGGGCTTGTGTGTTCTATGAGGGCCCATTATATGCTGGGCAGAGTTCTGTATGTGCTGGGGGTCCTGTGTGTTCTATGAGGGCCTTTATATCCCAGGAGAGTTCTGTATGTGCTGGGGACTTGTGTGTTCTACGAGGGCCATTATATCCCCGGAGAATTCTGTATGTGCTGGGGGACCTGTGTGTTCTATGAGGCCTTTATATGCTGGTAGAGTTCTGTATGTGCTGGGGGACCTGTGTGTTCTATGAGGGCCTTTACATCCCGAGAGAGTTCTGTATTTGCTGGGGGACCTGTGTGTTATATGAGGGCCTTTACATCCCAAGAGAGTTCTGTATGTGCTAGGGAACCTGTGTGTTCTATGAAGGCCTTTACATCCCGGGAGAGTTCTTTATGTGATGTGGGACCTGTGTCTTCTATGAGGGCCTTTATATCCCGGGAGAGTTCTGTATGTGCTGGTGGACCTGTGTGTTCTATGAGGGCCTTTATTTCCAGGGAGAGTTCTGTATGAGCTGGGGGCTTGTGTGTTCTATGAGGGCCCATTATATGCTGGGCAGAGTTCTGTATGTGCTGGGGGTCCTGTGTGTTCTATGAGGGCCTTTATATCCCAGGAGAGTTCTGAATGTGCTGGGGGACCTGTGTGTTCTATGAGGGCCTTTATATCACGGGAGAGTTCTGTATGTGCTGGGAGACCTGTGTGTTCCATGTGGGCCTTTAAATCCTTGGAGAGTTCTGTATGTGCTGGGTGACCTGTGTGTTCTTTGAGGGCTTTTATTTCCTGGGAGAGTTCTGTGTGTGCTCGGGGCTTGTGTGTTCTATGAGGGCCCAATATATGCTGGGCAGAGTTCTGCATGTGCTGGGGGACCTGTGTGTTCTATGAGGGTCTTTATATCCCGGGAGAGTTCTGTATGTGCTGGGGGGCCTGTTTGTTCTATGAGGGCCTTTACATCCCGGGAGAGTTCTGTATGTGCTGGGGGACCTGTGTGTTCTATGAGTGCCTTTATATCCCGGGAGAGTTTTGTATGTGCTGGGGGCTTGTGTGTTCTATGAGGGCCCATTATATGCTTGGCAGAGTTCTGTATGTGCTGGGGGTCCTGTGTGATCTATGAGGGGCTTTATATCCCGGGAGAGTTCTGTATGTGCGTGGGGACCTGTGTGTTCTATGAGGGGCTTTATATCCCGGGAGAGTTCTGTATGTGCTGGGGGCCTGTGTGTTCTGTGAAGCCCCTTTACATCCCGGTAGAGTTCTGTATGTGCTGGGAGCCTGTGTGTTCTGTGAAGCCCCTTTACATCCCAGGAGAGTACTGTATGTGCTGGGGGCCTGTGTGTTCTGTGAAGCCCCTTCACATCTCGGGAGAGTTCTGGATGTGCTGGGGGCCTGTGTGTTCTATGAGGGCCTTTATATCCCGGGAGAGTTCTGTATGTGCTGGGGGCTTTTGTGTTCTATGAGGGCCCAATATATGCTGGGCAGAGTTCTGGATGTGCTGGGGGTCCTGTGTGTTCTATGAGGGCCTTTATATTCAGGGAGAGTTCTGTATGTGGTGGGGGACGTGTGTGTTCTGTAAAGCCCCTTTATATCCCTGGAGAGTTCTGTATGTGCTGGGGGCCTGTGTGTTCTGTGAAGCCCCTTTACATCCCAGGAAAGTTCTGTATGTGCTGGGGGCCTGTGTGTTCTGTGAAGCCCCTTTACATCCCGGGAGAGTTTTATATGTGCTGGGGGCTTGTGTGTTCTGTGAAGCCGTTTTACATCCCGGGAGAGTTCTGTATGTGCTGGGGGCCAGTGTGTTCTATGAGGGCCTTTATATCCCAGGAGAGTTCTGCATGTTCTGGGGGTCCTGTGTGTTCTATGAGGGCCTTTACATCCCGGGAGAGTTCTGTGTTCTGTATGTGCTGGGGGCCTGTGTGTTCTGTGAAGCCGCTTTACATCCCGGGAGAGTTCTGTATGTGCTGGGGGCCAGTGTGTTCTATGAGGGCCTTTATATCCCGGGAGAGTTCTGTATGAGCTGGGGGCTTGTGTGTTCTATGAGGGCCCATTATATGCTGGGCAGAGTTCTGTATGTGCTGGGGGTCCTGTGTGGTCTATGAGGGCCTTTTTATCCCAGGAGAGTTCTGAATGTGCTGGGAGACCTGTGTGTTCTATGAGGGCCTTTATATCACGGGAGAGTTCTGTATGTGCTGGGAGACCTGTGTGTTCTATGTGGGCCTTTAAATCCTTGGAGAGTTCTGTATGTGCTGGGTGACCTGTGTGTTCTATGAGGGCTTTTATTTCCCGGGAGAGTTCTGTGTGTGCTGGGGGCTTGTGTGTTCTATGAGGGCCCAATATATGCTGGGCAGAGTTCTGCATGTGCTGGGGGACCTGTGTGTTCTATGAGGGTCTTTATATCCCGGGAGAGTTCTGTATGTGCTGGGGGGCCTGTTTGTTCTATGAGGGCCTTTACATCCCGGGAGAGTTCTGTATGTGCTGGGGGACCTGTGTGTTCTATGAGGGCCTTTATATCCCGGGAGAGTTTTGTATGTGCTGGGGGCTTGTGTGTTATTTGAGGGCCCATTATATGCTTGGCAGAGTTCTGTATGTGCTGGGGGTCCTGTGTGATCTATGAGGGCCTTTATATCCCGGGAGAGTTCTGTATATGCTGGGGGACCTGTGTGTTCTATGAGCATCTTTATATCCCGGGAGAGTTCTGTATGTGCGTGGGGACCTGTGTGTTCTATGAGGGGCTTTATATCCCGGGAGAGTTCTGTATGTGCTGGGGGCCTGTGTGTTCTGTGAAGCCCCTTTACATCCCGGTAGAGTTCTGTATGTGCTGGGAGCCTGTGTGTTCTGTGAAGCCCCTTTACATCCCAGGAGAGTACTGTATGTGCTGGGGGCCTGTGTGTTCTGTGAAGCCCCTTCACATCTCGGGAGAGTTCTGGATGTGCTGGGGGCCTGTGTGTTCTATGAGGGCCTTTATATCCCGGGAGAGTTCTGTATGTGCTGGGGGCTTGTGTGTTCTATGAGGGCCCAATATATGCTGGGCAGAGTTCTGGATGTGCTGGGGGTCCTGTGTGTTCTATGAGGGCCTTTATATTCCGGGAGAGTTCTGTATGTGGTGGGGGACGTGTGTGTTCTCTAAAGCCCCTCTATATCCCCGGAGAGTTCTGTATGTGCTGGGGGCCTGTGTGTTCTGTGAAGCCCCTTTACATCCCAGGAAAGTTCTGTATGTGCTGGGGGCCTGTGTGTTCTGTGAAGCCCCTTTACATCCCGGGAGAGTTCTAAATGTGCTGGGGGCTTGTGTGTTCTGTGAAGCCGCTTTACATCCCGGGAGAGTTCTGTATGTGCTGGGGGCCAGTGTGTTCTATGAGGGCCTTTATATCCCAGGAGAGTTCTGCATGTGCTGGGGGTCCTGTGTGTTCTATGAGGGCCTTTACATCCCGGGAGAGTTCTGTGTTCTGTATGTGCTGGGGGCCTGTGTGTTCTGTGAAGCCTCTTTACATCCCGGGAGAGTTCTGTTTGTGCTGGGGGCCGGTGTGTTCTGTAAAGCCCCTTTACATCCCGGGAGAGTTCTGCATGTGCTGGGGGCCGGTGTGTTCTGTGAAACCCCTTTACATCCTCGGAGAGTTCTGCATGTGCTGGGGGCCTGTGTGTTCTGTGAAGCCCCTTTATATCTCGGGAGAGTTCTGTATGTGCAGGGGACCTGTGTGTTCTATGAGGGCCTTTATATCCCGGGAGAGTTCTGTATGTGCTGTGGGCCTGTGTGTTCTGTGAAGCCCCTTTATATCCTGGGAGAGTTCTGTATGTCCTGGGGGCCTGTGTGTTCTATGAGGGCCTTTATATCCCGGGAGAGTTCTGCATGTGCTGGGGGTCCTGTGTGTTATATGAGGGCCTTTAATTCCCGGGAGAGTTCTGTATGTGCTGGGGGCCTGTCTGTTCTGTGAAGCCTCTTTACATCCCGGTAGAGCTCTTTATGTGCTGGGGGACCTGTGTGTTCTATGAGGGCCTTTATATCCCGGGAGAGTTCTGTATGTGCTGGGGGCTTGTGTGTTCTCTGAGGGCCCATTATATGCTTGGCAGAGTTCTGTATGTGCTGGGGGTCCTGTGTGTTCTATGAGGACCTTAATATCCCAGGAGAGTTCTGTATGTGCTGGGGGACCTGTGTGTTCTATGAGGGCCTTTATATCCCGGGAGAGTTCTGTATGTGCTGGGGGCCTGTCTGTTCTGTGAAGCCTCTTTACATCCCGGTAGAGCTCTTTATGTGCTGGGGGACCTGTGTGTTCTATGAGGGCCTTTATATCCCGGGAGAGTTCTGTATGTGCTGGGGGCTTGTGTGTTCTCTGAGGGCCCATTATATGCTTGGCAGATTTCTGTATGTGCTGGGGGTCCTGTGTGTTCTATGAGGACCTTAATATCCCATGAGAGTTCTGTATGTGCTGGGGGACCTGTGTGTTCTATGAGGGCCTTTATATCCCGGGAGAGTTCTGTATGTGCTGGGGGCCTGTGTGTTTTGTGAAGCCCCTTTACATCCCGGTAGAGTTCTGTATGTGCTGCGGGCCTGTGTGTTCTATGAGGGCCTTTATATCCCGGGAGAGTTCTGTATGTTCTTTGGGACCTGTGTGTTCTATGATGCCCCTTTACATCCCGGGAGAGTTCTGTATGTGCCGGGGGACCTGTGTGTTCTATGAGGGCCTTTATATCCCCGGAAAGTTCTGTATGTGCTGGGGGCTTTTGTGTTCTATGAGGGCCCAATATATGCTGGGCAGAGTTCTGTATGTGCTGGGGGTCCTGTGTGTTCTATGAGGGCCTTTATATCCCGTGAGAATTCTGTATGTGGTGGGGGACCGGTGTGTTCTGTGAGGGCCCATTAGATGCTTGGCAGAGTTCTGTATGTGCTGGGGGTCCTGTGTGTTCTATGAGGGCCTTTATATCCCGGGAGAGTTCTGTATGTGCTGGGGGACCGGTGTGTTCTATGAGGACCTTTATATCCCGGGAGAGTTCTGTATGTGCTGGGGGACCTGTGTGTTCTATGAGGGCCTTTATATCCTGGGAGTTCTGTATGTGCTGGGTGCCTGTGTGTTCTGTGAAGCTCCTTTACATCCCGGTAGAGTTCTGTATGTGCTGGGGGCCTGTGTGTTCTATGAGGGCCTTTATATCCTGGGAGAGTTCTGTATGTGCTGGGGGACCGCTGTGTTCTATGAGGACCTTTATATCCCGGGAGAGTTCTGTATGTGCTGGGGGACCGGTGTGTTCTATGAGGACCTTTATATCCCGGGAGAGTTCTGTATGTGCTGGGGGACCTGTGTGTTCTATGAGGGCCTTTATATCCTGGGAGTTCTGTATGTGCTGGGGGCCTGTGTGTTCTGTGAAGCTCCTTTACATCCCGGTAGAGTTCTGTATGTGCTGGGGGCCTGTGTGTTCTGTGAAGCTCCTTTACATCCCGGTAGAGTTCTGTATGTGCTGGGGGCCTGTGTGTTCTGTGAAGCCCCTTTACATCCCGGGAGAGTTCTGTATGTGCTGGGGGCCTGTGTGTTCTGTGAAGCCCCTTTACATCCCGGGAGAGTTCTGTATGTGCTGGTGGCTGTGTGTTCTATTACGGCCTTTATATC
The DNA here is from genome assembly GCF_964204655.1 of Triturus cristatus. Lineage (NCBI taxonomy): Eukaryota > Metazoa > Chordata > Amphibia > Caudata > Salamandridae > Triturus > Triturus cristatus. The sequence goes on from NC_140595.1 coordinate 791,474,309, forward strand.
CCGGGAGAGTTCTCCATGTGCTGGGCGGCCTGCCTTTCCTGCTTGCAGCTGTTAGTGTTCAATGACCCGATATGGAACTGATGGGAAATCACTCAGTCATTGATTTGTGCTTCTAATGCATTACATTCCTTAAGAGAATTAGTGAGTTGACATTTAAAAGTGATTATTGAACTCAGAACCCCCCTTGTGGCAAAAGAAATCTATTATAACTAATTTATGAACTCTGTGACCCCGGTGGATGGAGTACGTCATCACTAAAGTTTACACAAATGGACAGGGCGCGCAGCAAGCGACAACATGTCACAACCACTTGATTTTCTGCTTATTGCTGCTCATTACACTTCTCAGCCTATGTGGGAGGAGCTTTGCTCTCCTGTTGGTGACTAGCTTTGCTGAATAGACCAGTCTGCAAGGACCTTGTTTTACCCAACCGTGCCCGGTGAAATTCCACTTCCAGCTTCTCTCCAGCACTCCTTGACAAAGCTGGTGGACAGTCTGACTCAACAGCGGCAGCATCCGCTCCTCCACCCTTTCTGGGCGGGGCCAAAACTAATTTGCATTTGGTTGGTCCCTCTCTGTAATAGCTTTGAGAGGTTAAAAACGATGGACGGGAATTTGGGTCAAAACGATTACAAGTAAAACAAGCATTGGCATAGCCAATAGGTCTTGCTTTTGGGACCTTATCAGTATTTAGTTATGGAGCACAATATCCTTGGTGCAACAACATCAACTGTTGCATGGCTAAACACTTATAAAGTCCCAAAGGCGATACCTATTGGCTATGCCAATGTTTGTTCATATTTGGGGCCTCGTTTCGAAGGCTGAGCAATTTCCGGTGCTAATTGTCTTCACAGTTACACAACAGGCATTGGAGCCGCTCTTTCATACACGTGCCCTCATTACAAATGCTGAGTAATTTATGTTGAAAACTGCGCATCTGGTAAACACCAAAACAATACGGTATTATATTTCAGAGGCACACAATTTGTACTTTATTCTAAGTTTCAGACTGGAAAGAAGATAATGCCTGTGTTTTCCCCCCTGTTCTGAGGTGCATATACTTGGATTGTGTGCAGTTTGCACACACTATTTATTGGTTTTGCCTGGTGAGCATTGTGCACAGCTGTGTCCCAAGTCAGAATCCATACTTGGGTGCAAATTACTGAGAAAACCTGCCTAGGGGAGTGGGGGGGGGGAGAAAGTGAAGAAAGAGGCATGGCACGGAATCAACTCTAGGCGGGCTCAGTATTCGACAACCTCAGCATTTCGCAGCTCTGCTGGTCGCTTCCTAAGAAAACCTATAGAACATTACGTACCTGTAACGTTATTCATTCATTCATTTATACAAATTATGCACACTTTTCCTGTGTTTGTCCCCAGCGTGGAGTTCCATGCATTCCTGAGATTCAATGCGGTCTCTCGTTTTCTCACCTAAGAATCTTCTCTTAACAGTGCATTTTCTTAATAAAATTAGCTAACGGTGGGACTGATTTATTTTTTCGTTTATGGAAAATGTATTTTTTTCCCGCTTACGTGCCACGTACCCACAGTACATAATACACCAAAGTTTATTCCATCTCCCACAGCCCCACCCCAGCCCGAATATATTTCCAGGTAATGATGCAAAAGCTTTGCTTTCACCTTGTAAACGTCCTCTGATACAAGCCTGTCTCTCGGCTTCAAGTAGAAACCGCCCATCTCGACAACATGCAGGCTACAGCTCTCCAAAATGATTTATTTCCCTTCGCTTGCCCAATCCCTCTGCAGTACAAGTGCAATTAGAGTTAATTTAGAGTTCACGAAACATAATAACTATGGGACTGTTTTCCTAGTCATGTGTCATATTTATGTGCTGAAGTTAAATATTTTATGCGGATTTGATTGTTGTTTTGAAAGCGCTCGAGAGCGCAGAGGGCTCTCTGCTGTCACGCACCTCCAGGCCGCAGCTAAGGTCTGCAGGGCGAATTTTAATAGCAAGTGAAGGTAAAAGGTTCGGGTAGGGAACCTCTGCCAAAGCTCGCATGATTACCACATACAGATAAGGTGAAGGTTCAAATAAATATGATAGTTTAATACTTTGATCTTGTCTTTATATTTGTGTGTTTATGCCTTTTGAGTGAGTAGAGTTCTAAGGCTGTTTGTCTCTTGAAACTGATAAGGTTCCTACAAATCCTGTCTACTAAAGAAAAGTAATGCTTGTTGAAAAACTATAGACAACATTACAATTTCTCTATCCCAACCCAAAACAATTAAAACTGTATGCAGTTGTTGGGAGGACCGGCTGAAGACATGGCTAAGACTTGGCAAGCGCAGGGAAACCCTACTCTCAGCTCACTAGACTAGTGCTGAGTCCATCTCGGGGATAACAAGCATTGGCCGCGATCTGCTGTGGTGGGGAGGGGGGGAGAAGCGGGAGTTGTGTACACGCGCTAAAAGAAAAACAAGCACACGAGTGGTGTGTGCGTGGAAAGAAGCCCGGGAGTTGTGTGCGCACGCACGCCACGAAATTAATCGCGATCTTGATGCACTTAATGACCCGTGACCGCGGCTGCGCGCGTGCACGCGCGCGAAACCGCAAGCTGGTGGCCAAAGCCTGAGGTAGCAGCACTTTGAAAACCCGCTTTCTAAATGTCTCGCAGAGCAACGCATGCGCTGGCTCAGGCGAGACCTAAAAAATTATAATGAAAGCATTTCACCCTTTGCCTTTTGTGCTCAATGAGTCTCCCTAAGAAGGAGAACTGGGTCTTGGGTTTGCTGTGACACAGGAGTCAGGCTGCACCCCCCTGCACTGATAAAGACCAGCAAGGTTGAAACGTGTCTGGGTTGCTCGTGCGCCCCTTTAGAGGGAATGTGGCCTAGTATTCTGGGTGCACTGTGCCTTTGAGAGAGGGCCAAGGCTGATTTCAGCACAGTTGATCCTTATCTGTAATGGCACAGATGATCTAAAAACGATGGATTGGAATGCAGTTCAGAGTGATTGCTAGCAGGTGTGATGGAGTCTGACATTTCTTGTACTACTCTGTCGCTGTCTTGTTTGTACCTCTATTGATGGAGTCGAATACTCTCTGCATGCAGACAGTGCACTCACTTAAACATTGGGTTCAGAAGGACCTCCGGTGCGCACTCTTGCCATTGTGGTTCTTCTCTCAGCTTCTTTGCTGTTGATTCCTCTTGTGTGTCTTGAGGGTGCAGGAGACCCTTCGCCAGAAATATTATGAGCAGATCGGAAAGAGAGTGAAACCTGCTCTGACAATATAGGCCTCGCCTTTGCAGTGTGTTTTATCCACAGAGTAGCTGTGAACCCTTGTTTACACCAACTACTTACTTGGGTTTACTGCTTCCACCTCTCTGACCAACAGCTGTCGAGATCTGTTTATTGATTGGCATCTTAGCATGGAGGTCTATGAAGAGTATTCACCACCATGTATGTAGAGTATGTCATTGAAACGTTGCCCTTGCTTTATCGATGAAGTGTTGGACACCAAAAGTGAAAAAAAGGACTAATGATCAGCTATAAACTGGAGACAAAGTCCAGCGTACCGCGACACCTGTCAATAAGCCCATCTAGACAGGCAGGACCAGCAAAGACATGACAACAAACGTACAACCTGGAGAAAAGATTGCCTACAGGAGTGAGGGGCAGATGTGGGTTTCTTCAAGACCAGCTTATCCTTGCACAGGGTACTTTCCCCAAAGAGCGAAACCTGGCGTAGTCAAATAAGATGAAAACACACAACCCTAGTAATTATGATTAGATTAGGATTAAATTACATTAGGATTAGACTACATTACATTAGATTAGATTAAATTGGATTAAATTAGATTAGATTACATTACATTAGATTACATTAAAATAGGATTCGTTTAGATTAGAATTGTATTTGATTAGGATAGATTGCATTAGATTAGATTAGAATATATTAGATTAGAATAGGATTAGATTGGAATAGAATTGGATTAGATTACTAATAGAATAGATCAGGATTTGATTAGATTAGATTAGATTAGGATCGGGTTAGGATTAGATTATAGAGGTGTAAAAATGACTGGAAACCCCAGTTCGCGGGTACTATATCGCTATTACAATAACACACTTGATGCTGCAGTCGTAAGGTGTTAAAGCGAACCATATTCTTGCTTCACTCTGCTCAACACAGACAGATAGTTGTGCATTACAAATAAACAATGTAAACATTTGGAACTCATTTTCTAGGACCTTCAGGTGGTGGATGGCAAACAACCTTTTAAACTTAAAACATCTAAATCTAAGATCTTCTTACCATGACCGACCTTGTGCCACCACCTCCTGCCCTTTAAAAATCTCTCCAGTGGGTTTTGTATTTCCTTTATTCGGGGTTTGTTCAATCTCTACAGTTACTTCCTAGGTGATAGTTTGTTCTCTAAAAATACAGTAAAATCGCATAACATTGCATTTGCACAGAGGGGTCCTTGTATGTCCAGAAGTATCCCTGTTTATGCTGAGGGAGCTTGCTTTGTGCCAGGTGCCACACGTGTGCTAGGAAGTGCTTATATTCTCTGTTGCCCCCCTTCGTTGGCTGAGGGTGCTCAGTGTATGCCTGTGCACCTTATATTTGCCCTCTGGGTTTGCTGAAAGACCGTCTTTGTGTTGGGTGCTACATGCCTGCTTGAAAGCGCCTGTATGCTTTACGACCCCTCATATGAGCTGATGCCCCCTTAATGGACTGAAGGCTCTGAGCATGTGCCGTGCTGCCCACTGTGTACCTTATGGGTGTTCTCACAGAGCCTTCTTTGTGCTGGGTGCCAGGCGTGTACTAGGAAGTGCTTGGAGCTCGATGACCCCTTATATGAGCTGATGGCCCCTTTCTGGACTAAAGGCTCTGAGTACACGCCTGTGTGCCCACTGTCTGCCCTCTGGGGGTGCTGAGGGAGCCCTCTTTGTTCTGGGTGCCAGGCGTGTACTAGGAAGTGCTTGGAGCTCGATGACCCCTTATATGAGCTGATGGCCCCTTCCTGGACTAAAGGCTCTGAGTATATGCCTTGGTGCCCACTGTGTACCATGTGGGTGTGCTGATGGAACCCTCTTTGTGCTGGGTGCCACGCGTGTATTAGGAAGTGCTTGGAGCTCGATGACCCCTTATATGAGCTGATGTTCCCTTCTTGGACTGAAGGCTCTGAGTACACGCCTGTGTGCCCACTGTATACCCTCTGGGAGTGCTGAGGGATCCCTCTTTGTGCTGGGTGCTACATGTGTACTAGGAAGTGCTTGGAGCTCGATGACCCCTTATATGAGCTGATGGCCCCTTCTTGGACTGAAGGCTCTGAGTACACGCCTGTGTGCCCACTGTCTGCTCTCTGGGGGTGCTGAGGGAGCCCTCTTTGTGCTGGGTGCTACATGTGTACTAGGAAGTGCTTGGAGCTCGATGACCCCTTAAATGAGCTGATGGCCCCTTCTTGGACTGAAGGCTCTGAGTACACGCCTGTGTGCCCACTGTCTGCCCTCTGGGAGTGCTGAGGGATCCCTCTTTGTGCTGGGTGCTACATGTGTACTAGGAAGTGCTTGGAGCTCGATGACCCTTTATATGAGGTGATGTTCCCTTCTTGGACTAAAGGCTCTGAGTATATATAGGCCTTGGTGCCCACTGTGGACCATGTGGGTGTGCTGAGGGAGCCCTCTTTGTGCTGGGTGCCACATGTGTACTAGGAAGTGCTTGGAGCTCGATGACCCCTTATATGAGCTGATGGCCCCTTCTTGGACTGAAGGCTCTGAGTACACGCCTGTGTGCCCACTGTCTGCCCTCTGGGGGTGCTGAGGGAGCCCTCTTTGTGCTGGGCGCCAGGCGTGTAGTAGGAAGTGCTTGTAGCTCAATGAGCTGATGACCCTTCTTAGACTGAAGGCTCTAAATATATGCCTTGGTGCCCACTGTGTGCCCCCCTGGGGGTGCTGAGGGAGGGGGTACTAGGAAGTGCTTTTAGCTCTACGACCCCCTTATGTAAGCTGATCTCCCCCTTCTTGGACCGTGGCTCTGAGTATATGCCTGTGTGTCCTGCATGTGCCCTCTGGGTGTGCTCACAGAGCCCTCTGTGTGCTGTGTGCCACACGTGTACAGAAAGCACCTGCATGCTTTACGACCACTTATGTGAGCTGATGGCCCCCATCGTGGGCTCTGAGTATGAGCCCTCCATGTGCTCTCTGGGTGTGCTGAGGGAGCACTCATTTTGCTGGGTGCCACACGTGTGCTAGGAGCCGCTTGTATGCTCCACAACCCCATATTTAAGCTGATCCCCCCTTCTTGAGCTGGGGATCTCTGTGTGTGTCTGGGAGCCCTCTGTGTGCCCTCTGGCTGTGCTGAAGGGCTCGTGTGGACGCTGCTGGTCCCTGTGAGTACTGGGTACACTGATTTCCACTGCACTGATTTCCACTTCACTGATATCCACTGCATGCATTGAGAAGTCCCCACACATTCCGAGGGACTGCATGTGTGGAGGGACCGCTGCATGTGTTTGAGGGAACCCTCGCGTGCTGAGGACAGAAATGTGTGTGTGCTTGCTGATGAACTGTAGTGTCTGCTTAGGGGTTCCATGTATTTTCAGACTGGAGTATGTGCCAGTATGACCTGCATATGCTGAAGGGTCCCGGTGTGTGACCCGAGCCATGTTGATGCACCCTGCACATGCTGTAGGGCTCTGTATGTAGAGGGTCTTTGTGGTGAAAAGTCCCAGAAAGTGTTCAGAGGTGCCTGCCTGTGCTGTGGGAGACCCTATATGTCCTGAAGCAACCTATATGTAAGAAGGACCGCTGTGTGTGCACAGGGCCTACGTGAGTGCAGCGTCCCATGTGTAGTGACTGAGCAGCCCCCTATCAGGCGAGGGGCTATCGCTTGTGCTGAGAGTTACACTACATGGGGTTAGGGAGCCAGTGTATGAGGGCTAGCACCCTGTTAGTGCAGAGGAGTCCCTGTATGTGCAAACGTGCCCCTGTGTTAACCAAGTGCCTCTATATGTGCTGCAGGTTCACCTGTATATGCTGCGGTGCACAGAGCCCCCGTGCCCCTGTGTTTGTGCCATAGGGCCTGTATGCACACCGCATGAAGAAGCTGTATGCATTAAAGGGCCCCTGTGTGGAAGGCGAGAGCCTGAATGAGGTGAACTACCCTTGAAGGTGCTAAGGAGTCCATGCCTGTAATATAGGGGACACTGTATGTGTTGAGGGTCCCTGAATGGAGCGAAGTGCCCTTGTCAGTGCTAAGGGGTTCCTGCAGGTGTAAATATAGCAGTGTGTGTGCCAAGGCCCTTGCGTGTGCTGAGGGCCCTCCTGTGTGTGTCAAGGAGTCCATGTTTGTGCTGCGGGGCCCCTGAGTGTGCCAAGGCCCTTGCCTGTGCTGAGGGCCCCTGAGTGTTCCAAGGCCCTTGCCTGAGCTGAGGGCCCTCCTGTGTGTGTCAAGGAGTCCATGTTTGTGCTGCGCGCCCCCCGAGTGTGCCGATGACCCCCATGTATAGGACCTATGGAACCCTTGTGTGTGAAGTGTGCAGCCCCTGTACATGCCTTGTAGAACCCCCATGTTTTCTTGATCAACACCCTTTATGTGCGCATTGGAGACCCTATATGTGTGCTGCATTGCACCTGTGAGTTATACGTGTGCTGCAGCTCACCAGGCCCTGTAGATAACCTCTCTTCTGCATTTTAGATGGCCCTTGTAAATGCCTTTTATTTGGGGTCCCTGTATGTACTACAATACACGTGTGCGATGAACCCCCTACATCTGGGATATGGAACTTCCCTAGCTGCATTATGGGGCCCCTCTGTGTATTATCAACACCTTGTAAGTGAGCTCTGTATCTGCTGTGTGGACTACATGTATGTGTTATTGGACCCTCGATTGGACTAAGGTGAGCGCCTGTAACAGTGATGGAAATCTCCCGTGTGCTTGTTATGTGAGTTGTATGTGCGCCATGGACCATCTATGTGTGCGTCATCAAGCGCAGGCGTGTACGTGCAAAGCCCCTGCATGCGCAGTAGGGGACCCCGTATGTGCATGAATAATGTCCTGTGTGTGTGTCACGGAGCTCCAGTGTATGTATCCATGAACTTCTGTCTGTGCCCTATGGAGACGCTGCATGTGACCTATGCAGCCATTCTGTGTTCTGAAGGCCTCGCACGTGCACTCTGGAGCCCCAGTGTGTGTGTCATGGTGCCTTTGCAAGTGCACAATTGTACTCTTGTGAAGGTGCTCCCAACCTATGTTGCATCTGGTTCCTGCACGTGCAGCTTGAAAAATGGAAACCAGAGCTGTTCTAGGAGCACACGAGTTGCAGCTGCACATGGGTCCAATCTCCCACAAAGGCTTACAAAGTCGTTTCCCATCACTTAGTCTTAAGAAAAATGTAACTGGGCAACAGTATGAGTGGCCGCACAAGCGTTAGACTGTGTTTCAAAGAAAAGACAAACATGTTTGTCTTTAAAAGGCCATATTTAGCACCTTTTGTAATTCATCTGTAAACCTTCACAATACGTTTTGCACATCTGCTTAGTATTCAAATCTTTTGCACAGTATGCACAGTATGTGAAAACGTTTTCCAGTTACATTTAAAAGGTATCATTAGCTTAAAGGCCATGTGCAGTCGATGCAACAGGCTGCATTTTTAAAGTGCAAATTTTTGTCTACATTCCTAAATTTTTTTCTAACTTTTGCTAGGAAAAAGCTATAAACATAATTTTTGGAACATGTAGGTAAACACATACAAGAGAATCACTTGAACCGTTAGATTTTGTATAATTCTCACTATATATCACTATTTATATGACTATTGTGTGTTTTCATATTTCCTTTCTAGGTTTTGTCTAAAGATAAGAAAAAGGCATAATTGTTTGCCTCTGGCAGAGTTCCAAATATTTGCCAAAGTTCATATCTCATTGCCTCTGAAACATCTGGCCTTCTGCCAAGCTTTAAAGGCTGGAGCATAATGGACTCAAAATAGGGAGCTCTCCTTCGTCCAAATCTTTTCACTGTCAACATAACCAATGACACCTTGCTTCCTATGTCTTAAAAGGTCTTTCCGGCCTCATTGGAACCCGTCCAAGAAGGTTGGGGGAAGCAAGTGTATCCTGTAGGTCTCTACATCTGAGGGTCTTCATTTTGTGTCAGTTTAATCATTACATTGTCTTCCTTTCTGCTGAATTGTTTTGCATTCTTAACTTATTTTTTGTCCGCATAGGCACTTGTAGAGCCCAAACCTAGCCAGAGAATACGCCAGCTAAGCTATGGCACGGAGCACCAACGTATGATTCAGCATTGTTTGCAAGAGGCAGGGTTTTCATTGGTAATGGGTTCTGTAATGTTCTTTTGGTGTTCCTGTAGATGTCCCACATAAAACTCTCGCTGAGAAGACTAGGCTGCTGGTCCCAAGACATCAGAAATGAGACAGGAATTCCTCACAGAAACCTGCTTATGTAATATGAAATAGATTATTTTGCCTTTGTAGGATCTCAGCCACAGCTCACATCAAACTGAGGCCTCTCTCTTTCACAGCTTCATAATCAGGCTTCCTATACCCTGTGTGCACAGTACAGAGCCCCTGCATGTGCACTATGGAACCCTGTGTGTGGTAATGAAACTCCAATATGTGTATTATGGAGCTTCTGTGAGTATGCTATGGAGGCCCAGTAGATGAATTCAGGAGCCCCTATACATGCCTCTTGGACCCATGTATGTGCATTATGGAAGCCATGCTTATGGAGCCCTTGTATATGCAGCTTTGATATATCCAATACTGTGCTCCTCGCTTGGGCCGTTGAGCCCATGTGTTAGTGTTACGGTACCACTGTGGTTGTGGTCTCGTGCCCTGTATCTGCCCTGTGGATCTCCTGTGTCTTTCCTGTGGAGTCTCCGTGAATGCCCTGTGCACCCTACCTAGTATGTTCTCTATAGACCACCTGCATGTTCTGATCTCATCGTTCGGCCCATCATGTCTAATTGACATGTTTTCCAGGGCTATGCGATACCTCGCAGACAGACATTCCTTCACCCATGTACAGTACAGCTCTGCACCGCCACTGGCATATATTCTATGTGAGACGGAACTGGACCTGTCGCAACATCCTTCTCCGGAAGGGCAGGGGCAGTCATCTTGCTGGCCCTTTGAAAAGCAGCGAAGACTTGGAGCCCAAGACAAGTGCATTTTTAGTGCAAAATTGCTGATATGGCCAGATAGCTGACATGGCAGTGGGTAGAGCTGCTCTCTGAAGGTCTAGATCTCACAGAAGGTGCCCTATTGTACGAGTTAGGATCCAGTACGTCAACCAGAAGATGGCCATTGGACAATGCCATCTCTTATTGACCAGTCTCTGGACATGAGTTGGAAACTTCTCAGGTGCTGCTCTCTCATTATGACCTGGACAAAGCTCTCCTGGCCAAAGGTGCTTGTTAACAATAGTGTTTTTGCATGATTGAAGGTGTCTCAGGTTTTGTGTGCTAGTCATCAGGCAAGTTATACCAGAACTAGTTAGACTTGTTTCTCCTACAGTTTGCAAAGAGAGGATGGGGAAAAAATGATACATTGAGACCTTTAACCCACCCTCATCCCAAAACATTCAAAGTGGAAAGGAGAGAGACCATCCCTGATGATGCACGCCACCTTCGGACCATGTCTACAGACTGTGGCTCAGGCTGACAATGCAGTAGGACTGTCATGTTTCCTGTCGCAAGGGGTTAGCACTCGCTGGACACAGTGGACATCTTTGTGGCCTGGGAGGCGTCCAGTGATTGGTCCGTAGAGGATGGAGAGATCAGAGTGCTGAACACCGCTGCGTCGTCTTCATTGCGTGGTAACCCGCTGCTCTCCTTCTTCTTCTGGCAGGGCAATGAGGCACGTGAGAAGAATGAAGGGACGCACATCAGAATGCCGCTTCCAGCCAGAATGAATCCCCCACAGACGATAAACGAGACTCTAAAATCCCCTGTAAGGTCCCTGAGGAATCCTGTAAACCGTGATGAGGGAGACAAAGATAGAGATGGTTGTCAGACACGAGGACTGCAGACAACGAGCCACCTAGCCAAACTCATCTCACTGTCCCTCAGGTGTCTTGACTGTTCATCCGAGCCCCTCCTAACTCTTTTCAAGCACCTCCTAATATTCCCAGTCTTTTCACATTTCCCCATCAACACTCCCAAGTTTTCCAATCAACATCACAACTGTCTGCGTCTAAGCTACTTCATATCCCCTTCAATCTCCTTCCAGTGCTCCCCCAACTGTCCAGCTCCTTCTAGTGCCCTCTCATTCCTGCCCTAGTTCCTTCATCTCATTTCTGCCTTCTTGAATGTCCCTCTCCTCTAAATTCCAGCCCACCACATTACAGAGACTAATCTCCTTTCCATCTACTTAGAGCCCCATTAAATGTCAGAGAAGTCTCAGATGAGCATGCTGGTTGAACGGGGTGGCTCCTAGAAGAGCCGTGGGGTCTCAGTGAGGTGGAAAGTGAGTGTTCACACTCCCTACTGTCGGTAAAGGATTCTGGACAATGTTTGTTCTGTGGAATACAACAAACATAAGAGTATCCCTCTGTCATAAATAAATAAATTTCACATTTGTAAAGCACAAACTTATCACCCCTAAAGGTATCCAGGCCCTGGAGGGCTGTCGGGGAGGTTAAGTGAGTTATTGCCCAGAGTCACATGATGCTGAGGTGAGCTGCCGCCAGTGCCGTGGATCGAACTGTGAGCCCCATGCTCTGGAGTCAGCAGCTCTGGCCACTGCACCACACCTCTCCTTCAAATGAGAGAAAGGGTGCGTTCCACGACTAGACACCACCTCTGTGAGAAGACGGAAAAACGAAAAAGAATCCTTTTTTATATATAACCTTTTTTATAATCACACCCACTCTAACAGTGGTATGGGCTAAACATGCAAAGGCTGTGTTAAGGAGATCTACCTATGGCATCAGAACGAAAATCTACAGTCCTTGCACTGTGGTTGGGGCATTTATTTTTATATTGCCCCCTTCCAGAAGTGCCCTAGCCTATCTTCTTTGCGAAACACAAGGCCAAATGTGGGCTTCATGTATTGACACTTTGATTGTTCACTAAATCTTTAAAGTACAGTGCACAGACATGCATGGCGCTCCTAGGAAATTGATGGATAGCTCAGCATGTCCTCACTCAAGCTGATTGCTGATTGTATGGCCACTGAGGTGTTCCCAGCTTGTGAAGGTGCTTTTGAATCCAGTTCTGTTAACAGACAGGAATCTGTCAACAATGAGGATGGGGTCTTTTTCTTTCATTTTTCGGCTGGTGCATGTCAACACATGTACAGATTTGTTCATGCTGCTCGGCTTTCTTCATCAATAGGATGGGTGACAGCCACAGAGTTGATGCTAGAGGCTTTCTGAAACTCGCTCCCCACCTGTGAAGTGGGCAGAAGAAGTGTTACAGAACAGATGGTGTGAAGTGGCATTAATAGGTATCTAAAATCTGCCTGTTTCCCTTTGAGACAATGAATTCCTCGCCAAGTTTTATATTTTGAGGATGCCTATTAGGCCATCGTTGGCAAGACAACATTGTTGTCTGAAGTAAAGAAGTTCATGAATTTGTCAACTGATAAGAGTCTGAGTCAGGTGTGATGGGACATCAGGCTTCCATGTTTGAATCACCATGGTGAGCGGTGGATTTAAAACATCCAACAGTGATGAGCGTTGTTTACCCTGAAACAAAGATCTTGATGGTTGTGTTAGCCAGTTTTGTCACAACACAAATTCTGCACAACTTACCATAGGTTTTACACCCTGCATTTGGTGTTAAGGAGCATAACATTTCTGTCAACCACCGCTGTCCATTGAAGACCTACATCGCAGTGAGGGCTTTACCTGTGCAGACTTTATTGTGTTTCTCAATCTACCCGGGCTGCTTTTGTGTTAGCAAGCTTTGTCATCCTGTCCGCATGAGGAATGCACAGGAGTGACATACTGGGTTCTCTGAGAATCGATCATTGGAACTTGGAGAAGTAACAGCCATATTCGGTTATGTGTTTTCTTCTGTGACCACGAGGTGCAGGTGGCATATTCTGGCAAGTTGTTTTAGCCTAACTCAAGCATAACACCAAAAAGGGTCAATAGGCTCATGAGACCCCTGCCTGGATATCTTCCTGGATTTTCATAAGGCTTATTATGCGCAAGGAGAGGATATCCACCAGCACCTTTGTTGACACAACATGTGATAATTTGTTACACGGAACAATGAATTTCTAATTTCTAATCATGAATAAATGAACTTTGGTTTAACCAGAACGAAAATTGGTAACTTTGTTACCCCACAACGCTGTGCGCATAGAGGGACACCACCCTGGATGGGATAGTGCAACTCTTGTTATTTCTTCGACCTTGGTTTAGGGGTCGCTCCTCTAGCAGCACGCCACTACTTGTTAAAATTCAACATACTCAGAGATTAAACGGGAGTGCGCGATATTTCAACACTTATTATACACTGTGGCACAGTCAAATCCAAGGCATCGCCACCCTTGGGAAGAGATTCAGAATTCAGTACACTTCCCTAGCATCAAAATGCGGTAAGAGTGACCTTAAGACAGCAGCTCCCCTCTCTCTAGTTCAACAAAGGATTTTACTAGGGGCACTGAGTAGAGTTTCAAAATTGGTCCCATAGAAGAAGGCCCTCGTGAAGTTGGTGGCATTAAATGCAGTGTTGTGACAGCATTATGCACCTTTGAAGAGGGCAGAACTTAGGGGAGTCCTCAAATTCCTAAAAAATCAGCTATACAAACTAAAATTCCACTGATGAGATGTGGGGATCACGTAACTGAGGGGGCTTCCGCATCACCATTTGCAATGATTTTTAAAGTGGTGTGTACAATGCTTACACTAGGTATGCAGTAATAGACACATTGGTCCTCACTGAGGAGGTTTTAGTGCAGTGCAGGGCAGTGCCGAAAGGAATCTTGCTGTGCTGCCCTGCATAAAAAGAAAAGGGCAGGAATGCACCATATTTATGAGATATGGGGTGTTCCTGTCCTTTTCCCCTGTGCTAGCGCACAATGGGCTGTCATGCGCCAACGCAGGCACCCTTGCGCCATGGTGCGTTGTAGGGGTGATTGTTTTTGTGCAGGAAGGGGCACCTTCCTACACGAACCAATCACAAGAAGTGTTTTCATGTTTCTATGTGTGCACACATCGAAAGAGGAAAAAACAAGGAGAAATAAAGATATTTCTCCTCGCTGCACCTCCCTAATGCCACCCCTGGGTTGTCGTTGGAATCCGATGAATTCCCAGGTTCACGATTCCTCGTAAATCTGGAAACACTTCAGATTCCATGGGTGTTGCGTGGGAAAACCCACAGCAGCGGCCATGGCACTCCCCTTTCACGCAGTGTTCTGCGTGAACGGGGTACGTATTTACAAGACCATGAAAAGCCATGCAAAGTGGCTTTACATGGCCTTGTAAATATTCTGCGGCACATTGCGCCACCGGAGCGTCAGAAAAATGACGCTCCGGCAGCGCAAAAGTGCCACCAGGGGTGTCATAAATGAAGCCGATAGAGGTTTGCTCAAACTTCCTGTCTGGACCTGAGTCAGACATGCATAAAATCCCGCAGTAACTAGTGTTGTCACAGCAAAGGAATGGGTGCATGGTGTGCAGTCCTTAAAGGAACTGGGTGGTGTTGTGGCAGGAGTCAGCACTTGCCAACCCTTTTTCTGTCCATTCCCAATTCAATGCCCAGCCAGCATTCCCAACCACATCCAGCCAATTCTTTATACCAACTCCTCTACCTTCTGTTCCTATCTCTCTCTCTTCTGCCTCCCCCACATTTTCCATGCCCCTTTCCATCTTTTATGCTCTTTCCCTGCCCCTTTTACCTGAAAGCGGGGGGCCCAGCAGTCCCCCGAAGCTCATGACCATCAAGCATAGCCCCACAGCACTGGTCACCCTCTCGATGGCCACCAGATCAGGCAGCACGGCGAAGATTATTGGGGCAAAGGCGCCAGCACTCAGACCATACAAGAGCCCTAGTGCCATGATGCCAGGGAAGGACTTGCCGAGGGGTAGGAGGAGCAGACTGAGCCCAGTTACTGAGTTCCACAGCACTAGAAGGTGCAGCATTGTAAACAGCTTGAGGTCTGCAAAGCATCCCGAGAGGAGCCTTGCCCCTGCATCTGCTAATGCAGTCACTGACATGAGAAATGCTGCCTCGTAGTTGCTAAGGCCGAGGTCTTTTCCATGTGGCACCAGATGAACGTAAGGCACGAAGTAGCCGGTGCCAATAAGCAGCATGCCAGCCGAGTACAACACAAAGCCACGGTTCCGGAACAGACTGAGGTCCAGGACGAAGGCCATCTTGCGCAGGAACAAGGTCCCCTTGGACGGCTTCTTTGCTTCTTCTGGACCAGGTCTGGTGTCTTCTGGAACAGGGAGTGGCCGAAGCAGAGCACCACAAATGCATAGGTTCAACACTATCGCTGAGAGGATGATGAGGGCTCCACGCCAGCTGTAGGCATCAATGAGAGCCTGGAAGAGTGGTGAGAAGATGAAGGAGGAGAGGCCATTGCCAGTGAGTGCCAAGCCCAGTGCCAGGACCCTTCGGCGGAGGAAGTACTTTGGGATGGCGCCCATCGTTGGTGCAAATACCAGTGCCCAACCGAAGCCTGGGTGGGAAGAAGAACAGAGACATGTTTATAATCCGCTTCAACCATGACACATTTCCCCCACTCTGTGATGTTACTTCACACTAAGGGCCAGAACTAGAGTTTGGCAAATGGTGAAAGACATTGTGTTCACTACCTTGACGAACTAGCGTCTGCCGAATTTAGGTTCACCACTGGCTCAATGGTGATTTCTGTACCTTGACAGAAGTGGTGTCATGGTGGTTTCTGCCAAGGTACAAAAGGTTTGCTGGATGGCCGTCATATGTTTTGATCAGCCGCAGCCCGTGCAGTTAAGAGTGGTGGGGCGGTGAGGCCGGGTTGGGGGGGGGGGCTTTAGACAGACGTTGACAAGACAAAATAAATTATTTATTTTCTTTTCCCTTGTCATTGTCCGTTAAAATCATCACCCACCCCCCCCCCCCCCCCCCCCCAAGCCGGCCCCACCCCTCTTATCTGCACAGGCCGCGTTTTGATGGTAGTATACCAAATGTTTACAAACTGTTCATTACTGAAAAACAAACTAAAATGCCCCCATACCCAGGAAGCTTTTTCCTTATGTGTTGGGTCATTATTTTTTTTTCTGTCCATCACTGCTAGGATTTTCCTGGTGGTGAGGGACAGAAAACAAGGACTTTGCACCATTCACCGTAAATAAGAGGGGGGGCGTGAAATGCTCTTCTTCCGATGACCCCTACTCTGTCAGGCAATCAAAGGAAGTTTCGGTCGACAGAGCTAATGTGGACACAGTCCAAGGAAAGCTGATGGTCCTACTGACCCTAGAAAGGGCGAAGGGACAGTCATTTGGGCAAAAGGGTACTCCATCATGTTTACGACTGAGTATCCTGTCTGCCAAACTCTGAATCTCCCTATAAGTGCTTCCTGCTATAGTCTGGACAGATATTAATAGAGTGGCCTGAAAAGTCGGTTTCTGTGCTGATTCACTCTTGGACTTAAACACTGACAGGCACACACACACCAGCTACAGCTCCACCCACACAGCACAACTGAAAGGTAACCCCTTGATTCGCCTACCATTAGTACTGCACTGGGGTGACCATAGGCAGGGGTAGCAGCCTCTATCCCTGGTGTGCCCTTTGGTATCACTATTCTCAGGGATCACAAAGACAGGAGCATCAAGCAAAGCAAACAGAGCTCTTTCACTTTCCCTAGATATTGAAGTGTATGTGGGAGGTGTTGGGGTTGCAAGGGAAAGACCAGTGGTCACCTCTGGAATGTAGTTAGGGGCAGATATACAAGCACCTTGCGACACTTTTACGCCGCCATTGCATCACTTTTGTGACGCAGCGGCGGCGTAAACCATGCGCCACTTTGCGACTTATTTACAACGTGACGCATCTAGGCAGATGCGTCATGTTGTAAAGCCCTGCGCCACATGAAACCTGCGTCAGGTTTCATGTGGGCGTTCTGTTGCAGGGTGGGCGTTCCTTCGCTGGAACGCCCTGTAAAACTGACGCAGTGAAATCTACAAGATTTCACTGAGTCCGTTTTACGACGCTGCTGCGTCAAATCCTTACGCCTGCTTGAAGCAGGCGTAAGGAGTGACGCACCACGTTAAGTATGGCCGGCCCCTTTGCATTGCAGTAGTTGCGTCACGCTTGCGGTGCTACTCCAGCAATGCGCCGCCCGTACGCCGCAAGATGCGTCACGCATCTTCCCCTCCTTGCACCATGGTGTGCCGCATTGTAAATGCGACGCATCTGTGGTGGCGCAAGGGGGGGATTACGTGACGCATCTGTTCTGGCACATCCTTGCTGATTTGCAGAGATGCGCCAGAAGTTGTAAATCTGCCCCTTAGTGTTCAATGTTTAACTGAAGTCACTTCAGCTTTCCCTGGCATTTCGGTGAATCAACTTCCATGTAATATCCCTTCATTTCTCTAGTAGGATGTGAGTGAAGAAGAGATATTTGTTTTAGAAATACACTGTCCATTGTGTCTCAAGTTGGACCTCTCCGTTTTTATTCCCATGTGTGCATTCTCCCTGGCATTCTCTTTAAGTTAGACTCTTCCACCTCCAAATGGACTTCCAAGGGTGCAGAGAGAGCACCCTGGGTGAGAAGGGAAGGGGTACAATGAGCTAAACCCCCCTCGTCCTCTCAGTTGAACCTCTCACTTCTTAAGTCCTTTATCTTCAACAGCTCATGCATTTGTTAGGTACCACAGCCCTTCCGTACGCAGGCCACTGTATCTTACCCTTTTACTCTTTCACACAGACCTGCCCTCCCCACAGTTCTAATTCCCTTTCCCACAGCCCTCCCTAATCTTTGTACTTGTTTACTCCCACAGTCTTAATCTCCTTTGCACTTGTTTTCTCTCACAGCCTATCTGCTTCCAAACCCTACATCCGATCTGCCGTGGCTCCCTCACTCCCAAAGCCTCACAGCTTCACTCGTACAGCATCCACTCGCTCGGTTCCACAGCCTGCATCCCATTTACAGAGTGAATGACCCACCTGTCATGCCTCCCAGAGTGAGGTAGAGGTACAGCAGGGAGTTTCCAAAGGCAGCCAGCAGAATTCCCAGGAAGGCGAGGACCCCTCCAGCCATCACCACTGCGCGCGCCCCGTACTCCATGCTGAGGGCGCTGCCAACCGGACCTGAAACCACATGCAAGAGGTACACTTGAGGTGAGTAAGGAGCAAGGATGAATAGATGGACTGGTGAGATGAAGGGGTTGATAAACAGAGACTAACATTGGTGTGCGCCTTGAGCCCTCATCAACTGACCCAGGACACTC
This sequence comes from Triturus cristatus, assembly GCF_964204655.1. NCBI lineage: Eukaryota > Metazoa > Chordata > Amphibia > Caudata > Salamandridae > Triturus > Triturus cristatus. The sequence goes on from NC_140595.1 coordinate 791,492,688, forward strand.
TCCCTGAACTCTTCACTCACATTCCTGGCATGAGACATTTCTCACCAGAGCTGTGCCCACTCACTCCAGCCGTCTCAGATGCTTACCCGCTCCCATGTTGTATGAGTCCTGTGCACCGAATAGTGTCTTCTCAGACCCTGCCCTAAAAAGTCTTTTCTTTTTTCTTATTCTTGTCCTTATCAATTCCCGCCTTCTCTGAGCCCAAGTCTCTCTGGGACTTGCCCCCTCAGAGTGATGCTTTAACAGTGTTGAGCTCTCTGAGAGCCAAGCCCTTTCAACCCTGTCCTTTCTGAGCCAGCCCCCTCACAGCTCTGCCCCTTCTCTACACTACCATCAATCCCTGACCTTTCAGTGCCCACCCTCAGATGCTTGGCCTCTGATAGCCAGCCTCGACAGGCCCAGCCCTTGTGGTGTCCTGACGGTGTGTCCTCAAGTGGAACATACCATTTTGTGTCCTCCCCCACGCCCCACAATGTTATTGGTATGAGCTATGAAGTAATGTGAAAAGCACATAAAGCCAGTGCCCCAGGTAGGCCATGTTACCTAGTCACTGTCCATGTGTTCTGTTTCCTCATTGGCTCCCCTGCAAGTGCTGCTCAAGTCAAGACGACATATTAGTGATGCAGGGTGGGACTGTTGCCTCACCCAGTGGCCCGCACGTTCACGGACCGCCACTCACAGAGGCCTAAGGTGTCTGGAGCGGCACTGCAAGAGGTCGCCCGCCCGCCCGCATGGCAGGCATGGCTTGGTTCCAGTGCTGAGTTTCCGCCTGGCAGTAAAGTTACAGGGTGCAGGCACCAACCACGGTCGTGCTTTGCAGAGCAGGAAGGCGAAAATAAAGAGGTTAGAACACCCCTGCGATTGGTTGGTGGCTGGTATGTGGGCCCATAGCCCCAACTAGTCCATTTTTAAAGGTGTGTGTCCAGAGAAGGCGATCTTTGACCCCTTCTTGCCCTGATGAATTTGCCACAAATCAACTGGCAATGAAACATGTTGGCCGTCATTATTAAGGTATGCAACATGCTGTGTTTTTAAATAGGGGGATAGACTCCTAACCAGAATAAACAATTATTTGAGAGTCTAATACCCCTCCCCATTTTTTCTGTCCTTGTTCGCACAGTTTATGTGTCTTTTTGTCTTCACACTACACCGTTTTGTGTTATGTGTTGTTTCACTGGACACTGCACACTTTTTTCCTGAGAGAGAGTTACCAATGATGAAATTGACGTGGGCAAGCTGGTGAGAACCAACCAGTAGCTCCTCTGGTGGTGCGCACGTGAGGTACTCTCTCTCTCTTTACACATTTTTCACCTCTTCATCATCGAGGGTGTGTGTAGAGTTTTTCTATCTGTGGACTGACTTCACATTTCTTTCATTCTGACTTTACTGACCTACACAATTTTTAACTTTGTAGCATTCTGGATGGGGTGACTCTATATAATATAATGAGCATGGGTGGTTTGTGATAAAACACACTTCCTCCACTCATTCCAGAATAAAAATAAATGTTTGCTACAGTGTGCCAGTACTTTTTGTGTTGAAACTATTGTTGATTGGAGGGCGTTCTGGCACGTTTTCCCTCTTTGGCTCCTCTTTGATTGAAAATTGAATGGCTTGCTAGGAGCCAGGCCCGGCTTCAGGGCAGTGCGACTGGTGCAGCGGCACTGGGCGCTGACCTGCGGAGGGGTGCGCTGTATTCAGGGGGGGGCGCTGTGTTTAGTAATAATTTAGGATTGGAGAAATGAGGGGCACTTTTGCCTGGTGGTAGTGAGGGAATCCGAGGCAGCGCTCTTGGGTGTGAGGGTACCAAAAACGATTATCGCACTGGGCGCCACCAGCACTAAAGCCGGCCCTGCTAGGAGCTTGGCAGAGCACAGGAAGGCACGTCGCTTGTACCAAAATGCACTGAAAGGAGGGCCACGCGCTCTCCACAACTAACACAAGCAAAATATCACAGCGCTTGTGCAGGCTTGAAAGCGGGATTTAAGGTCCGAATTGACTGTAGCGAGATGAGCTAAAACAATATTGCGATATTCACAGGCAAAATTGTAAAGGTAAACCACGCCAATACCGCGATGTCAGCAAAGGGTGGTATTGGTGGTGGTGGTGGACCTCCGTGTCCCAGGATTCTTTCGACTCGCAGCCACAGGTGGGGGGCAGAGGCACTGAGCGCTTCTTTCCCGGCCACAGGGCTCTTGAGCGCATTTCATCTCCAGGAGCGCTAGATGCAAGCAAGGCGCTGGCCGGGTGAAGTCCAGGCCAAGAGCGGGCCCGTTAGAGGCTGGGCTGGGCCACCCCTCTTCCATCCACAGAACATGCTGGGTGAGCTAAAACCTCCTTGCCCCTCTGGTCCCGCTGTTTCTAAGGGCCCTCGGAAAGTCCTTCTATAATTTCATCTCTCACCTCAGTGGTTGGAGGTTTAAATTAGGGAATTCTTTCTGTAGAATGAACCGGGTCTAGGGGGTGTTTCACTCATATCAACCAACATCACTCAATCTAAAGAGAGGAGTCAGGTGGAAGAGACGGGTCTGATACCCAAGAGAGGTGAAGAAGGCTCCCGGCAGGATACAGACCCTTGCACAGTTATCACGGTGGCTGAGGTTCATCGTCATCCAGCAAACCACCTCCCCCCCGATTTGGACAAAACCAGCGAGGGAAAAGGATATGGGAATGAAAAAAGAGATTAATAGCCCTGCGAGGTAGCCCCAACAAGGCCAAAAATGGCACCCTGGGAAGTGTGCAATCAGTTAATGATGACTTGACCACTGACTTAAATCAGTTTCAGAGGGTCTCAGAGAAGTTTGTAGAAACCCTGACGATTGAACCATATCAGAAAGTGGAAGTGTTAGCTACAAGAGCTGTGGAAAGATTACATGATAAACCATCTAAGATAGAGTATTTCATGAAGCCTTTGGGCTTTCCTTTTGTTGAAGAAACAAGCCTGACGGTTATTGGGGCAGGCCTTTCTTCACAACCATCTAGTGAGATTCTTGCATCACTCCAAGGCCAAACCCCCTCCCCCAAAGAATCCTTCATGCACCTGCAATTTAGAAATATCTAGGAAGGTGGGACAGGGGAGTTCTCTGAACGTTGCATCTAGAGGGCCACGTGAGAGAGGTCCTCTCGCTCAGGTCGATAAGAGTCCTGGTCCTGAATCTGGTCTTTTTTCCAGCACGACCAATTCACACAGAACACCTGGGAAGGAAACAGGAATGCCCAGGTTGTCTCTACCCTCACCTAGTTAGATCAAACCACATTAAGATTCTGAGAAGCAAATAGGAACCCCCAAAGTATCCCTCCCATTACTAATAGTTTGCATCTTCCACCAGATTCTACACCTTCAGTAGCCATCCTTACTAGAGACACACTTTTGAGAGCAGGAGTACAGGGAAATATCCTTGGAAACGAAATTAAATGAAAATAACATTTTAGAGCTCCCTACTCTAAAGGGTTGTCTAGGCGCTATAGCTGTGGGAAACTGATCAGAGCCTAAGCAGACAACTTGGAAATAAAAATAAAGTTGTCCATTGGTGTAACAGTCTAATGGTGGAGGACATTGTCTGGCTGCGCATATTAACATGGTGAGAAGAATGGGATGGGTGGGCAACACGGAGAAAGAGTGCGCGGGAGATTGTGATGTCATTAACTTTGATCCACCAGATATAGCTGGTCGTCTTATGCAACAAACTTATCAGAACAACCCACTTTCTAGGATTGAGATACTTGCATTGGGCTACTTTTACCCACCGGTGGCTAGATCTGTTGTTGGGATGGTAAGGGGCATTTGGGGAGACGCCCAAAGAAGCAGGTCACATTCCTGCAGCTGTCAAATAGATCTGAGGCCGTTAGCTCACTTCATATTAATGACTGACTAACCATTCCCGATGGAGCTCTATGCCCCCCTGCAAAATGTGGGAACAACTCAACTATCTCCCTAAGGAGGGAATTCAAACTTTCTCATTGCGTTTTTGTGCTGGAATATACATAAGAAATCAGATGCAGCATGGTGCAACTTTGTTATAGCCTTATAGCCCACCGTAGCGGGCTATACCGGCTGTTAAAGGCCGGCTGCAGCGTTAAAGGCCCGAGGGACTTTAAAAGCCGGTATAGCCCTGCTACGAAGGGCTATAAGGCTATTAGAACATTCTGCCACTAGAGGGCAGAATGTTCTAACAAAACACAGCCTTCAGGGAGCGCGAGGGGATTCAAATCCCCTCAGGCTCCCTTAAGTCTTTGTTCACAGCCAGAGCTGTGAACAAAGACACATTGGAATGTTGGTGCTCCGGGCTTATACCAGCCATTATAAGCCCGGAGCGCTCCATTGTTTTCAATGGAGCTCCCAACATTCCAATGTTCTAATATAGCCTTATAGCCCGCCGTAGCAGGCTATACCGGCTATTAAAGGCCCGCTGCAGCGTTAAAGGCCCGAGCCGAAGGCGAGGGACTTTAACAAAAGCAGCGGGACTTTAATAGCAGTATAGCCCTGCTACGAAGGGCTATAAGGCTATTAGAACATTCTATATCCACAAAATGAACAGGGGGGGCGTAAGGGCGCTTTATGAAAGAAGGTCCAGCTATGTGTGCCCTCAGAAGATACAACAACGAAAACAAAGCTGTTCCTATAAGTGAGATAAGAAAAAGGGGGGGAAAATATGTGTTCACGGACACTTAAAATATTGGATATTGAGGCCCTCACACAAACTCAAGGGTATCGTAATTTACGTTACCCCTTCGAATGTATTGCATCATCATCGGGCTGCTCCTGCGTCGAGTCGGCTGGTGCAATACCCGACGGGCTCTTGTTTAAGGAGCACTTTTATGGAGATCTTTTAAATCCAATGAAGCCGGTGGATGCGTGCGTGTGTGGGGCTCTAAAGTGATGTAGATGAAAAATGCGTTGGTATTTAAAAATAGGGGTCGAAGTCCTTACTCAACTAATTTATTAGGAAGTCTTCTCCCCTAGTTAAAAAATTCTGAGGTTAAGTGTTATTAACCTAGAGTTATTAACTAAGTTATATACACTGCCTCAGTTGGGTCGACATGTTTCTCGCTCCATTTAGAGAAGTACTCTGGCGATTCTTCAGGACCAAAAAGATGTTTATCTATCTACATCTAAAATAATATCTGAATAAACAGTACGCAGTCTCTGTCACAAATATAGTGTTACCTGCAGCTCGGTCTACCCTAACAATTCATAAGGATATTCCACTGCAGTTCCTGGTAGATGAACGCAAGGAGTTCCTCGCGTTTGACACGCCGAGTCCGTGTCTCGTACACACCTACCCCGTTCTACCAGGACTGGGCGGCCAGTCCTGGTAGAACGGGGTAGGTATATTTGTGACAGAGACTGCGTACTGTTTATTCAGATATTATTTTAGATGTAGATAGATAAACATCTTTTTGGTCCTGAAGAATCGCCAGAGTACTTCTCTAAATGGAGCGAGAAACATGTCGACCCAACTGAGGCAGTGTATATAACTTAGTTAATAACTCTAGGTTAATAACACTTAACCTCAGAATTTTTTAACTAGGGGAGAAGACTTCCTAATAAATTAGTTGAGTAAGGACTTCGACCCCTATTTTTAAATACCAACGCATTTTTCATCTACATCACTTTAGAGCCCCACACACGCACGCATCCACCGGCTTCATTGGATTTAAAAGATCTCCATAAAAGTGCTCCTTAAACAAGAGCCCGTCGGGTATTGCACCAGCCGACTCGACGCAGGAGCAGCCCGATGATGATGCAATACATTCGAAGGGGTAACGTAAATTACGATACCCTTGAGTTTGTGTGAGGGCCTCAATATCCAATATTTTAAGTGTCCGTGAACACATATTTTCCCCCCCTTTTTCTTATCTCACTTATAGGAACAGCTTTGTTTTCGTTGTTGTATTAGAACATTCTGCCACTAGAGGGCAGAATGTTCTAATAAATTAAACAAAGGCTTCTCGAAGCTCGAGGGGATTTAAATCCCCTCGAGCTTCGAGAGGCTTTTGTAAAACATTGGAATGTTGCTCTGCGGGCCTTTACCGGCCCGTAGAAGCATGGAGCACTCCATTGTCTACAATGGAGTGCTCCACATTCCAATGTTCTAATAAAGATTATAACATCATTGGGTTACAGGAAACATGGGGCCAACCCCCTTAACATGGCTGGTTATATCTTGTGTTTTTTGTCCTGCTACCACCTCTGTGTCAGGCAGAGCGAGGGGAGTGGTGGTGACTCTTACATCTTTAGACATCAAGGGCCAGCTGTATGACCATTCATTTTTGCGAGTCGCTAATTGCGACAAATTGTGACTCGCCATTTGTGATTCGCAAAAGTGAATGTATGACAGTGTCTCAGACACTGCTTGTGATTCCCAATGAGGTTGCAGATTTCATGCCTCATTAATATTCATGAGGCTGTTGCAATTTGCAACCACATTGGGAATGGCTAGCACTCCCAGGGTCAGCAGACCACCATGTCTGTGAATGGTTTTTTAATAAAGCAGTTTATTTTTATTTTAATGCAGCTTGTTTTCCATAAAGGAAAACGGGATGCATTTATTTAAAAAAACGAAACTTTTCGGTTTTATATTTTAAGGGCGGGCAGTGGTCCCTGGGAACACTGCCTGCTCTTAAAAAATGTTTTCGCACCCCTTCACAAAGGGGAAGGGGTCCCCTGGGAACCCCTTCCCATTTGCGAGTGGCCTACCAACCTTTTGAAAAGGATGGTAAACTGCAGGTGTTTTGCGACAGCAAATGCGGTCGCAAAACAATGATACATGCCATTTGCACTCGCTATTAGGAAGGGTCCCTAATAGCAAGTCGCAGCCCTATTTTGCGAGTTGCTAATAGGTTAGTGACTCACAAAATAGGGTTCGTACATTGGGCAGTGCTTTTTTTGCGGTCACAAACGGGCAGAATTCCCCTTTGCAACCGCAAACAAACGGTTGTACATCTGATACCGGAACCTCTTATTTGTTAGTGGTCAACTTAACTTTTTAAAAAGGGCCAAATATTTAATTGCTTATCTTCTGCAACTCAAACTCCCAAGCAAAAGCTAGGAGGAATTTACTAGCATTCATGGCCTTTGTGGGTGCCTATGCTGATAACCACCACCAACCATCTTTAGCAGTTTTAATGGGGGTTTTAACACACGTCCCTGTTCTAACTCCTGCCATGCTAGCACCATGGACGACATGTGCCAGTGCGATAATCTTCAACACATGGATCCTTCCAGGCAGGGGGTTTTCTCAGCTCGATATTGGCTGATCATAATCTGATGTTTGCTAGTTCGACTGTCATGGGGGTGGAAGATTTGGGAATTACCCCCACATTTATAGGTAGAAGCTCTGCAACGATTACAGACTATATTTTTAACTCTGTTTATCTCGCTAACTATGGTAAAAGCTTCAGAGATATTGAGAATCAGCACAGTGGCCATAATTCTTTATATCTCACCTTACAGTGGGGACAAGAGGAGGCTGCTCTGAATAAGGAGGGCCCAGAGAACCACTTTCTAAAATCCACGGTGCAATGCGGCACACTTAAATTAGATTTGTTGGTCATAAAGACTTTTTTTGATGATGTAACTACTGTCCATGGACATGAAATTGATATCTGTTTAGAGGCCACATTTCACCTAGAGATAATTCTAAGTGCTTCTAGCAAAGTCTGTAAATTCATTGCAATATATTCAACTTATCCAGTGGCCAAGCATAGGGAAGTCAATAACAGATGGTTCTATTACAAATGTTCAGTGGCTCATCAAAACTTGTTGAAAATCCCCAGAACTACATATGAAGTTTGTTAGCTGTCAGAAAATGTACAAGTCAGCTATAATTGATCAGAAAAATTAAATGAAAGAAGAAGCCTGGGACCAACTTTTACAGACTAGCACGTGATCATGTAGCAGAAGTTTTTGGGAAACAGTCAATTGTTCGTTTTTTGAGAGGGTTTATGTCCCAGATTCCAACGATGTGTTAATTATCAGCAAGAAGAGTCTTTTAGATAAGCCCATTATAGAATACCAGGTATTAGAGGTAACTGAGGCAATTATATATTTATCAAAAATGAGGCTCCAGACCCAGACGGGGTACCTGCTGATTTATATAAATACGACCCTTCATAGTAGGCAAAAAATATTAACAAACATTTTAAACGCGGCATGCAAAGTGGGTATTCCGGCATCTTGGACTAGATCTGTTATTGTGCCAGTCTTTAAAAATGCAAAAGAAACAATTGATGGACAGAATGCTGGACAATGCAAACATTCACCCCCAGTCAAGAGATCTGGGTTAAATCCATCATTCTTTTGCTCACTACACCACCCCAGTTTGGACCCAGCCATATGCAAATCAGTCTTAACTCTGTGCCTCATGGGAACAGTCCAGCCAGAACTGCCAAGCCAGGTCCTCCCTGGACCACAAACAAGCTCCTGGGATGGGTTTCAGGACATCATCCTTCTTCAGCCAGGATAGTTTGTCTTTAAAAAAGGTCAGAGGGATGTTCCTTGGTGATATAGGCCCCTCTCGCTTATTGACTCTGGTCAAGGTTATGGGACAGGCCATCCTTTCTAGATTAACCATTTGGATGGAAGCTAATAACATACAGCCTGGCCTGCAATACTGTCTTAGAGCAACATGGGGTACTCTGGGCCAGTGTCTAAATCTACAGATGATAATAGTGAAATATACAGTAGCTAAGGGTGGTTCACTCCATATGACATTTTTGGATCTTACGCCAGCTTTTGACCAAGTTAACAGAATTAAACTATGGTCAATCCTTCTTAACATGAGAGTTGATAGAGACATAGTTCATTTTTTACATCAATTACATAAAGATCTAACAGCCGTGGTGAGATATAAACTAGATGGGAGTTAAACCACGCCTTTTAAAGTTAAGTAGGGGTGAGACAAGGGTAGGTTTTACCTCCAGTCCTCTTTACCCTGTAAATCAACGACCTGGGTCCAACATTATCTGCAGCCTGCAAAGACATTCCACAGGTGGAACCCAGCTCATTCTAACACTATTGTATGCCGACGATGCAGTGTTAATAGCAAGAGCTGCCGTTGGCTTGCGGCAACTCCTCATATCCTTTGTTGCTGTTATGAATAGTTTGGATTTGATTACCAACTATAATAAATCACATACATTGGTTAAGGGACCTCAGGGCACTGGACAGAGAAGGTGCATTATGGTGAGCACTGAGATCTCCAGGGTGCAGACTTTCCCTTATCTTGGTATCTGGATTGATAAAAGAGGATCATGGACTCCACTAGTGTCGGGTAAAAGAAATTAAACATCTAGGGTGGTTACGCCTGTGCTTAACTTTGCCTCCAGACTGGGTGCAAAACCGATTGATTAAAATCTATCAAGCCAAATGTATTTCAATGACAAGTTACATCAGTGACATTTGGGGATACAAATATACCCCTCAGCTACAAATAATAGTAAACAGGTTTATGAGGCGTTTATTAGCTGAACCACACTCTACCCCTTCTTATATTGTTCACGAAGAATTAGGGGTAGACTACGTATCAGATCAGCTTGCCACGCGACCCCTGCTCAGATGGATTTTGGAATGGTCAAATCCAGAGTGGGGTTAAATCGGGCCATACAGAAGGACTGTACGAGCCTAGATAAGGATGGTAGTAGTCCATGGTTGATACAGAAAGACCTGATGAAGACATAGATAATCATAGACCTGATGTAGCCATCCACACAATCTACTTGGAAAATGAACTACTGTATCAGTAAAAGATCAACCAAAGTGCCAAATGTCCATCGAAGGTCACATGACAATGGCAGGTAGTGGCACCATAGCCAAGGTGAATGTAAAGTCACCTGAATTGTGCCTAGGCCGACAACTGATGACCGCGCACCAGTGATAAATTGATTCGGAATACCAGCAATTGCTCCTCAGCTCTGACTCGAAATACAACACTACATTGCTATGCATGCTGACCACCAAAGGAGGGAAAGTATTGAAAATCCAGGACAACAAATGTATTCCAGTGCTGTCAAAGAGGCGTTCTTGCTGGTCTGTTTGGAGTCACTAATATAGCCTTATAGCCCACTGTAGCGGGCTATACCGACCATTTATGGCCCACTTCAGTGTTAAAGGCCCGAGCCGAAGGTGGGGGCCTTTAATAAGGGAGCGGTCCTTTATTTGCCGGAAGAGCCCGCTACGGAGGGACCTCTTGCCCTGATCATCATCGAAGATATCTCCAAGGGTAAACCTATACTTTGGTAGTCTGCCAGATTGGGTTACTCGTGGTGGTAGCAGGCGATGACTATAAAGTCAATAACAATATGAAATGTCTGCAATGGTAACTGTAGTGTCAACTTCTGTCGATGATGCGATCACAAAAATTAAGACGGTCATGGCAGCTCATGGCATACTCAGCACAATCTCTGGACTGATAATGGACCATCTTTCAAAGTGAGAAACATGAAGGAATATCTGGAATCCATGAGGTGAAGACACATCAGAACCGCCTCTCAGTGGCCTCAGGTGATGAAGGAAGTTGAGTGATATTTGCACACCATGAAGAAGAAACTCTGAATTGCTCATAACCCAATGGCTCGTTGTTAACTTTTGTGAACACTTAAATATCCCTCTTTGCCCCACACTATAAAACAACGTAACCAAGTGTATGAGGAGGGTGGTGGCAGTGTCTGCCCATCATCGCCCATCCTGGTCCCCTTCTCCTGTGCCAGAAGTCATAATGATGAAGACAAAGAGAAGAAACTTGAGATTCAGTGGCTCTTGGGGGGGGCAGGAGTTCCTCCTCTCCATGTTGGAGAAGCGGTTCCGGTGAAGGACTATCATCCATGGAGAAAATTCCATATTTCTTTTGAGTCCATCCCCTGGCAGGTTGTGGCCAATGGCAAACAAAGGCACTCTTATTACTGTGAGGAGAGGGTGTAAGGAAGAGCCCTGAAGTACCTCCTGCTTCTGGAGAGCACCTTGGGCCCTACCTTGAGGGGGTCAAGCTTCACTCACCAAACATCAGAGCGGACACTGATGCTGAGCTCTTTCAGGACGGTTCTTCTCTGCAACAGTGAAGAGAGGTTTGCAGAACTGGTGCCCAAGAGGGATTTATCAAGCATTGAAGTGAAAGCGCCACCACAAGAGCAGCACTCCTCGTTTCGGTGCATATTATGACTAAACCCTGTGCCAACAAGAGGAACTGTTTTACTGTGATGGATTTACATCAGGGACTAGTGTTGCTGCTCTATTTACTTCCTAACTAGGTATGTTCTGAGGGGTCGGGGTCCTCATGTGTGGGATGCGCACGCTGTGTCCTCCCCTGACCTCCATTGTATTATTGGTCTGTTCCATGAGGAAATATTAAAAGTAAATACAATGGATCAGATGGTGCAAGTGCTCTAGGAAGACCATGTTAGCTAGTCACTACCCGACTTCCACTAGTCCAGCGCTCTCTGACCCCTGGCCTCTCAGACCCTGACCTCTTAAGAGCCAGGCCCTTTGGCACCTGCCTTCCCCTAGTCCAGTTCACTCACATCCCAGGCCTCTCAGATCCTGACCTCTTAAACGCCATGTCCCCTCCCCCCTACCTTCACCTAGATCAGCCCTCTCTGACCCCTGGCCTCTCAGATCCTGACTTCTTAAGAGCCATGCCCTCTCAGCTCTAACTTCTCCTAGTGCAGTCCTATCTAACTCCTGGCCTCCCAAACCCCTGACCTCTTAACAGCCATGTCCTCTTAGCCCTACCTTCTCCTAGTCCAGCCCTCTCTGACTCCTGGCCTCTCAGATCCCAAGCTCTTGAGAGCCATGTCCTCTGACCCCTGCCTTGTCATAGCCCAGCCCTCTCTGAATGTTGGCCTCTCAGATCCTGAGCTCTTAAGAGCCATGTCCTCTCAGCCCTACCTTCTCCTAGTCCAGCCCTCTCTGACTCTTGGCCTCTCAGATCCCAAGGTCTTGAGAGGCATGTCCTCTGACCCCTGTCTTCTCCTAGTCCAACCCTCTCTGACTCCTGGCCTCTCAGATCCTGACCTCTTAAGAGCCATGTCCTCTCACCCATACAGTCTCCTAGTCCAGCCGTCTCTAACTCCTGGCCTCTCAAATCCTGAGCTCTTAAGAGCCATGTCCTCTCACCCCCACCTTCTACTAGTCCAGCCCTCTCTGACACCTGGCCTGTCAGATCCCGAGCTCTTAAGATCCATGTCCTCTTAGCCCTACCTTCTCCTAGTCCAGCCCTCTCTGACCCCTGACCTCTCAGATCCTGACCTCTTAAGAGCCATGTCCTCTGACCCTACCTTATCCAAGCCCAGCCCTCTCTGACTCCTGGCCTCTCAGATCCTGAGCTCTTAAGAGCCATGTCCTCTCAGCCCTACCTTCTCCTAGTCCAGCCCTCTCAGAGCCCTGACAGTTCAGAGCTGTGCCCTATCAGACACAGCCTTTTTACACGCTTCCCTAGCCTGGCCACACGGTAACCAGGGCCTAGTGCTTTGATCTAAATGCGCTGTCCTCTAGGAGGTCACGCATTCCCCCACAATAATGCCCGCTGTCACTTACTTGCGAACTGTTGCACAGCGATGGAGATTGACGTGATCCAGGACACCTCACTGGACAGTTTGTGGAAAGAGTGGACAAACTCCACGAAAAAGACCCCCAAGGAGCGGATAACGCCGTAGGACAGTGCATTCATCATGAACCCCGACAGGACGATCATCCACCCCCAGCCCCCATCTGGGGGGGCGTAGGGTCCTGAGGTGGGGGCTGCCATCGGACCGTCGGATTCCACCTTCAAGAAAGAAAGACAAAAGTTCAGTCAGATCTCCTCTGAGATGAAGGGGGTCATACTTACAGGGTCCTGCACTAGGATATGAGTCAGAGTCTAAATACTGATCATAAAGGAGTAAATAATAGCCTTGGATACCCCAAATACCAGTCTGTACCTCGAAAATGGGCACTGCACCCGAAAATATTGGCCTTATACAGCAAACAATGTTTTAAAACCCCAATTGTAAACCCTGAACCCAATTTATGGGTACCATATTCCAAATACATAATGTGCAACTCCCAAACGTAGACCTTGGACCTTAAAATATAGTCATGCAGTGCATTAGAAACTCTACACCCCAAACACAAGGCCCCCACACATCAAAATATGGGTGTGTCCCCTCCAAATATAGACTGTGTACTTTCAAACACAGCCCCTGCGCCATTGCACATGGCCAATGAAAGAGGGTGGAGTGTGAGAGCGTGTGTCTATGTGACCGAAGGCATCTCCTAGGTACCCGTCTTCACCCTGACCCCCCTGCTCCACGCAGGAGGAACTTCACTTTCAGTGTTGCTTATGCAGATTGGCTGAAAGGTGCAATGCAAGCCAATCACACTACTCCATGGATACTTTGTGAGGTTTGAGGAGTATCTGTTTGCCAAAACTGTTGCTCTTAACTGAAGGTTTCCAATTGTTGCCTTCTTCAGATGGAAGATTCTTGGGTTGATTTTGCCCAGTTCTAGACCCCCAGAGTGCCAAGAAAAACAAATTGAAAACTGTGCATGAGTGGTCTACCTCACATGTACACTTTCTGCTTTTTAGGTCGAAGCCTACCAGACAGTGCAGCTGTCTGATTTGCCGAAGACATCTTGAGGACATTCAGAGAGCTTCCCTGGGAGGGCATTACACCTGCTGCTTACGATTGGCTTTGTGGTTTGTAACTCACATTTGCTTGCTTTCTATTTGCTGCCTTTATTTGTTTTAAGATGTCCGGTATGAATTCATCCCCGGTGGAGAAAATCCTTTTCACATCAACTCCCCTTGTATTCTTCTACAAGTGCTCCTTTCTGTAAACAGGCCTGTAAATCTTGTGCTCATATTGTCATATTTGTTGTGCATTCAAAGACAGAGGTCTAGTGTCAGGCTTTGTCTTTGAGGGAGCTTGGTGTTTACTTTTCTCCTCTTTGAGAGGAGCGCACAACAGTGTTTAATAATTTAACATACATTAAAAATGACTATTCCATGCCATTCTTATAGCTTTGAGTGGCCGGGAATAGACTGAATATTCACAATTGTAGCAGTGCAATGGATAAATAAAAATGTCATACGAAATCTATTGTGTAGGTAATTAAAACCATGACAATGTAAGACATTTAAAAGACATGGTATACAAAAAACAAAAGAGTCAGGGGGTCCTTACGATGCCCTCTAGTGTGACTGACACATATTACTTAAAGATAAAAATCACGGTGTGCAGTCGGCTTTAGTTAGCTTTAAGGTGATTTGGCAGTTTAATATCTATTATCGATAAACCAAAGTAAAAGATATATTTAAAAAAAGTAAGAATAGTTTAAATCCACAAGTAGGTTGAACACATAGCCATTGTTTAAACTCGATTACCAAAAAGGTCACACTTTACAATGCCTAATGTCCGTAGTACAAGAAGTAGGAGTTATCAATCAGCAGTAATTTCTAGTCTTTGTTGTGTTTTTTTAAGGATGTCCTGCATTTAAAAAAATTGCCAATTCTTGCCAGTTCAAGGGGAACCATGGGAAATCATTGCATTTTTGCATGTTCTTATGCCATGGATTGAAAAAAAGTGGCTTTAATAGTGCTCGCCGGAAGTGAAGCAACGTCAGACAGCAGCAAACTAAATGTGCAAAAGTTTCAGATTTTCAGCCGCATAGTCTGCACTTAACAATCTTAGATAGCAGTGGCCAGTTTGGATTGAAGTCTTTAATTTGTAATGCCAACATCCTTACTGCCAGAATTTGGCTTAGACAGGCTTTCCCAATTGTGCAATTAAGATAAGATTGTGCCTGAGGGCCAACATGGCAGCCATTGTTATGTAAGGCTGCCAGGGCCCACAGCGGCGGTGTGGACTTGATATTTTCCATGTCCGCGGTCTTCGAGAGGAATTTTGTCAGTTTTTTCGATATACAGATCTATTTGCAGTGCCACCGTTAAATATGTGGACCAAGGGTTATTTTCATATTTGAATATATTTTGCAAAATAAATTTCAAGGTGCCTGGCGTCGCCGTGATACATCTGTAATAATACTTTAGAAAGGACACCATGCTAGACTATTCACTGCCCTCCAGGCCAAATTCGTGGCGTGGGCGGGAATTCAATGGTTCTTGGATGCCCCTGGTTATAAATGCCCATTGAGTTAATAGGTATTCACCACTTTGGGTCTGCAGAGACTATCTGGTAATGGCTTTCCATGATGTTAGTTTCTGCAGATTGACGTGGCCCCATTTTATTCTCCAGATTAGATGTGCTGATTCGTCATTGAGGGAGGTGCCCAGTCCCTTATGACCTTCGCGTTTAGGTAGGTGAAGGTTAAAAATTGTACAGAGGGGAAGGTGATGGCTATCATGTGAGAGATGCACTTTGAAACTCACAAGGTGGTTCATGAGCTTTTCAGAGGCAAAAACCTAGTCGATAGCGCTTATCCCCTTGAAGGTTTTCAAAAGCTGTGTTGATGGCTCAAGGTTATTAGCTATGATCTGTGTGGACTTTAGTCCGTGTTTGTTTAAGGTTTTGTTTAGTTGTGTGTGTGAGAAGGTGGCCTGGTATATGCTGTCCACTAATTAAAGTGGGCACCCTGTACCAGTCCACACAACCCTTATAATGTATTAGGTCAAAGATAACCTTTAGAGCTATCCTAGTGGTAGCTGTGGAGAGCAGCCTTCAGGCTTAATCTTGAAGGAATGTAAAGCAGCTTGTTTTACCAGAATACCACCTCATGAATGACTAAATGAAAGGAGAACCACACAGTAGTTGTATAAAAATATGTATTTATTAATATAACACTCTCTTCTAGTCTCTACACGAGATTAGGGCACAAAGCACACAACACTGAATCAATAGAACATTCCTAAGTAGCAAAATACACAGCGGGCTCCAGGGGGAGACCAAATCATATGCTAAAACAAGCATTGGCATAGCCAATAGGTCTCGTCTTTGGCACCTTATAAGTGCTTAGCCAGAGCTATTGGCTTTGACAATGTGTTTAAGCTATGTTGTAGAGCAGCGTGGCTGCTGTTCAGCATGGAAAGAAGTTATAATAAAAACGTGTTAGAAGCATTTCTGTTACCTTATACATAACCAAGAAGACATTTTCTAGTTTTTTTTTTACAATGCTGGCAACTTCTTCCTACCTTTTCTAATGCTGGTTTGTTGTAGGTTTTTTTTAGGGGGTTGGGTATAAACAAATAGAAGGTGGGGGTTGTGAAAAGGTACCTGAATTGCAACACTGGCAGCGAACGGAGACCAGGGGAGAATCAACAAATGCCAGATTGTGAAGGAAGACTTAGGTGGTGCTGAGTGATGCTGAGGTGGTGGTGTGCTGGTGCAGAGGTGATGCTGAGTGATACTTCGGTGATACTGAGGTAGTGCTGAGTTATGCTGTGGTGCTGAGTCAACCTGAGGTGATGCTTGGTGGTGCTGAGCTGGTGCTCGGTGGTGCTGTTCTGGTGCTCAGGAGGTGCTGAGTGATGCTGAAGTTGTGCTGCGCTGATGTTTCAGTGGTGCTGTATTGGTGCTGCATTGGTGCTGAACTACTGCTGAGGTGGGTCTGCACTGGTACCAAGGTGGGGCTGTGGTGGTGATGGTGCACTAAAGTGGAGGTGATGCTGAGCAATGCTGAGATATGCTGAGGTGGTGGTGCTGAGCTGGTGCTCAGGTAGTGCTGAGTGATGCGGAATAAGTGCTGTGCTGATGCTGAGATGGTGCGTTGGTGGTGCTGAGGTGGTGGTGCACTGATGAGGAGGCAGTGCACTTTTACTGAGAGGGTGCTATGCTGGTGCTGAGTAAAACTGAGGTGGTGGTGTGCTTGTATGGAGGTGCTGCTCAGGTGGTGTTGAGTGATGCTGAGGTGGTGCTGAGTGATGCTTTGGTGGCACTGAGTGATGTCACATTGGTGCCGCACTGGTTCTAAGGTGGCGCTGCACTAATGCTGAATTGGTGCTGAGTTGGTGCTGCACTGGTGGTGGTGCATTGATGAGGAGGTGGTATTTTGCTGATGCTGAGATGGTGCTGTGCTGATACTGAGGTGGTGCTGCGCTGGTGCTCAGTTGGTGCTGAGTTGGTGCTGCACTGGTGGTGCTGCATTGATGAGGCGGTGGTATTGTGCTGAAGCTGAGATGGTGCTGTGCTGATACTGAGGTGGTGCTGCGCTGGTGCTGAGTTGGTGCTGCACTGGTGGTGGTGCATTGATGAGGAGGTGGTATTGTGCTGAAGCTGAGATGGTGCTGTGCTGATACTGAGGTGGTGCTGCGCTGGTGCTGAGTTGGTGCTGAGTTGGTGCTGCACTGGTGGTGGTGCATTGATGAGGAGGTGGTATTGTGCTGATGCTGAGATGGTGCTGTGCTGATATTGAGGTGGTGCTGCGCTGGTGCTGATTTGGTGCAGTGGTGATGTGCTGATGCGGAGTTGGTGTTGCACTGGTGGTTGTGCACTGATGCAGAGGTGGTGTTTTTCCGTCTTTCTGTTCCTCCCTCTTTCTGTTTTGTGTGCTTTTCCTTCTGTTGCTCTCGGGAAAAGTCTGATGAGGAGAATTAAGTACCAGTGCTCCCCACCAGCTCAAATTAACCACTGGAAGCCTGTAGTAGTGGTCAGTGCTTGAAGTTGCCCTGGTGGTCAGTGTAAGAGCATCTACTAGTGACCAGCACTAAGAGCTGCACTAGTGGACAGTGCAGGAAAATGGCATTAGTGAGCAGTGTGAACTGTAAACAGTGTGAGGGATTGACATTAGTGAGCAGTGTGAAATGTAAACAGTGTAAGGGATTGGCATTAGTGAGCAGTGTGAAATGTAAACAGTGGGAGGGATTGGCATTAGTGAGCAGTGTGAAATGTAAACAGTGGGGGGGATTGGCATTAGTGAACAGTGTGGAATGTAAACAGTGTGAGGGATTGGCATTAGTGAGCAGTGTGAAATGTAAACAGTGGGGGGATTGGCATTAGTGAGCAGTGTGAAATGTAAACAGTGGGGGGGATTGGCATTAGTGAGCAGTGTGAAATGTAAACAGTGTGAGGGATTGGCATTAGTGAGCAGTGTGAAATGTAAACAGTGGGAGGGATTGGCATTAGTGAGCAGTGTGAAATGTAAACAGTGGGAGGGATTGGCATTAGTGAGCAGTGTGAAATGTAAACAGTGGGAGGGATTGGCATTAGTGAGCAGTGTGAAATGTAAACAGTGGGAGGGATTGGCATTAGTGAGCAGTGTGAAATGTAAACAGTGGGAGGGATTGGCATTAGTGAGCAGTGTGAAATGTAAACAGTGGGAGGGATTGGCATTAGTGAGCAGTGTGAAATGTAAACAGTGTGAGGGATTGGCATTAGTGAGCAGTGTGAAATGTAAACAGTGGGAGGGATTGGCATTAGTGAGCAGTGTGAAATGTAAACAGTGTGAGGGATTGGCATTAGTGAGCAGTGTGAAATGTAAACAGTGGGAGGGATTGGCATTAGTGAGCAGTGTGAAATGTAAACAGTGTGAGGGATTGGCATTAACTGACAATAATCGGTACTGGTTGAAGCTTACATGTTCAGGGTTTTGAATAAAACACTTCTAGGCGTATTACACATACCCCTAATCCTTCATAGCGCCTAGCGGCAATTCTGTTACTGTGAGTGCTACAGAGGGACACCAGATTACTCACAGGGGTCCAGCCAGGCATCAGCCCGCCCCAGAGAAGCCGTAGATCACTGCTGGGCACCAGGGGCTTGGCTGTGAGGAGAGTTTAGAGAGCTCGGCAAAGCATGGGGGGGCTTCTCAGCTTCTGTTTATGGAGCACAGAGGAGAGCGGGTGAGCCATGGGCTGGTGGGCAGGCCACGGAGTCACAGCGGAGAGCCCTGCGTGCCTCAGACCCCCAGCCCCTCTCTGCAGGCAGACACAAGAGCTGCCTAAGCCCTGCAGGGACTGGCTTCTCTGGATGAGGCACCCTAGGGTGGGCGTAAGAGGGCACCCCTCTGTTTATAGAGCACAGAGGAGAGCGGGTGAGCCATGGGCAGGCCTCGGAGTTACAGTGTGGAGCCCTGCGTGCCTCAGACCCCAAGCCCCTCTCTGCAGGCAGACAAAAGAGCTGCCAAGGCCTTGCAGGGACGGCTTCTCTGGATGAGGCACCCTTGCAAAAATAAAAAAGACCATTTGCAACAGCAATAGCTCTAAGTGTCACTAATATAAGACCTATTGAATTGCAAATGATTGTTAAAGTCTGTGCAACGGGGGTCGCAGTGCGACTCGCCATAGCAGCTGCTTTGGAGAAGCCGGAGCCTGGGTGAGCGCGCCATTAGGGCACGGCCCCCCAGGCCCCAAGCCACACCCCCCCCCCCCCCATGTTGCTATGATCTGGGGATTGGCCAGCAGCCCGGTGGGTGGCTGGCCTAGCGAAGTCCTTCCGGGTCAGGCCGGGACATTATTCCGGTCGTAGGCCTGGCCCGGAAGGGGGGGAGTCGGGGTAGGGGCTATTTAGCCCCGGGTCTTACCTGGCTCACCCTCTCTTCACCTGAAGCCGACCCCTGGACGAGGACTGTGGCAAGCTGCTGGACTTCTTTGTGTCGTCGTCATCGTCGTCCTCCTCCTCGTGGTCCTTGTGCCGTCTGGCGTACATTTGTCCGATTTTGGAACAGACACATGGATCAAAGGGATTTGGTCCTTCGTTGAGAGTTTGTTTGCAGGTGATGAGGGTGAAGGACCTGTGGGCCCTGGTCACCCTAGTGGCGGAAAAGAGACCACAAAACATTGATTTCCGGGGTAACGGGAGGCATACTTGCATACTCCCGAGGCCAGCACTGAGGGGATAGACGGTAAGCTCCTCGCAGAGAGAATGGGGACACCGGCTGGGGAGGCAAGGGCGCCAGGTCACGAACGCCTCCCTCGCAGCCTGGTGGTAGAGGGGTGGGGTGGTAAAGGACAGACAAGGATCAAGGGCTAGGGGCTCACCACTCAAGGACGCAGGTAGGTTGCGCCTTGCGTGGTTCTCAGTGAGAGGGGCAAGCCTGAGGGCCCCTTGGTGCTGGGGGAAGTAGATAAATTCATAACTGGTGGTTATGATCAAAGGTTACCCCTGCAAATATGTAGAAATGCACAGTTGATTTGATGAAGTGATTTAAAGAATATTTGTCATGTTTATGTTTATGAAGTAATGTTATCTGTTGGTTATTAAACATGGCCATTCTTCAACCCACAATTTTAGTCGGTCTGGTGGGATTGTGGGAGTGCTGGGGCTGGGGCTGGGGACTAATTGGGGGGTCCGGGCTCTAGACATTTCTGCTTTTGCTTGTCGGATTTAACCAAGGCAGAGACAGCTTTTGAAAAGCGTTCACTGTTCGTTCCCTGGAGTCTGGGATGGAGTGAGTATCTGCTTTTATTTGTGTCCCAGAATCACTAAAACCAATTGACGTGTGATCCCTAAAGAAGGTGTAAAAGAGGCTCTTAAAGTACCAAAAAGTCAGATTCTGCAGTTGAATCTTAGAGAACATGTTTATGGCACCTGCATTCAGGAACTCAGATCATGTATAGAGCAGAGCTGAAACCCAGACAAAAAACGCCCCTTTTTAGCAACAGTGCTTTATTTGTGACGGTGGTTGCCGCAACTTATTTTTATTGTAAGACTCAAGCGAATGGGAGAAGGTAGGTATGAACAAGAATCTGCAGCAGTTAGTTTAAGAGACAGTAAGTGTAGGGTGGTTATAGAAAGAGTTTGGTGGCTTCAAGAATAGAGGATATGCGGCATTAGCACCCCCCAACTCTGGAATTCAGCAGCGTGATTAACGGCCCGTCAGTGAATGCCTGAACAAATTACAAAATCCAAGCCGATTTGATTAAAAAAATATAACATTCTGAAATGCAGTGGCGTAGCTAGGGGGGGGCGGTGGGGGCGGTCCGCCCCAGGCGGCACTATTTTGGGGGCGGCGGCCTTTATAATTTATTTAGGGACACTCACTGACTGACACTGCAGTAGTGTCTGTGTCCCCAAATAAATTATAAAAGGCCGCCGCCAGTGCTGCGCGGCCCCGTGTGAAGAGCAGGCGCACCTTATAAATGCTGCCTGCAGTGCAACATGCGCGTCACTCTTACCCCGTTTGTAGATCCTGTCCCAGGGCCGTCAATCTGGTAGCGCGCGAAAGCGCTACCAATGACGGCACTGGGCACTTTGTTAGGCCAGCCCTCGCTCGAGTCACGCGCCCCACCACCTGGCACGCACGCACGCGCTCGCCAGCATGAGTTTCACTGGAGGCGGGCGGCAAAATCAAATTGCCGTGGCCGGGGCCCACTGTAATTCACGGCCTGAACCTGCCTGCAGCCAGCCTTGCGTGCACCTCTGCATAGTGCAGACCGGAGTCCGGCGTCGATGTCTTCAATTATATAGACCGCTGAATTTAAGAGACCTGTCTAAGACGCAAATGTATTCAAATATGGTGCTTGCAGCGTCGCGCCTGTTGCATGCCGCTCGCACCAGTCCCACCGGTTCCTATCACCAGCCGTTTTCCTTAAACCCCCTCAATTTAATAGTGCCAGTCCCGAGGGAGTCTAAGAGAAATCAAGGGAGTGACCTGGGGCAGCGGTCGCAGAGGCGTAGCTAGAGCTTGTGGCGCCCGGGGCTATCCCTCAGGTTGCCGCCCATGGCATCCGCAGTCCTGCGATTGTGTGAGCTTAAGTTTCAGACTCGAATTTTGAATCTCACCTCACTGTCAAATTTCGGGCACAAATATTTCTCACATGTATCATTGGAATGCTAGTTATACATTGGTCTATTAACTAGTGCAAGTAAGTGTTAACTATCTGAACTCGCAGTTGTAGAGGGCTGCGCACAGCACCCCGGGGACACTCGCTTAATTATACTGGTGTGATTTTTTAAAAATACTTTTAAACATATTTGTCATCCTGCCTGACTGTGACCGCTATGTGTGTCTCACAGGCTCTCCCGAGGCTTGCCCAGCAATCATGCGATCACGCACATGCTCACTGTGGCGGCCGGAGTCCTTAAATCAGCTGACTCTAATGAATTTATGGTATAGGCCTGAGGCAATTGAGATTTATGTTAGGGCCTCTCACACCCTGTTATAGTCTGGGCCCAGGTTCCATGTGGGACAGAGAGAGCAGCATGGAGTTTAGTGATTCTTCCCTCCTGGTTTATTATTTGAGCTCTCTCCAAACAGCGGCAGTACCACATGTTCACAGACAGGTACTCTCATCAGCGTGCGTTGTGAATGTCACTCGAGACAGACTACTTTTGCACTTACCTGCGTGAATCTGGATCTGAAGGTGGGGTGTTGGATTTAGGGGTCTTTCAACACATGCTGTGCTGCAGGCTTTAAACAGCAATGCAGGGTGGAATGAATACCCGGCTGAAGACCAAGCTGCTTCTTTGCCACGGGCAGAAAACAAAATGTCAATCTTTGTTTGAAGTGTCGTCTGGTGTATTTACACTTGGTGTGTAACTTGTCACTCGCTGTGCAACACTAGAGATATTTATGCCAGGACATCAGGGCAGGCTCTGGTGATGCTCATGCCACTACAACTCTGAATGCCTCATGTGCACCCAGCAATACCCAGTCTACATTGGTGGGGTCCAGTAAAGATCTGTGTTCTCTACTAAACTGTTGTCTTGTTTTGTCAGAGGCACAGCTTCGCTCCAGTGGTTCTACAGCCTAACCGCAGGTCCTTGCTCTTTTTGGTGTTAATTCTTAGTGGAGCCATGTGACCTGCTCTCTAGACGTCCATAGCTGTCCTTTTAATTATAGTCAGCTGCAGCAGGTGTTTGCAGCAGTTTTAGATCTTCTGAGAGTTTCTCGTTGCTCAAATGGGTCTAATTTCTGATATTTATGTTTCCTCATCTTTATTGCTTGATTTTTGCTCGCAAGAAAGTGTCAAATGCCACTCATAACCACACTGAAATTATGAACGTCACACATAGCTATCTGAAACCTTGGTTAGTCCCCCCCACTTCTTTTTATAGGACTTGTGCCCACTGACCTGCCACTCACCAAAGATCCTTTCCTCCCTTTGTGACAACCGTTTAGCTCTTACCTTCCTCAGGCTCCAGTGCTCCACAGTGGTGGCAGGGTCTCTACCGTAGGGGTTGGTTCTGCTGCAGCCTATCGCCCAGCACTGCCACTGCCCCAGACTCGACTCATACCTGCCAAGGTTTCAGATTGCCATGTGTGACATTTTCATAATTTTAGAGTAATTATGAGTTACATTGCAATGGCTATGAGTGACACTTTCTTCCGAGCAAAATCAAGCAATGAAGACGAGGGAAACATATAAATATCAGAAATCACTCCAATTTCAGCAAAGAGAAACTCTAACAGCTGCAAAGCACCAGAAATGGAAGGGAACTACCCTAGTGCCCCTGTAACCTGATTGGACAGTGGCTTCAGACACTCGCCTCAGACACTCTGCATCGGGCAAGGCTCAGGGGAGTGAGGGTGAGGCACACATTAGTTACAGCCAGCCAGGGCGGTGTTGTGTGTAAAATGGTATGTCCCGTTATGAGAAAATCCAAACATGGTAGACGCTGACACACCAAAAGCGGATGGGTTAATGTTTGACATAGGCAACAAAATGGGTGTGCAGTTTCATTTTTTTTTATTAATCCGCCATACGTTTTGGCAGGAGGAGCACTTCTTTATCAGTTTCCCAGCTGACGAAGGATGTCCCATTAATGTTAAACACAAAAGCCTGGAACAACTATTAAAGTCAGAAAGAGTAATGGTAATAATGTGGAAAGTGTCTAGACTAACGGCCATTCAGAAAATGACATTCCCCATTTGTAACGTTGAAGAGATGTCATGAGCGCAAAGAAAGCTATATATAAATGTACCGTAGCACATTAACAGGTAAGCGCTTTCAGCCAAACAGAGAGAGAATAAAAGAGCTGCGTTGGAGAGACAGTGAGTTCAGGTATCTAACAGCTATTGACTGATGCTGGGCTGCATCAGTTGCCTTAGGTGATAAAATATAACGTGCACTGTTTTAAATCGCTTTCTGAGCATGTATTTGACAAGAATAACTTTCTGAATTATGTTGCTCAACGACACTAATGTATGTTGCGATTTTCGGTGCTAGAGGACGGTGAATGCAAAAGCAGAAGAGCTGATAAAACATAATACAGGTCGTGCTTTAAATTAATTTAGGAAGCAGTCACTCTATGGGACATCTATTCAGGAAAACAGAAACCTTTCCCTCCCAAAGCTCGAGGTTAGCACCTCTCAGTATGTAAGTCACAGTATCAATTTATGAAAAAAGTGTCTTACCATCATGAAGTATATAAGTCAAGTGCCTGCTGACGAGACCCTAAACACCTTTCATCGCTGCCAAGGTTTCAGATTACTTATGTGTGACATTTTCATAATTTCAATGTAAATATGAGTGACATTTAAATGACTATGAATGACACTTCTGCGCAAGCAAAATCAAGTAATGAAGACAACTGAAGCATAGAAATATAGGAAATTGCACCCATTTGAGCAAGAAGAAACTAAAATCTGAAAACTGCTGCAAATGACCTGTGGCTTTGCTGTTACTCAATATTTGTTTCTGCTGTAATTTCTATTTTTATGCTCTTTGTCAATCATATATGGCCCAACGCCATTGTGTGGTATCATTTATATGCCTTATATCTTTATTTGTAAAGCACTCTAACATCTTTCAGCCCCTCTCACAAATTGTTCATTTGTTTTCTAGTGCTGCTGATTCCAATGTAGGGTGCCAGAGCACTTTACACCAGACAAACATTATACCACACAATGACTTTCGTGGGTATTCCATTCTAGCAAAATATTATTTGTAGCACATTTCCCCTGACAACAGCTGAAGTGGTTTTCATAGGTAGTTATGAAACTGAAGTGATTTGCAGTGTTCACAAGCATTTTGCCTGGTGTACTGCAAGAAATAGAACACACATTTGAAAATAGCAACGGGGGGCCCAAGCCAGCAGGATATTTGAAACTGAAAATATCCCGCAGTGTCACTTTAGTACTAACACAGGCAGGCACACACAGGCTTTAACCCACCGAGCTATCTCACCCATACTATTTTTTTGTCTAAATCTAGATGCTTATATGGCGTGAGGGTTAAGGCTGATTGAAGAGATGTGTGTGTTGTGTCGCCGTGGTTATATGCTTGTAATGTACAAAGGTCAATTCAAATTATATCATCAGTATCCTAATGACCATTATTAAAACTTCAAAAAGCCTTTCTATTTTGGCCTTAATTTTGAACGAGACAAAGACAAAAGGGCGCCAGATATCATTGTTCACTGACTGAGAAAGAGTTCTAACAATCATCTCACAATAATCTTCCTGCCTGACTGCGCCGCTCGCTGCCATTTATTGTGTAAATCAGAGAGGCTGGTGGCACTTACTTTGGCAGTGGTCGCAAGGTCCGGAGGAGTGTGGCGGTGGCGCTCCTAGAATTGCTTGATGACACACCGTTTCCCCAGTCTCAAGGCAGTGGCTGCAGGCTCAATTAGGCCACTACTGAACTGCACGCTGTGATAATTCGGGTTTGGCGGGCGTCTCATTTAACAGTCACCCTCCGGGCTGGCAGGCCGGTGAGTCCCTGGGCAGGCGGGGCGTCTAGTTGCACGCAGATTATGTCCTGGCGACCGCTGCCCCAGGTCACTCCCTTGATTTCTCTTAGACTCCCTCGGGACTGGCACTATTAAATTGAGGGGGTTTAAGGAAAACGGCTGGTGATAGGAACCGGTGGGACTGGTGCGAGCGGCATGCAACAGGCGCGACGCTGCAAGCACCATATTTGAATACATTTGCGTCTTAGACAGGTCTCTTAAATTCAGCGGTCTATATAATTGAAGACATCGACGCCGGACTCCGGTCTGCACTATGCAGAGGTGCACGCAAGGCTGGCTGCAGGCAGGTTCAGGCCGTGAATTACAGTGGGCCCCGGCCACGGCAATTTGATTTTGCCGCCCGCCTCCAGTGAAACTCATGCTGGCGAGCGCGTGCGTGCGTGCCAGGTGGTGGGGCGCGTGACTCGAGCGAGGGCTGGCCTAACAAAGTGCCCAGTGCCGTCATTGGTAGCGCTTTCGCGCGCTACCAGATTGACGGCCCTGGGACAGGATCTACAAACGGGGTAAGAGTGACGCGCATGTTGCACTGCAGGCAGCATTTATAAGGTGCGCCTGCTCTTCACACGGGGCCGCGCAGCACTGGCGGCGGCCTTTTATAATTTATTTGGGGACACAGACACTACTGCAGTGTCAGTCAGTGAGTGTCCCTAAATAAATTATAAAGGCCGCCGCCCCCAAAATAGTGCCGCCTGGGGCGGACCGCCCCCACCGCCCCCCCCTAGCTACGCCACTGAGCGGTCGCCAGGACATAATCGACATAGACGCCCCGCCTGCCCAGGGACTCACCGGCCTGCCAGCCCGGAGGGTGACTGTTAAATGAGACGCCCGCCAAACCCGAATTATCACAGCGTGCAGTTCAGTAGTGGCCTAATTGAGCCTGCAGCCACTGCCTTGAGACTGGGGAAACGGTGTGTCATCAAGCAATTCTAGGAGCGCCACCGCCACACTCCTCCGGACCTTGCGACCACTGCCAAAGTAAGTGCCACCAGCCTCTCTGATTTACACAATAAATGGCAGCGAGCGGCGCAGTCAGGCAGGAAGATTATTGTGAGATGATTGTTAGAACTCTTTCTCAGTCAGTGAACAATGATATCTGGCGCCCTTTTGTCTTTGTCTCGTTCAAAATTAAGGCCAAAATAGAAAGGCTTTTTGAAGTTTTAATAATGGTCATTAGGATACTGATGATATAATTTGAATTGACCTTTGTACATTACAAGCATATAACCACGGCGACACAACACACACATCTCTTCAATCAGCCTTAACCCTCACGCCATATAAGCATCTAGATTTAGACAAAAAAATAGTATGGGTGAGATAGCTCGGTGGGTTAAAGCCTGTGTGTGCCTGCCTGTGTTAGTACTAAAGTGACACTGCGGGATATTTTCAGTTTCAAATATCCTGCTGGCTTGGGCCCCCCGTTGCTATTTTCAAATGTGTGTTCTATTTCTTGCAGTACACCAGGCAAAATGCTTGTGAACACTGCAAATCACTTCAGTTTCATAACTACCTATGAAAACCACTTCAGCTGTTGTCAGGGGAAATGTGCTACAAATAATATTTTGCTAGAATGGAATACCCACGAAAGTCATTGTGTGGTATAATGTTTGTCTGGTGTAAAGTGCTCTGGCACCCTACATTGGAATCAGCAGCACTAGAAAACAAATGAACAATTTGTGAGAGGGGCTGAAAGATGTTAGAGTGCTTTACAAATAAAGATATAAGGCATATAAATGATACCACACAATGGCGTTGGGCCATATATGATTGACAAAGAGCATAAAAATAGAAATTACAGCAGAAACAAATATTGAGTAACAGCAAAGCCACAGGTCATTTGCAGCAGTTTTCAGATTTTAGTTTCTTCTTGCTCAAATGGGTGCAATTTCCTATATTTCTATGCTTCAGTTGTCTTCATTACTTGATTTTGCTTGCGCAGAAGTGTCATTCATAGTCATTTAAATGTCACTCATATTTACATTGAAATTATGAAAATGTCACACATAAGTAATCTGAAACCTTGGCAGCGATGAAAGGTGTTTAGGGTCTCGTCAGCAGGCACTTGACTTATATACTTCATGATGGTAAGACACTTTTTTCATAAATTGATACTGTGACTTACATACTGAGAGGTGCTAACCTCGAGCTTTGGGAGGGAAAGGTTTCTGTTTTCCTGAATAGATGTCCCATAGAGTGACTGCTTCCTAAATTAATTTAAAGCACGACCTGTATTATGTTTTATCAGCTCTTCTGCTTTTGCATTCACCGTCCTCTAGCACCGAAAATCGCAACATACATTAGTGTCGTTGAGCAACATAATTCAGAAAGTTATTCTTGTCAAATACATGCTCAGAAAGCGATTTAAAACAGTGCACGTTATATTTTATCACCTAAGGCAACTGATGCAGCCCAGCATCAGTCAATAGCTGTTAGATACCTGAACTCACTGTCTCTCCAACGCAGCTCTTTTATTCTCTCTCTGTTTGGCTGAAAGCGCTTACCTGTTAATGTGCTACGGTACATTTATATATAGCTTTCTTTGCGCTCATGACATCTCTTCAACGTTACAAATGGGGAATGTCATTTTCTGAATGGCCGTTAGTCTAGACACTTTCCACATTATTACCATTACTCTTTCTGACTTTAATAGTTGTTCCAGGCTTTTGTGTTTAACATTAATGGGACATCCTTCGTCAGCTGGGAAACTGATAAAGAAGTGCTCCTCCTGCCAAAACGTATGGCGGATTAATAAAAAAAAATGAAACTGCACACCCATTTTGTTGCCTATGTCAAACATTAACCCATCCGCTTTTGGTGTGTCAGCGTCTACCATGTTTGGATTTTCTCATAACGGGACATACCATTTTACACACAACACCGCCCTGGCTGGCTGTAACTAATGTGTGCCTCACCCTCACTCCCCTGAGCCTTGCCCGATGCAGAGTGTCTGAGGCGAGTGTCTGAAGCCACTGTCCAATCAGGTTACAGGGGCACTAGGGTAGTTCCCTTCCATTTCTGGTGCTTTGCAGCTGTTAGAGTTTCTCTTTGCTGAAATTGGAGTGATTTCTGATATTTATATGTTTCCCTCGTCTTCATTGCTTGATTTTGCTCGGAAGAAAGTGTCACTCATAGCCATTGCAATGTAACTCATAATTACTCTAAAATTATGAAAATGTCACACATGGCAATCTGAAACCTTGGCAGGTATGAGTCGAGTCTGGGGCAGTGGCAGTGCTGGGCGATAGGCTGCAGCAGAACCAACCCCTACGGTAGAGACCCTGCCACCACTGTGGAGCACTGGAGCCTGAGGAAGGTAAGAGCTAAACGGTTGTCACAAAGGGAGGAAAGGATCTTTGGTGAGTGGCAGGTCAGTGGGCACAAGTCCTATAAAAAGAAGTGGGGGGGACTAACCAAGGTTTCAGATAGCTATGTGTGACGTTCATAATTTCAGTGTGGTTATGAGTGGCATTTGACACTTTCTTGCGAGCAAAAATCAAGCAATAAAGATGAGGAAACATAAATATCAGAAATTAGACCCATTTGAGCAACGAGAAACTCTCAGAAGATCTAAAACTGCTGCAAACACCTGCTGCAGCTGACTATAATTAAAAGGACAGCTATGGACGTCTAGAGAGCAGGTCACATGGCTCCACTAAGAATTAACACCAAAAAGAGCAAGGACCTGCGGTTAGGCTGTAGAACCACTGGAGCGAAGCTGTGCCTCTGACAAAACAAGACAACAGTTTAGTAGAGAACACAGATCTTTACTGGACCCCACCAATGTAGACTGGGTATTGCTGGGTGCACATGAGGCATTCAGAGTTGTAGTGGCATGAGCATCACCAGAGCCTGCCCTGATGTCCTGGCATAAATATCTCTAGTGTTGCACAGCGAGTGACAAGTTACACACCAAGTGTAAATACACCAGACGACACTTCAAACAAAGATTGACATTTTGTTTTCTGCCCGTGGCAAAGAAGCAGCTTGGTCTTCAGCCGGGTATTCATTCCACCCTGCATTGCTGTTTAAAGCCTGCAGCACAGCATGTGTTGAAAGACCCCTAAATCCAACACCCCACCTTCAGATCCAGATTCACGCAGGTAAGTGCAAAAGTAGTCTGTCTCGAGTGACATTCACAACGCACGCTGATGAGAGTACCTGTCTGTGAACATGTGGTACTGCCGCTGTTTGGAGAGAGCTCAAATAATAAACCAGGAGGGAAGAATCACTAAACTCCATGCTGCTCTCTCTGTCCCACATGGAACCTGGGCCCAGACTATAACAGGGTGTGAGAGGCCCTAACATAAATCTCAATTGCCTCAGGCCTATACCATAAATTCATTAGAGTCAGCTGATTTAAGGACTCCGGCCGCCACAGTGAGCATGTGCGTGATCGCATGATTGCTGGGCAAGCCTCGGGAGAGCCTGTGAGACACACATAGCGGTCACAGTCAGGCAGGATGACAAATATGTTTAAAAGTATTTTTAAAAAATCACACCAGTATAATTAAGCGAGTGTCCCCGGGGTGCTGTGCGCAGCCCTCTACAACTGCGAGTTCAGATAGTTAACACTTACTTGCACTAGTTAATAGACCAATGTATAACTAGCATTCCAATGATACATGTGAGAAATATTTGTGCCCGAAATTTGACAGTGAGGTGAGATTCAAAATTCGAGTCTGAAACTTAAGCTCACACAATCGCAGGACTGCGGATGCCATGGGCGGCAACCTGAGGGATAGCCCCGGGCGCCACAAGCTCTAGCTACGCCTCTGCTGAAATGCCTTTTGAAAGCGATTGTTGGGTTAAACAACTTGAGGCTTTTTTGTACTCTGCGTTGCCTCTTTAAGAAAAGCTTTGGGCTCCTGAACTAATTTTATTTTTTCCCACACGTTAATCACTGGCAGTAAGCCATCATCTACGTACTCTGCATTATTACAATTATATCACTATTAACAGACAAAATTATGTTTGTTTTTTTAAATGAACATCCCCCTGCTAATGATTTAGTTTGGCTGAAATAAGAGCGTCTCTTAATCAGTTTCATTTTTGGAAGTACAAAGTGTTAGGTCAGACACAAAAGGGACTGGCTCTGATTTCAAACTTCTCTCACCTAAGAATGTATTTATAAATGGTAAACATGGTGCTAGGCTCCTGGAAGAGAAAGTGCTCGAGGCCCGAGGGCACCAGAAAAACAAGTGGTGGAAGCTGCCAAAAACAAGATTTACAGCCCTGTCTTTAATTGCGCTCCCACTGCCTGTATGAGCAAACGCCAGGGGCTTTAAGGCTTGTGGCATGTCTGCGGCGTGATTTAATTATTTTTCACTCTCGCTGCCAAGCCAGGTCCTGGGGATAAGTGCACGCATTTTCTGTAAAAACGCGGCGTCCCCTTTCAGCAGGGCCGGATTGGCTGTAGCGGGCACCGGGCAATCCCCCGGTGCACCGCAGGGGTGGGGGCCGGTTTTGGGCCCCTGGGGGCCGTTTTTGTTACAGGGCCATTTTTGGAGCATAGCTGCAAAATTGGCCCTGTAACAAAATCGGCCGAAAACCGGCCCTGGCAAAGAGCTAGGCGGCACCCCCAAACCCGGGGGAGGGCGGGGGGGGGATGGGGGGCCAGGGCCAGTTTTGGTTCCCAGTCCGGCCCTGCCTTTCAGTCGTCTACTTTGTGCTGTGGATTAAAGAAAGAGTGTTTTAAAGAACAAGGGTACCCCTTATGCGAACCTGGGGTGATACAATGTGGAAGAGAACAATGGTTCGGGATGGCCTGAGAAGGTCCAGTGAAATGAAAAGCCCTTAGGAGGGCGAGATGATTTAGTATAGGTTCAAGGACTCATATTGGAGAGTGATACTTAATATAGAGAAACAAGGGACAGGAGAGGTCAATGTATGACACTTATTTATTGAACAAAGATTGAATTCAAGTGCTCACATATTTAGTGACAAGAAAGCGTGACATGCAGGTGAGGGTGGGGTCTTTAAAAGAGAACATCGCATTGGCAACAATAGAGAACCATTTTTTAAATAAAATTAGTACAAAATAGGTTCGAGTTGCATAGGGTCGACGGCGTTTCGAACTCAGTTATTTGAGTTCATCATCAGGACAAAATGTGAGCATATGAACTCTAAATGTGAAAAAAATACAGAAAAAATAAATAAATAAACAAGTACAAAACATAAATTAGTCCCTGAACTGTAACAAGCATCACAAGCAATTAATGAGCGGTACATGGTGTTCTCCAAAACGTGATGCAATTACATAAAGATGAGAAATCGGTAACCTGGCAGAGTCAGCAAAGTCATGGAACTGAGCAGTCTAGTGCCCTGAAGGAATGCGCAATTACAAGAATATGATGTTAGAGACTCGGAGCTCATAGTGACGAAGTAAATTATAGCGCTAGGGGCGGAGGTTGGGGCATCATTGCGCGCGCATGAAGTGGAACACTTACTGAGCATATGAGCGGTAGAGTGACGGGATAGTCGTCAGTAAAAACGTGTTCGTCGCGGTAGTGAACGTCTTGGTTTGAATCAATAGCCTAGGAAAACGGAGTGATTATGGGATACAACTGGGCAAAGCGCGTGGTGATTAAAGCAAGAATACCGCGTGGTGTTACGGTAGTGAAGACACTTACTGAAGTAAGCTGGGTCCGGACTTCTCATTAAATGGAAGCGCGGTGTCTGTGCCGAAATTTATTTCAAGCAGGTATCAGGAGGAAGTTGCCTGAGGAAAAAGGGGGGGGGTGTGTTTTTGTTAAAGGGACGTAGTACGGTGTGTGTACATGTAAATACGGGGCGGTGCCAAAGTTAGAGCGAGGACACTTACTTAAGGTAGGAGTGTAATCATGCCTGCTCAGCGAGTTGAGGCGAGTTTTCGGTGCCGAGGAACTCAATCTGTAGAGGAGGATGCGGGAGGTTACCTTCAGGCGGATATCAAAGCCGCGAGCAAGTGGAGGGAAGGGGATTTAGTTTCAATAGTACTTACTTAATCCATGCGGCACTCGGTGCATTCAATGGGGGTCACGGGGTGGAGCGAATCCTGTGTGCGTGTAGTTACGCGCGGCGACTGGCCGGGAAGTGGGAGGGGGAGGTATTTAAGGGGCAGGGTTGCCATTGGTTACTCGAGGCGTCTGCAGCTGCGCCGATCGCAAGGTGTGAAGGCCCAACAAGGGTAGTAGGCTCAGGGGGTGCCTGTATGCAATTAAAAACGCTAGCATGAATGGAACTGCTCGAGTTACTAGTTACTGTGAGAGAGCATGATTCCATACCGTTGGGCACACAATGTTGAGAATTCTTAAGTCTGGGGTCAATACAAAAGGGCCAAAGGGGGTATTGGGCGGTGCAGTAACTAAATTGCAGCGTTAATATAGTAAAGGCAGCGTAGGTGTTCAAATACTTGCCCGCTTAGTCTACATTCAAGTATATACAAGTAGTACAATAAGAAACAGAAGGGTTGCTTTACATACAAGAGTACAGAATTGCATGTACGAGGTCTCAGGGTTGGCAAGAAGAGACTGGTGTTGCAAGAGTTAATGGCATATTTGAACACAGAAGGTGGTTACAGAATGGTTCTGTATTCGTCCAGAGTGTTAAGTCCTTGTTCAATGGAGTGGCATTTAAAAATCCATTTACATTCCATGCGGTTAAGGATTTGCTGTTGATTTCCTCCTCTGTGGTTGTGTTGTATGCTGTCAATCACTTGCCATGTGAAATCAGATTCAGAGTGTCCTTTGGCCAGAAAATGTTCCACAAGAGGTGCCGTTTGTGTTTTGCAGCGGATCCTGCTCCTATGTTGCGAGATCCTAGTCTTGATTTTCTGCGTGGTTTGCCCGATATAGAGTAGTTGGCAGGGACATTTTATACAGTAGATCACATTTTGTGAATTACAATTAGAGAAGAACTGTAAAGTGTGTTTGGTGCCATTATATTCGAAGG
Source organism: Triturus cristatus (assembly GCF_964204655.1). Lineage (NCBI taxonomy): Eukaryota > Metazoa > Chordata > Amphibia > Caudata > Salamandridae > Triturus > Triturus cristatus. Next base: position 791,526,180 of record NC_140595.1, read on the forward strand.
ACTGGGTGTTACAGGTGGAATCACACGACAGACAGTTGTTACATTTATAGTGGCCTTGTAGAGGAGGGAGGCCAAGGAAAGAATGAAGAGTATTGTCCTTGTGCACTGGTTTCTGGGCTCTAACTAGGTGGTCCTTAATATTACGTCCTCTCTTGAAGGCAAAGAGTGGAGTGCCTGTATTGAGTTCCAATGGGCCTAGTACTGACCAGTGTTTCTTTATCATTTTGGTGAGTTTGTTGCTAACCGGGCAGAAGGTAGTGACGCATGTGATTTTGTTGAGGGATGCCTTTTCTTTGGGTTGCAGCAGGAATTCACGATGTGAGTACCATGCTCGTTTCATTGACCTCTTTACTAGACGTCTAGGGTAGCCCCGATTGGTGAGTTTTTTACACAGGATTTCAGCCTCTTGGAAGAAATCCTCTTTGAACCTGCAATTTCTGCGAATACGCAGGAATTGACCGTAGGGTAGGCCATCTCTCAGAGCCCTGGGATGACAGCTATCGTACTGTAAGAGGGTGTTACGCTCTGTAGGTTTTCTAAAGAGGGTAGTGTAGAGTTCACCCTCGGACGTTTTGACCGTGACGTCTAGGTAGTCAATTTTGTTTTTATTGAAATTGTAGGTAAATTTTAGGTCCGGCTGGGTGTTATTGAGCCATGCACTGAATAGTTGGAGTTCAGTTTCAGTGCCAGACCAAATCATGAAGACGTCATCTATGTACCTTCGCCATACGCGAATTTTGTTAAAGAAGGGGTTGTTGTTGTTGAGGATGAACTTATTTTCAATGTCATCAACAAAGAGTATGGCAAAATTAGGAGCAAAAATGGCCCCCATTGAAGTGCCTTTACATTGCCTGTAATACTGGTCTTCAAACATAAAATAGTTTCTGGTGAGGGCTATTTCCAGGAGTGAGATGATAAATTCTGTTGGGACCCGATGAGGTGCTGGGCGTAGATTGAGATGTTTAGTGATAACTTCTATGCCTTTGTCTTGGGGAATGTTGGTGTATAGTGACTCGATGTCCAGAGTGACCAGGAGTTCAGTTTGGGGGTCAAAGGGCTGGGATTCAATTAGGTTGATAAAGTGAGTGGTGTCCTTAATGTAAGTGGCGGGGAGCGACAAACACGCAGGAAATTCTACCAATGGGGATACCAATACTAACACCTTCCCCCCTCCCACCTCTCTCATCTAACATGGACCAAATGCCTATCTTTAACCTCTCCAAACATCAGCTGGCCTCGACTGACATAGCCCTACTTAGTAGAGGACTTTCCTTTGTCATCACGGAAAAACCTAACTGGTTTGACATCCACACCGAAATTCTTCAATTCTTTAGGAAAGTAAGACTTAATGTATTTTTCCAAGATAAAGAGACAACCACGAGAAATGATATCACAGGATTGCGACCCAAATCCACATTCAATCCACCCACTGGTTCGATGCCCCCGGAAGTTATTACCTTCGAACATCTCGTACTTAAAGACTTCAACAACATAAAAACTAACTACAGGTTCACTCCCTTCAATGTTAGCCTTGAAGAAAGACATAGTCTCAACGCTCTAAAAAACCTCGATGACGTGGTGATAAAACCCTGTGACAAGGGAGGCGGTATCGTCCTACAGGACAAAACCGCCTACGACAATGAAATCCAACGCCAACTCAGGAACACGTCACACTATGAACGCCTTATGCGCAATCCTCTTCAAGACATCAGTGACCTCATCCTCACAGCTACCAAAACGGCTCTAGAAGAAGGCTACATCAGCAAACACGAATTTTCCTTTCTAAATAATAAAAACCCTAGGACTCCTGTCCTATATACTCTTCCCAAGATCCATAAGAATCTGGAAACTCCACCAGGCAGACCCATCCTTTCTGGGTGCGGATCCATTCTAGAACCTTTAGGGAGCTACATTGACTTCTTTATAAAGAATATGGTACAAGACACCGCCACTTACGTTAAGGACACCACTCACTTTATCAACCTAATTGAATCCCAGCCCTTTGACCCCCAAACTGAACTCCTGGTCACTCTGGACATCGAGTCACTATACACCAACATTCCCCAAGACAAAGGCATAGAAGTTATCACTAAACATCTCAATCTACGCCCAGCACCTCATCGGGTCCCAACAGAATTTATCATCTCACTCCTGGAAATAGCCCTCACCAGAAACTATTTTATGTTTGAAGACCAGTATTACAGGCAATGTAAAGGCACTTCAATGGGGGCCATTTTTGCTCCTAATTTTGCCATACTCTTTGTTGATGACATTGAAAATAAGTTCATCCTCAACAACAACAACCCCTTCTTTAACAAAATTCGCGTATGGCGAAGGTACATAGATGACGTCTTCATGATTTGGTCTGGCACTGAAACTGAACTCCAACTATTCAGTGCATGGCTCAATAACACCCAGCCGGACCTAAAATTTACCTACAATTTCAATAAAAACAAAATTGACTACCTAGACGTCACGGTCAAAACGACCGAGGGTGAACTCTACACTACCCTCTTTAGAAAACCTACAGAGCGTAACACCCTCTTACAGTACGATAGCTGTCATCCCAGGGCTCTGAGAGATGGCCTACCCTACGGTCAATTCCTCCGTATTCGCAGAAATTGCAGGTTCAAAGAGGATTTCTTCCAAGAGGCTGAAATCCTATGTAAGAAACTCACCAACCGGGGCTACCCTAGACGTCTAGTAAAGCGCTCAATGAAATGAGCATGGTATTCACATCGTGAATTCCTGCTGCAACCCAAAGAAAAGGCATCCCTCAACAAGATCACATGCGTCACTACCTTCTGCCCGGTTAGCAACAAACTCACCAAAATGATAAAGAAACACTGGTCAGTACTAGGCCCATTGGAACTCAATACAGGCACTCCACTCTTTGCCTTCAAGAGAGGATGTAATATTAAGGACCATCTAGTTAGAGCCCAGAAACCAGTGCACAAGGACAATACTCTTCATTCTTTCCTTGGCCTCCCTCCTCTACAAGGCCACTATAAATGTAACAACTGTCTGTCGTGTGATTCCACCTGTAACACCCAGTCCTTCGAATATAATGGCACCAAACACACTTTACAGTTCTTCTCTAATTGTAATTCACAAAATGTGATCTACTGTATAAAATGTCCCTGCCAACTACTCTATATCGGGCAAACCACGCAGAAAATCAAGACTAGGATCTCGCAACATAGGAGCAGGATCCGCTGCAAAACACAAACGGCACCTCTTGTGGAACATTTTCTGGCCAAAGGACACTCTGAATCTGATTTCACATGGCAAGTGATTGACAGCCTACAACACAACCACAGAGGAGGAAATCAACAGCAAATCCTTAACCGCATGGAATGTAAATGGATTTTTAAATGCCGCTCCATTGAACAAGGACTTAACACTCTGGACGAATACAGAACCATTCTGTAACCACCTTCTGTGTTCAAATATGCCATTAACTCTTGCAACACCAGTCTCTTCTTGCCAACCCTGAGACCTCGTACATGCAATTCTGTACTCTTGTATGTAAAGCAACCCTTCTGTTTCTTATTGTACTACTTGTATATACTTGAATGTAGACTAAGCGGGCAAGTATTTGAACACCTACGCTGCCTTTACTATATTGACGCTGCAATTTAGTTACTGCACCGCCCAATACCCCCTTTGGCCCTTTTGTATTGACCCCAGACTTAAGAATTCTCAACATTGTGTGCCCAACGGTATGGAATCATGCTCTCTCACAGTAACTAGTAACTCGAGCAGTTCCATTCATGCTAGCGTTTTTAATTGCATACAGGCACCCCCTGAGCCTACTACCCTTGTTGGGCCTTCACACCTTGCGATCGGCGCAGCTGCAGACGCCTCGAGTAACCAATGGCAACCCTGCCCCTTAAATACCTCCCCCTCCCACTTCCCGGCCAGTCGCCGCGCGTAACTACACGCACACAGGATTCGCTCCACCCCGTGACCCCCATTGAATGCACCGAGTGCCGCATGGATTAAGTAAGTACTATTGAAACTAAATCCCCTTCCCTCCACTTGCTCGCGGCTTTGATATCCGCCTGAAGGTAACCTCCCGCATCCTCCTCTACAGATTGAGTTCCTCGGCACCGAAAACTCGCCTCAACTCGCTGAGCAGGCATGATTACACTCCTACCTTAAGTAAGTGTCCTCGCTCTAACTTTGGCACCGCCCCGTATTTACATGTACACACACCGTACTACGTCCCTTTAACAAAAACACCCCCCCCCCCTTTTTCCTCAGGCAACTTCCTCCTGATACCTGCTTGAAATAAATTTTGGCACAGACACCGCGCTTCCATTTAATGAGAAGTCCGGACCCAGCTTACTTCAGTAAGTGTCTTCACTACCGTAACACCACGCGGTATTCTTGCTTTAATCACCACGCGCTTTGCCCAGTTGTATCCCATAATCACTCCGTTTTCCTAGGCTATTGATTCAAACCAAGACGTTCACTACCGCGACGAACACGTTTTTACTGACGACTATCCCGTCACTCTACCGCTCATATGCTCAGTAAGTGTTCCACTTCATGCGCACGCAATGATGCCCCAACCTCCGCCCCTAGCGCTATAATTTACTTCGTCACTATGAGCTCCGAGTCTCTAACATCATATTCTTGTAATTGCGCATTCCTTCAGGGCACTAGACTGCTCAGTTCCATGACTTTGCTGACTCTGCCAGGTTACCGATTTCTCATCTTTATGTAATTGCATCACGTTTTGGAGAACACCATGTACCGCTCATTAATTGCTTGTGATGCTTGTTACAGTTCAGGGACTAATTTATGTTTTGTACTTGTTTATTTATTTATTTTTTCTGTATTTTTTTCACATTTAGAGTTCATATGCTCACATTTTGTCCTGATGATGAACTCAAATAACTGAGTTCGAAACGCCGTCGACCCTATGCAACTCGAACCTATTTTGTACTAATTTTATTTAAAAAATGGTTCTCTATTGTTGCCAATGCGATGTTCTCTTTTAAAGACCCCACCCTCACCTGCATGTCACGCTTTCTTGTCACTAAATATGTGAGCACTTGAATTCAATCTTTGTTCAATAAATAAGTGTCATACATTGACCTCTCCTGTCCCTTGTTTCTCTATATTAAGTATCACTCTCCAATATGAGTCCTTGAACCTATACTAAATCATCTCGCCCTCCTAAGGGCTTTTCATTTCACTGGACCTTCTCAGGCCATCCCGAACCATTGTTCTCTTCCACAGTGGATTAAAGAAAGAGCAGGAGGTGCTGAGCAGGGAGAGGGTGAAAGCGTGGCAAATGACACAGCAATACTCAGACAGGAGTGGGTGTTTGCGAGCAGCCAGGGAGACTGGGACCCGGCAACAGATTTTTTTTAGGTCTCGGCGAGACTTATTGAGAGGGCTCCAAAAAGTGCTACCAGGCCAGCCTAGAGCTACAGTGCATGTGCGCGGGCTCGCGCGCCGCGCTTTACCGTGATTACTTTCACTTTCGCGGCCGCACGGCCGCTTTGATGTTTGATCACGATCACTTTCGCGGCCGCTTGGCATAGCCAATAGGTCTCGCTTTTGGGACCTTATAAGTATTTAGTTATGCAACTGTTGCATGGCTAAACACTTATAAGGTCCCAAAGGCGAGACCTATTGGCTATGCCAATGCTTGTTTGTAATTTGAGGTGCGGTCGTGTGCCGCTGCGCTAAATGCAAGTGCCAGGCCTTGCGGGGGTGTCAGTAGAATTGTTAAAGAAGCACTGTACCTTATACTGCCCAAAAATATTACAAATGCAAGTAGCATGCTGCTGTGCCACACACGGGTGTCGGGCCTAATTTAAACAAGCAAACTAACTCTGAAACAGACTGGGGGTGTGGTACGGGCATGCAGCCACACAAGAGGGAGAAAAGTGCCATTAAAATGTGAGCAGTTACGGGCGCCGAGCTGAACACAGGCAAACAGTAACAGGAGCAGGAAAGGAGAAGAAAAAAAAGTCCCCAAACAACTAAAGCGTAATAATACAGTACTTAGTCCCTGCTGTCTGGGAGGAACAGAAAGACAAACAGGAGAGGCAAAGAGAAGGATTGACCAATAGTAAGAGAGGATTTTTGAATGACACTGAAACAAACAAATGGCCTGCAGGGGGATGACTTTAACCCCACAAGATAAGTTACAATAGGTCTCGAATGTTCGACCTAAAAATGGTATAACAATCACAACTTGACTAGACACAGTGCCTAGAGCACGTAGAATCGCTGGGACCACCCAGAGGAGTGACACAGGAAGCCCACGGAGGACGGATGCAGTGAGGAAACACGACCGCGTGCTTGGTACAACTCTATGGGAAAGTCGTGGCTGCAAAGTTACAGTTTAAGGACACTTCTATGATGACTTTGAGCAAACCCTTTGGAACATAGGAGGTTCTAAGGCCAACCCACTAGTGAGTACCGAGGTACCCGCGTTACCTATCCCAGAGGAGCCGGGTGCATAGCGGTCAAGTGGTGTCGGAAACCTTTGTCGTTTTCAATGGAGAGTTGCAAAGAAGTACAGCTGCTGGGAAGGCGAAGAGTGTCCGCTGAAATCCAAGCCTGGATTCTAGGTGAGAAGAACCTGAAAGCAGGGGGAACAGTAGGCGAATGCCCACCGATGTGGGATGCGTCAGGTGCAGAGAAGGGTTGCTTGACTCTGCAGGACCAGGAGATGTCGAGGATGACCAGGCCAACGGACCAGGGATTGTGAGGAGACCTCAAGCTAGGTTGCAAAGTACTAGCCCACGGGACACTCGGTGAGTGGAGGCCGGATATCTTCAGTCCAATTACTGCTTGAGGTCAGGACTACACAGAGTCCAATACACAAGCTCGGGAATTGCCAACAAGTATATGCACTTGCAAATGTACGCGGTGCACAGGGATTCAGGTTGCACGGCCCCCACAAGCGATACTGGTCTCAGAATCACTGAGAGGTCAGATCTACCTCAGGGACCTTCGGGAACCCACCTCCTGTGTTGCTGAAATCTTCGGAGTCCTCAGGAGCTCGGGAGAAGCAAACTGGTCAGATGCGTTTAGGGGCCGCTTTTGCAGGGGAGTATCTCCTCTACTCCAAGGGAGATTCTTCAGTCGTCCAGCGTCATGCAGGCAGTCAAAGTACTTGGTTTCTTCTTAGCAGAATCTTTTCCAGGTAAAAATGTAAAGTCCTGTTGCCAGGTAACCCACTGTATCCCCATGGGAAGGGGTTGGAAAGATTCTAGGGACCCTTCTATGGGAGGTGCAGGACAGAGGGGTGGCTATACCCATGTCCTTTGTCCAGTTTCATGCCAGAGCAGGAGCCAATGGCTCCCAGAACTGGTTTGAGCAGGACTATGCACAGGGACACCAAATGTGCCCCCAGTGCAGACTTTCTGGCACTCTCAGAGTGCACCCACATAGCCCCAATACACTAAACCATGTTCGTTGGCTGGTGGGAGGAGCAGGTGTCCATAACCTATGAAAGGGGAGCCACCAAAGGCAGAGTGGCAGCGTGGCATCGATCTACTGATGATCTTTTTATTGTGTGGGAGGACACGTTTGAGTCTGCAATGGGTTCCATTGGGGACCTGAATAAGAACAATCTAAATTTGCACTTTTCAGGAACGGTAATTCCAGTGGTAGTGGACTATCTTGACCTGAAAGTGTTTATATCTGAAAGTGTTTATAACTACATACAGCCCTTTACCGTAAAACAACAGCTGGCAATTCAACCTTGTTTGCCACCAGTAATCATCCGCCCAAATTGATACAGAGTATTCCCTACGGGGAGCTTTTAAGATTAAAAAGAAACCGCTCTAGAACATGTGATTTTGAAGCAGCCGCTAAGGATTGTATAGCTAGATTTGAGGTGAGGGGGTATGAACCAGTTCTTCTGGAGAGAACACTTCAGAAGGTGTGAGGAATCCCCAGACAGCATCTGTTAAAAGACAGCAAAAGAGTAAAAAGAGGGTTGAATGACCTACATGAAGGCAAGTTCAGGACGATCACTACATACTCTGTGGAAGCAAATTTCCTGAAACGAATGCTTAAAAAGAATTGGCATATTTTGAAAATGGATAATGTTATAAGTGAGGACATTCCAACTTATCCGTTGGTGACTTTTAAGAAGGCGAGATACTTAAGAGATAGGTTAGTACGAAGTCACCTGGCTAAGGAACTCCCAGTGATGGGAACCTTAAAGGAAATGCAAGGTTTTTACCCATGTGGTAAGTGTAAAGCCTGCTCGAACAGTAAAAGAGTTTTGATGTACCAAGTGCCATATATTAATCTGAAAAGACCAATAAACAAATTTTTGACTTGCAGCACCCTTTATGCAGTTTACTGCCTGGTGTGCCCTTGCGGCCTTTGCTATATAGGCAGCACCATTCATCCTTTGAAAATTAGGATACTTGAGCATATGAGGGCGATTGCAAAAAATGATGTATCATATCCTGTAGCAAGGCACTATGCTGATAAACACTCTAGCAACAGGAATGTGTTACAATACTTTGGCCTTGATCATGTTGCAGAGAACATAAGAGGAGGAGATAGACTTAAGAGATTGTGTAGGTTGGAATCACGATACATAATTGATTTACAAACTAAGTTCCCCAGAGGTTTGAATAGCAATGAAAAGTTAGCCTCACATTTAGGGATTTGAATAATTTATGAACATACAGCTACAATAGCAGGTTCCCTTTAATGAAATAATGTTTAGTGCACGAAGTAATATTGATGTGCTAGGGATTAGCCGATTTACGGATTGATTGTCCCTTGTTGATGTTTTTAACAGCATGTCGTTTATTCACACAAAAAAGGGAATATGCAATGGACATTTGCCGATCCACGGGCAGATAAAATGAATAAGGTGTCACGACTGTAGTAGGTCGATATACTATCGAAGATGTAATATGAAATTGTTGAACATCGGCGTTCACTAAATAATGGTGACACCGTGAAAGTATGCTTTTAATGCCAGTTAATGAATTCATCAATAGGAATTTTATTATGTTACTGGTTTGCCTTAAGTGCGTTAGCATATGTAAATATAAGACCTAATGAAAAGCAACGATCACACATTACAAGATGCCGCTATTGTTTATGCATCTTGCTTGTCCATTGTTGATGTTTACCCTGCGTGTGTATGTTTAAAAGACGGCTGCCCGCGGTGTGCCGGTAACACCAAAGAAGGCAGACGCCGAAACACGTTTGTTATGAAAATAAAAGACCTGTTTCAACGCTACTCTTGAGTGCTTATATTTCCTGAATATGAGGAAGTTTTGAGCTTTAATATATGCTGACGGCACCGCTGCAACAAAAGCACCTGACCGCGAGTGATTCTGGCATGGTGCAAGTGGAGAGCTGATATATACATATATAGACACATACACAACAAAGATAAAAGTGACGTTACAGTTAGATCTAGTAATAATATTTTACATTATCTTAAAAAACAATTTGGAAATTCACTGACAAAAACAAAAGTGGAAGAGACAATATAGTTAGGTAAATTGACACTTAAAATATACACTTTTAAACTAAAAAAACACTGAAATACACATGTCATTGTTATCTGAAATAACTTAAACCTGTGCCCTTCATGCACTGCTTTTGACCTCAGATGTTACAGGGGGGATGGGGTACCCGGGACCGAAAGGCACCTACATACGACCCCCTTCCCATCATTATATGATTAAAAACATGTGCCAATCCCAGGCTCACCCTAAGGGTTTAAAAAAAGAAACTGTGGTGTCTCGCATATCTTTTTCATTTTGTCGGCTGGTCCTGCAGGACTCCTGTGGGACTGCCAGACAAATTAAAAAGAAAACTTAATTTTAGGACCAGGGGGACTGTCCGACAAATTAAATAGAAAAATAAATTTTAGGACCGGGGGTCCCTCTAGGGAGTCAGGGTAACCCTACCCTGCCACCTGATGTCCTTTTTCGAAAGCCTTTTCAGGACAGGGGACCAAGTCCTGTAATGGTTGCCGTAACATTTCTTATAATGTTGGAGCCAGCCAATGGGAGCCCTCACTCTGAAAAAGCCCTCTCAGCCAATCAGAAGGCTTGAATTGTTACATTGCAGCCGAACGATCCAGATATCTTTAAATTTTGAACCTCAATTTCTCAAACAGTACCCAACACAATTACACCAGATCACACTATCTGGGTAAAGATCTAGCTTTCTGAAAAATGTAGTGTAATTCCGTTTAGCCATTTTGGCTGTAGCTCCGTTCAAACATTCCTTTGGAAATTGTATGGGGAAACGGCTTTTTGCCCCCCCCCTCCTTTTTCTCAGCCCTTTTTGACAGGTCATCCTGAAACTTTCAAGGAAGGAGATGAGGTGTACGAAATGTTTTTGGGGTAGTTTTGTTAAACGGCATCAAAGTTATTAGCAAAACAAAAAGTCAATTTCCTATGTTCCTGACTTTATATACATGTATACATATATATATATATACACCATGATTTGTTACAAGGTAACTGGACAAGGGTGGAACGGAGACCTAGACATAGGGGATATGCTCCACGTCCAGTTTATCGACCTCCGGAGACACCCTTTTTGGATCACAATCGTTTCAACTGTCTGAACGGTCTGGATGGGGTTAACTGACTGTCCTCAAACCCGGACTCAAATCCTGTGACCTTGGGTAACGGTCCCAGCAAACCTTCTGATCCGGCTAGACCCACCTCTGAAAATGACCCTGATAGAGCAATTGGGGTAGTATCTGGCCTTGGTACTGGCTCTTCCCTCCACTCCACCTCTGCAATCCCTTCTGTGGTTGCTCCAGCGCACATGAGATTAATTTGGTGGAATGTGGCTGGCCTAGCCAGTAAACTGGGCACTCAAGATTGGATAACTTACATCGAGTCCGGGGATGTTTGCATGCTCCAAGAGACTTGGGCAAGGGAAGAATATAAGCACCAAGGTTACGTGTCATTTTTCATCCCGGCTAGGTGGGAGGGTAAGGGCCGCCCCTCTGGTGGACTCATAACTTGGGTGGCATCCCACTTAGGATGCCAGGCTTCACGCCTACCGGTGCCTTCAGACGATATCCTAGTGGTTTTATTAGCCTGGCCGAACCTAGCGAAACTTGCCCTGATAAATATCTACTCCAGGCCAGTGGGAGCTTCGCGTGAATCTTCCACTATAGAGGAGCTTTCAGCCTATTTAGCGGAAATGCCAAGAGACATTCCTTACATAGTGGGAGGGGATCTAAATTCCCATTTCGAGCCGCTGGTCGGCCTCTTAGAGGGATTCCCCATGGAAGAAGAGTCCAGGTGGTCAGTACCTTCTGTTGTAGCACCCTCCCCAAAGGCATGGACGCCTGTAGCACTGCAGATTACTGCCCTTACCCTAAAGCATGGAATTAGAGCCTGCAATGGACGCATTAAGTCTGATGTACCAAGCAAAACCACGTATAACAGAGTGGGAAGAGAGTCCCGCTTGGACTATGCCCTTGTACAGATAGTGAACTGGTCTTCTATCTTGGACTTTAGGGTTATGGAGAGACTAGATAGTGATCATAATGCCCTTGAACTCGATCTTAGCCATCCCGGGCTAGAAGCCTCTATAACAACCATTGAGGAGATCAAACCTGAACTTCTATTAGATAACAACAGGAGAAGAATCAGGTGGGATAAACTAGCTACGAGCCAAGTGAAACTCTCGAAGCTCTACGCAGGTTTAATTCCTATTTTGGAAAAAAAGGGAGATCTAGCTAACGATGTGGGCAATAAAGACCACCATGGGAAATTATATCAGGCTCATGAGGACCTTATAAAGGGAGCGGCCTCTGAGCTTTTTAGCAAGGTCCATAATCAGAGGAGGGCCCAGCAACACAAGTCCTTATGGTACAATGCAGCCTGCAGGAAGGCAAAGGGAGAACTCCTCAGAAGCATCAAGGAGGGAATAGGCAGAGAGAAGCTGCGAGAAAGTAGACGGGCTTATAAAAAACTAGTCACCCACGCTAAAACCGAATGGGAGGAGAACCAGTGGGAGGAGCTCACCACTTCCCTCGCAATAAGAGACCACCGAATGTTTTGGAGAGTAGTAAATGGGGGGTCGGGGAACCTCCATTCGGCAATAGAGCCAAATATTGCAGCAGGGGTGTGGCAGGCACACTTCCAGTCTCTCTACAGTTCTGAGCTGGGAGAAACTAAGATTGACATCGGTACTGGATTGGTGGAGTATGACGGGGACTTGATAACAGTGGGGGAGGTGAAGGTAGCATTAATAGGACTTAAAGGTGGAAAGGCGCCAGGATTGGATGGCCTGCCCGGGGACCTGTTTAAGCAGGAGCCCGATGTTTGGGCCCCCTATCTGGCCGCTGTGTTTAATGGAGTTTTGCATGGCATGGAAATCCCGAGTACTTGGCTGGGGGCAGAGGTGGTTCCTATATTTAAAAAGGGCTCGCCCCTGCTCCCAGCCAATTATAGACCAATCAGTTTAATTGACGTGTCACAGAAGCTGTTTGGCAGGATACTGCTGAATCGGCTTCAGGACTGGGTGGAGGAGACGGGCGCCCTCAGTCCGTACCAGGCAGGATTTAGGAAGGGAGTTTCTACAGTGGATCAGGTTTTTCGTCTGAACGTTATCTATTGGAGGGCAGCGATACTGGAAGGTGGCAGTTTATACACCATATTTGTGGACCTGAGGGCCGCCTTTGACCTCGTGCCCAGAGGGAAACTCTGGAGTGTTCTGGCTGAGATGGGGGTCCCCCCAGATATCCTGATAATTTTAAAGAGATTGCATCATAATAACTATGCCCGGGTCAGGTGCGGGAAACTTGGGGAATTAACGGACAGATTCCCCGTTGACAGGGGGGTTAGACAGGGCTGTGTATTGGCACCGACCCTGTTCTGCCTCTTTGTCAACGGGGTAATCGCCCATCTCAATGGAACTGAATACACTGACGCCCCAAAATTGAATGGCAGCAGGGTGCCTGCAATTATGTTTGCAGATGACACCCTGCTGCTGTCCAAAACCCCTATGGGGATACAGAGGATCCTTGATTCTTTTGTGGCTTTCTGCACAGACAGGGGGTTAGAAATCAATGCTACCAAAACCAAGTTTATGGTCCTGAACCCAACCCAAAGATCACGCCCGAACCCCCTACTGGGAGCATCACGTTTAGAGAGAGTCTCCACCTTTGAATATCTAGGTGTAACGTTGAATGAAACCATGTCTTGGGGAACCCACCAGACTAGGGTTAATCTTAAATTAGTGCAGACCACTGGCGGCATTGCTCGGTTGATGAAAAGCTCAACATATCGACCGTTGGGGCCGCTTATCCAGATATACAAGGCACAGGCCAGAGGAGCTCTGATGTATGGGGCGGAACTGTGGGGTCATATAGCCTTCTCCAGTTTGTCTATAACTGAGAATAATTTCATTAGACAGATAGTAGCACTCCCGTCGAGCACTCCGCTCCTCCCCTTGAGGATGGATCTGGGACTGAGACCAATAGCAGATGAACTAGGTCTCAGACCCATAGTCTTCTGGCGAAGGCTATGGAGCAGTGAAGAACTTTCTACCTATAGGGCGGAACTGAGGGAGTTTCTAACCCACCCCAAAGCTCTACAGATCCCGTGGATAAAATATATAAAAAAGTCCTGTGTGAGACTGGGGCTCCCCGACCTGTGGTCGGATCCAGCTAACGCCTCACTAAGGATCCCACGAAGAGCTCTGGTCAATGCCTATCACGAGCAGAAACTATCTATGGCCCTAGACTGCAAGGATGAGGGGTCATTAACATTTGTATTCGCGCAAAGCAAGGACTCATACAGGCTGGAGAGGGTTCTGGACGCTATGTCTCCTGTGTTGGCCAGGAAGCTATTTCTCCAATGGAGATATGGCACATTGCCTCTGCGATCTTACACCTGCTCCTGGTCAACAGCGCCCTCTACCAAGCAATGCCCGGCATGTGTGTGTGCCGAGGAAAGCGATCTGCATGTGGTCTTGTTTTGTCCAACTTACAAGGCCGCCAGGAAATACTGGCTCCTACCACTCATTAGAAACCTTGGTTTTAGGGAGTACCTCCCGGTGTATAGAATTTTAAAAACTGACGTTTCAGGTCCAATTGTGTTTGCATTAGCCAAATTTCTTACTAATGTCTGGTATATTCGCACCCGTATTCTAAAGTCGCAGGCTCTCACCTAATTTTAAGTCAAAATTTTAATCGCATGGCCTTTTATCTGATGTGTTTCCTGATTATTTTTCCTTGATGGTTTTATATGTGTCATATGTGTTTCTTTTGTATGCGTCTCACTTCACCTTGAACTCTCCAACTTGCCCAAAAAGTGAAGCACGGACCCAAATAGTGCAGTTCAAATATTTATTTTGCTCTTGCAGCAACCTCAGTAGCCATGACGCGCTTCGACACTCTTGGTGTCTTGATCACATGACGCGCACATCACGGGGAGGTACATTTTAAACCATTTTTTTACCAACTTTTTTTCAAACATTTAAAGTGACAGTGCATAAAAACGTACAAGGTCTGTGCATAGAAACAAATGACAGGTACCAAAATGTCAAAGGTGGATGGCACTAGCTTTGATATACAAAATTGCTGTTGGCTGATGATATGATAAAGAATAATGGTATAAATACCGTATAGATCTTGATTTAAAACATTCCATTCATATGGTCAATAGTAGTAATGTGCATTGCCATGGATACGTTCTTAGGTTAGTTTACTCAATGGAATTTGCCCTCATTTTATTAATAAACTGTCAAATTTAAAAAACGAGTAAAAAAATCTATTGATGAGTGCAATATCATTTCAGTGCAAATCGCAATTTTATAAAACATCCCGGTATAAATAAATACCAGTTGATCATTGTTTGAATTTAAGCTAAGCATCTATGTGTACTCAATATTTGTACATTTGCCAATAATACACAAAATTGGTTCACTAGCCATTAAAATTCATTCCTCATTTTTGTAAGACCTTGTTTCAAGAAAGTGCTTAGTGCAATGTGAATGTGCAAAACATGTGCATAGAGATATCTCTATGTTAAAAACATAAGACATCCTAAAAAGAAGAAACTATAAATGTTCAAAATTAGTGTAAAAACCTCCACTACCAGTGTATGCATTAAAGAGAGGGAATTGCAGCAGATTGTTCATAACCTTGGTGGTATTTAATCAGGTTTGCAACTAAATTTATTTATATCTTTATTATTTTACTTAAATATTAGATAGCTCTCCCTATGTATAAAACTGTATCGATGTAAACTTTCCCATATTATAGACAGGTGTGCAATTCATCAGTGGCATTAAGCCCTGTTGGATGCTTTGTATCTAAATTTAAAATGTGCCGCATCTCCAAATTTCTAAGTGCTTTTTCTCTGTCCCCTCCTCTTTTGTTCGGGGGAACACTGTCTATTAAAAGTATTTAAGATCTTTACAATCACCGTCATGTATTTCATTGAAATGCCGGGTCCACTGTAGGACTGATCTTTATTTTTGATGGCCGCAAGTGTTGGAGCACCCTTTAGTGCCCCTGCAAATTTGTACTCCCTACATATCTTAAATTGCGGGGGCACTCCAACACATACACCACATGGTCCGATTTACAAGTCGGGGATTTTTCTATGGTGATGTCCTGTGCACTGAATGGTGTCCTGTAAGTGGTTGTATTAACCCCGTGCTAACAGGCCTTACAAACCTTACATTTGAAAAAGCCCTTTCTTTGGCTTAACCAATTACCCTTCGGTTGACCCCCTGGGTCGTTTTGTACCAGGGTATCCTTCATCGAAGGAGCTCTACTGTAAGTAATTGCTGGCCTATTTGGCAAGAGATGGCCAATGATGGGATCCCCCATTACAAGAGGACACTTTTTCCGTATTATCTTTCTTATAGACTTCTCCTGTCTATTATATTGAAGGATAAACCTGAAGGGTTCTACATCCTGACTTTTGGAGTTGTCATCCTATTCCTTTTCTGAAGGAGCAGTTCTCTGGGGATTTTGTTGTTTTGGTGATAGCTGCTTCTACACATTTGATGCTATAGCCCCTCTCTAAAAATCACTTTTTACTGCTGGCTTGGGCTGATTTAAGGTCATTCTCACAACTGCAAATTCTCTTCAGGCGGAGCATTTCCCGATAGGAAATGCTCTGTATTAGATGTTGCAGATGTGAGCTGCTGGCGTGGAGCACAGCATTCCCCGCAGTGGGCTTACGGTGGAGCTTGGGTTCCAAATTACCATTAGAGACGAATACCTCTACATCCAGGAAATAAATACTGCTGCTACTTATTGAAGCTGTGAATTGCAAGTTTAGCTGGTTGGTGTTAAGCTTTTCAATGAAACCTTCAGCTTCTAACTTGGCTCCCTCCCACACTATGAAAAGGTTGTCTATAAACCTCCACCATGCTTTGATGTTTCTATTGACATGTTCCCTGTACTCTTTGAGTAGGACCAGCTCCTCCCACCATCCCATATGAAGACAGGCATAACTGGGGGAGAAGCTGGCCCCCATCGCAAAGCCCCTGAGTTGTTGAAACATGGCGTTTTGAAACATGAAAATATTGTTGCATAAGCAGAATTCAGCCAGGTCAATGAGCACAGTATTATGTTTTATATAGCCCACTCCTCTTCTTCTGAGGTAGTAGCGAAGGGCTTTAAGACCGTCCATATGTCTAATTGAAGTGTAGAGGGATGTTACGTCCATGGAGATAAGCAGATAGTCATCTTTCCAATTAAAATTCATCATTTTGGCTACAAAGTTGGACATGCGCCTGTAGATAAAAATCCACATATTTTAAGGTGTTTTCCAACAGGCTTTTACGGGCCGATATAATGGGCCTTCCTGGAGGATGTACGGAATGTTTGTGGATGAAATACATGATCGGTGTGACTGGGTTCTCATTTTAAAAAAATCTCAATTCATCTGGTGATAGCAGTCCTGCATTTTTCCACACAATTAGTTTGCCTTTGTAATCATTGTTGGTTTTCCTCAACTTGGTGATGCTACTTCGGCAATAACAATTGGTATTGATTAGTTGGTTCATGGCCTCCTGAGTATAGTCTTTGATATTCCATAGGACTAAGTTACCTCCCTTGTCCGCATTGCGGACCACTATCTCAGGATTCTTTTTCAATTTTGTCATGAGTTGATGGTATTGCAACTCCCGCTGGTTTATTTTGCGTTTTTTGGTGTTTAGCACATGGTGATTGAGGTGTTTGATATATATATATTACCAATTCTGGCAACAGCAAATGACATGCACTGACTCTGTGAGAATATGACAGAGAAAATGTTAATCCAAAAATGACCTAGACGCGTTTCGACGGTAAACCGCCTTGATCACTACACTTATTTTCACTGTGAGAGATATATAGATATATATATATATATTTATATATATAGTTGTATATATACTTATCATATATATATATATATATATATAATCTACTGGCGGTCGCCAGTAGATAGTTATAGTTACAACCAAGTTTCCATAGGAAATCTCAAAATTCTATTTTGAATAACTTTGGCGCCGGTTGACGAATCCTCACGAAATTTTCAAAACTAATGGGGTGCTCCGTTCAGCTCCTACCCTGAAAGTCTCGGGGTGATTCGTCAAGTGGGGGCCGAGAAAAAAGGGGGGTCCCAAAACGCGTTTTCCCCATGCATTTTTCCATAGGACCTTTAGACGCAGCTACAGCCCGAACGGCTGAACAGAATTACTTGAAATTTGGCAGAGAGGTAGCCATAAGGTCAAGGAAGTGCCTTTTGCAGGTCTGGTGTAAATCTGTTCAGTATTTCCTGAGAAAATAGCATTTAAAAGCATATCAATATCTATACGTGCGCACCCTGCCGTGCGCGAGCGCAATTCTGATTGGTTGTTAGATGTCGGTAAACATTAGAATCGGTGGAAACCAGGAAGTGTCGGCCGCCATTTTGTCTCTCGCAGTCAGAGGGGGTGAAAAACAGAGGTGGAGAACGTGAAAAGGGGGCAGAGTGGACAGTTCCTGACCCCCTAGCCTTGGTCAGGGGGTCACACAAGGACCCCCAAGGCACAAAAAACTAATTTTTTCTTTTTTTTTTAAATCGCGAGGTGCGCGCACCCTGCGCGCACTGCGAACCGTGGGCGCTCGGTGCACGAAGCGCACCCTGCGCGCAGGGTGCACGCACCTTGCGATTAAAAAAAAAAAATAATAATTCACGGTGCGCGCGCGGTGAAAAACCTGAAAAAAAAAAATCATAAATACATAACTTAGCATTTAAAAAACCGTACAAATTCACTGAAGAAACCATAGGTTTCACACACGTTATAGTTACGAATTAGCATTTATAAAACCTTGCAAATTCACTTAAAAAACCATAGGTTTCACACATGTTATAGTTAGCTGGACATTTCACTCGTAAAAAACAATGAAATTCCCCCGTTATAGTTACTGCAGGCAACTATAACTCACGCAACCGCAATCCTCTGCTGATGACGTCAGATATTACATCACTGATGACATATGTGTCTTTCTGAAAAATAAATATTTGTAATATATGTATAGCTAAAGATTAATGGAAGAAGACATGGGTAAATAAGTGTCTAAATACAGTGATGTAATATCTGACGTCATCAGCAGAGGATTGCGGTCGCGTGAGTTATAGTTGCCTGCACTAACTATAACGGGGGAATTTCATTGGTTTTTTACAAGTGAAATGTCCAGCTAACTATAACATGTGTGAAACCTATGGTTTTTTAAGTGAATATATATATATACATATATATATATCCAAATGAAAGGTTGTCCACAAATATATATATATAGCGCACCTTTCGGGTCATTTTCTATTAAATTAAATTAATAGAAAATGAGTGTGTGAGTCTTATTCTGCCTTTTGGGAAATTCTGTGTATATATATATAGCTTGAAACGCGTCGGCTCCCAATTGCTGTCTGTTCATGGAACCTAATAAAGCACTTTCATTATGGATTAAACCTGCTGCGAGTGAACTCTACCTGGGGGCAACTCTTTTCTTCTCATATATATATATATATATATATATATATATATATATATATATATATATATTCACTTAAAAAAACATAGGTTTCACACATGTTATAGTTAGCTGGACATTTCCCTTGTAAAAAAACAATGAAATTCCCCCGTTATAGTTAGTGCAGGCAACTATAACTCCCGCGACCGCAATCCTCTGCTGATGACGTCAGATATTACATCACTGTATTTAGACACTTATTTACCCATGTCTTCTTCCATTAATCTTTAGCTATACATATATTACAAATATTTATTTTTCATAAAGACACATATGTCATCAGTGATGTAATATCTGACGTCATCAGCAGAGGATTGCGGTCGCGTGAGTTATAGTTGCCTGCACTAACTATAACGGGGGAATTTCATTGTTTTTTTACGAGGGAAATGTCCAGCTAACTATAACATGTGTGAAACCTATAGTTTTTTAAGTGAATATATATATATATATATTGCAGTGGAAATAAGTGTGGCCTAATAAAGCATGCTATTTAGAACAACACATATGCTAATAAAGACACATTTACACGTGTTTCACTACAATGTAGATTTTAACTTCCAGGTAAACTCTAGCTGTTTCCTGAAGGTGCTATGCAGGGCACAGTTGTAGCAGTGAAGTGACTTGTCAGGATCATCTCTGAAAGGCGGGCAGATCTGGAGCCTAGGATATGCCGTGGCAGCCTTGTCGCTGGCAGGAGAAAGGCAGAGTGGGTCACATGCCCGCGTCACATGTACAAGCCCAGGAGGCCTGGTAAGGGTCAGTCACCTGACAGATTATATTCAAAAAGGCTGATGGGGCTGGGACAGATTCACCCAAACTTTAAAACCTGTGACTGAATGATTAGTTGCGTTAATCATATTAGTCAGATGTCACATGTCAGGATCATATCTGAAAGACTTGCTAGGTTGGGTCAGTAACATTGGAAGCATGGAGATATGTCTGACTTACTCCAGCCCAGCCCTACAGCATTACATTATGAAATATAGGTAAACCTAAAAATGCAAGAAAGAGTCATTTGTAGAGCTCAGGCTCAAAGAGAGGTTGTCTCTTAGAGCTATTGACAGATAATGTATGTGCATTGTTACCCAACTTAATGTTACTCATTTTATCAACCTTGTAAGGATGAAAGGCTGAGTAGACATGTAGGAATCTGGGGCCAAGCACAGATTCTTGCAGTCAGTGCTGTAGGCTATTGCGCCAGCAGCCCGGTGGGACACATTAAAAGTTCCAACTTAAAAGGCACACCTTACTCCTACTTTGGGAGGTCACGTTGAGACTTGGCGGCTCCAATAAGCTCATCATGTTACCGTCCCTTCAGGTCTATGTGCACTTTGTTGATCTTGCATGGTTGTGCGCCTGGGATCATAACCGACTCACCCCTGGGCCAGGATAGGCCTTGGAGTAGAGCTGGCAAGGGGTGATTGGTGGAAGGCCGTGCCTGTGGTTAGTGGAAGATGAATGCCCTGTAGGCGCTTCCACCTCTCGCAGCCGGGGCTGATTTTCATTTCTGCTCTCGGCTTATATTTCTAATATCTCACCCCCCCCCCCCCCCCCGCCCCCTGCTCAGGCTCCAGAGGGATCACAAGGTGACAAACAGTGCTTTTGAAAACACCCACATAAATAAATAATAGCACCTGCACGTGAAAGAAACAGAAGGTGTGAGTATTACATCTACAGCTGCAGACAGTGATCTACTAATACCATTGGTGAAGGGGGGGGGGGGTAGTCATAACCCACCTGCCTTTGATAAGTCATGCCCCCTCCCCCACACACATACACATTTATATCATGCAGGTGAAAATAAATGTGGCCCAACTAAATATTACGTTATTTGAAGCATGTGCACTAATAAACACACATTCACACATTAATTACTGCAGTGCAAAGGTCCCATTCAATGGCATTGCTGAAGTACCATTCAGCCGACAGGAGGCAGCGTTGCTTGCTGCCTCGCAATCTGCATTTTAGAGCGAGGACAGAGGAAAGAAACTCTGAAAAGAGCCCTGAAGATGTTCCCTGAATGCATGCATGTAACCCCCCCCCCCTCCTTTAAAATACTGCTGTTTATGTTTTATATATATATATATATATATATATATATATATATATATATATATATATATATATATATTACATACACACAATTGTGATGTGTGCGCATGTGTGTGTGATTGCTGAATAAATGAGGGAGAATAGAAATATACAAGTCTTGCACACACCAGTAGAACCAAAGTAGGCACCTTGTAAATGATACCTCTCTCACTTCTTCTCTCTCTCTTCCTCTCTCTCCCTCTCCTTCCCTCTCTTTCTCTCTCTCTCTCTCCCTCTCCTTCCCTCTCTTTCTCTCTCTCTCTCTCTCTCTTCCTCCCTCTCTTTCACTCTCTCTCACAGTCCAGCTCTCTCTCTGACTCTGTCTTGCTCTGTCTCTCTTCCTCCCTCCCTCTCTCTCGTTCTCACTCTGTGTCGTTCTCTCTCTGTCTCTCTCACTCTTTCTCCCTCTCTGTTTCTTTCTTTCTCCCTCTCTCTTCTTCATCTCTCTCTCTCCCTCCCTGTCTCGCTCTCTCTCTTTCTCTCTCTGTCCCTCTCTCTGTTTCTCTCTTTCTTTCTCTAACGCTCTCTTTCTCTCTTTTTCTCTCTCTTGCTCCCACTCTCTGTTTCTTTCTCTCTTCCTCCCTCTCTTTCCTGCTCTCTCTCTCTCTGGCTCTCTCTTTCTCTCTCTTCTACCCTCTCTCTCTCACTCCTTCTCTCGCTTTCTCACTCTCTCTCTCTTTATCTCTCTCTTTTTCCCTCCCTCCCTCCCTCTCTTTCTTTCTCTCTGTCTCTCTCTCTCTCGCTCTCGCTCTCTCTCTGTCTCTGTCTCGCTCTCTCTCTGTCTCTGTCTCGCTCTCGTTCTCCATCTCTCTCTCTCACTTTCTCTCTCTCTCTCTCTCTCTCTTTCTCCATCATCTCACTTTATCTCTTCCTCCACTCGCTCTCTTTCTCTCTCTCTCTTCCTCTCTTTGTCATTCTAGGGAAATCCATATGGTTTTAGCAGGTACAATGCAAACAGTGTGGACAGAAAGTCTTTTTGGATAATCGATCTATTGAAGTATACACAAACCGTAGAAATCCGGAGCCTCTCTTGCAGGGCGCGCGCCCCTCACTCCTTACTCTTCCTGTGGGTGTAGCGCTGCGGTAGTCAAGTAAACAGCCGCGAGGAGCTGGAGGTAGGATGGAGCTCTTGAACCACATGCAGCGGGTTTGTTTTCAGGATTAATACGAATTCGTTCTGGACTGAGGGAGTGCTGAAGAAAGCCGTATCGCTTACCCTGTTTACAAGACAAAAACACTTGTTTCTCAGCTAATCTCAGGTTGAATTTTTCATGTAAAGTACACACCTTTGGTGACGAACAATTGGGAAATCAAGAAATCTGATACGTGTTTCTTAATCCGCTGACCCTGAAAGGAAAACTAAGCGGTATGAAGGGCAGTGTGATGGAAAAGAGGCGAGGGACCTTTAATGCTCTGGACGTTTATACCGCTCATGTGTTGTGCTCAGATCATTTCCAAGGTGGAGAAGCACCGCCACCTAGTGAAGTTATCAGGTAATGCGTCCAAACCACTTGTTGCGAGGACAAAGGCGCATGCGCATTTCTTGAAGGTGCCCCGGTTCCGCTCCCATATGAAATGCATCTCTCGCCTCTCTGTTCCTGATCTATGGGCAGCGTTGGATTGGAAACGAGGGCAAGGCCCGAGGGGCCGGTGTCCATGTTCCAGCTGTCGGCTGCTTTTTTGAACAGTCTGGGGGCAGATGTGGGCGGTGTCACTGTTGTTCAGATACAGCCAGCGCCCCAGTGGGTGTCTGAGTGGCCTTTCTGGAGGCAGATGGGCGTTCATTACCTCCCGTTTAGCAACAGGCAGAGGGATCACTCCCTTTCTCTAGCAGGGCCGGCCCATTAATGTATGCATTCCTAGCGGGGCAGGGGGCCTGAGCATAAGTGGCCTCACTTGTTTTCAGGTGTGTTTCACCCGTGTAAACTAATCCATGCATTTATTTTTTTTTACCCCGCCCCCCCCTTTTTAATTAAATTTCGCCGAAGCAGTGTTTTGAAGAAAGGCAATATGCAAATGTGGCCACTTTTTTGTAGCGTGCCCGGGCCGATTTTGAATCCCAATCCAAACCTGTCTATGGACAGTTTTAACCATGCAAGGGCTGTGGGGTGAAGGAACAGATAGCTTTACTTGGCCCCATATCTGCCTACACATATCCCTGTACACATGTTATCCTGGCATTCTATACGGTATGCTCTTACTTTGGCACTCTATTTAGGAACCGGGCACTATTTTTGGAAATAGTTAACCCAGCACTCAATCTGAGATGTGTTTTACCCAGGGACAAGTCCTGAACAAGTTTTGTATCCTCCAACTTATGAAAAAGACAGGTGCCCACAGATTATACCGTAAAGGGTAATGTACTACTAACACGGCCACCACAGCTCAATTCCAGCAGGCGAGAGTGCTCACATGTATCGTTCAGCACAGCCAAACCACTAATCAATGCTGCAGTTTCAGCAAATTGCAGTACTGTAACAATCTTCCAGTACCAGTTGGCCTCCCCAAGTAGTCCTTTGCACCAATAGATAAAAGTGTGGCTGTTGCTACCCAGACTCTGTACACCTTACCTACACATTCTCCCGCCTCAGCACACTGTCACAAAAAGGACCGTGTTAGGTACAAGTTATTGATTCTTATTTTGACAGCAGCACGTGCAGTAAGTGGGCTAGCTCAATGTAACATCCTATCATGATACGCAGATTTTCTGCACATGGTGTGGGGGGTGCCCCCTCAGTAAGGACTATTAATAGGCGATGGTGGCTAAGCTGGAGAAGGCAACAGGATGGACGCTGAAACTGGGAATTGACCAGGACCCCTCTGCAAATAGCAGTGGGGTGCCATTAGTCGCTCCACGGGCAGGAGCCAAAGCGGGGAGTCCCTTATCTGTATTGCCAGGAAGAGGGTCGCCAGTGACGTCATCTGGGGGCACCCAGAGTGACAGCATATAACGCATCGCGAGGTGAGGGATCGGCCTCCTTTTCTCTCCAACGTGCACCAGCCAGCATACCGCAGCACGATATGCAGATTTTCTGCACATGGTGTGGGGGTGCCCTGTAGTTAAGGACTATTGGCGGGCGGTGGTGGCAAAGCTGGAGAAGGCATCACCAACAATGCACCTCATCTCTCTAAAGCACCTTTCTGACAAATATATCATTTTTTTATAGCGCTACTCATTGTTTACTCACACTACTCACTTCTCACTACTGGAGAAGTTACGGCATGAAGTCATGCCAGGTGAGTGTTGTAGGGGAAGGGAAATCCTTTAAATAGAGTCATTTTCTCTCTGGATTTCCCTTCTCTTTTTCAAACTCAGGAGCAGCAACATTGTTGTGGTGTCACCAGGGCTTTAAGTGGAAGCTTTTTAAGTACTATGTACAAGCCACAGTTGTATGTATGCTGTTACTTGTATCATATATCAGGATGCAATGACAGAAACAGCAAAATAAAAGTCGGGCGGCACATTATGTTAAGCAAAGATTTTTAGTTTACGTGTTTTAAGCCACGCCCTAATTACATTGGCCATGCCACTTTGAGAGAACCCCAGTTTTTTCATCCCACTTAAAGCCCTGCCCAGGAGTCTCGGGTAACATTGTATAAGTATGCTCCCTGTTCAAGGCTGGGGCAGTAATTGGAGGCGGATGGCATGTCTCCATTACTGCCAAGGTAGAGCCAAGGATGATGGGGGTAGGGTGGTGTTTTGTGTTGTTTAACATGCAACACAATATGATGCTTCAGAAGTTGGAGAATTGTAATCGTGAATGCTGTAAATGGCGAAAATAATGTATATAAGAAATAAATCCTATCATGATACACACCACCCGAAGCCTACAATCAATCCACCTCAACTTTCGAGTTATTCCCAAACCATCCTGCACCACCTCAAAGCTCTGGTCCTTCCACCTTCGAGGTCCTTTGCATTGGAACTCCCTCGCCACCAGACACCCAAGCTACTCCCCCCCCCCCCCCCCCAACAAGAATTCAAATTAGGGCTCCAAATTCATATACTGAACCTATAAAACCAAAAAGGAGAATAGCTGGCCCTTTAGGATCTATTAGATTGGTCCTTTGCATTTGAACTCCCTCGCCACCAGACACCCAAGCTACTCCCCCCCCCCCCCCAACAAGAATTCAAATTAGGGCTCCAAATTCATATACTGAACCTATAAAACCAAAAAGGAGAATAGCTACCCCTTTAGGATCTATTAGATACGTCATAACATTAGTCATATGTGAGTCTGCTTCGATTGTAGTCACAAGATGCCGCTCTTCAACCAGGCAGTGGCTGCCAATGGAGTACACTATGTTAACCACAACCAATAAATCAATCAATCAGGATAGATAAAGTGCAGCTAATCACCCCATAGGGTATCCAGACACCAGGTTGTCTTTTCCGTCTGATGTTTTCAGGAGGGAAGGTCACAGCTCTGTGTCATCAACATACAAAAGAACGAGGACCCCTACTTCATGC
Source organism: Triturus cristatus (assembly GCF_964204655.1). Lineage (NCBI taxonomy): Eukaryota > Metazoa > Chordata > Amphibia > Caudata > Salamandridae > Triturus > Triturus cristatus. The sequence continues at coordinate 791,551,751 of NC_140595.1, forward strand.
AGAGAGTGGGTTAGAGGTCAGGTATCGAATATTGAAGAAAAAAGGCAACAGACTTGAGGCTTGTGGGGTACCACAGATGAGTTCTTGTGGGCGGAGCCTGCATCTCCTGACATACACTTCCTAGGCCTTTTCATTCCCCAGCTTCCGGGACACTGAGTGATACATGTACATGTCTATTTTAAAGTTTCTTAGGATACACTGTGCTGGTCATTGTGTTTTTTTAATGCCCAGATGGAGAGGAGTCCAGTGCTTCTTCCCTTGCCTGTCCTCCATCTCCTTTTTATGAAGTCTGATGTGTTGCACTGATTTTCCATGCGCCCTGAAGGTTCATTTGTTTAGTTGGAGGCAGAGCGGCTCTCTGGTAGCATCCCTCGCATGGCTGTAGGACATCTGAGTGTAGGGAAGGCCTCTGTCCTGCAGCCTTGCTATAGAGAGTCGGCTTCAGCAGCCTAGCCACACCGGTACACTTCTATCATACAAGTCCAGGCTCCCACCCTAGCTTGAGCATCCATGCAAGGGATCTGTCAATCAAGCACAGACGAGGCGGCCTACCTCTCTAGCCAGACACAGCTTGCAAGGGATCTGTCGCTCAAGCACAGACCGTGGCAGCCTCCCTCTCTAGCCTGACACCCCTTGTAATGGGTCTATTGCTCAAGCATAGAGCGAGTCAGCCTACCTCTCCAGTCCGACAACCCTTGCAATAGGTCTGTCACTCAAGCACAGTCCGAGTCAGCCTACCTCTACAGCTCGACACCCCTAGCTAAAGCACAGACCGAGTCAGCCTACCTCTCTAGCCCAACACCCCTCGCAAGGGATCTCTCACTCAAGCACAGACCGAGTCAGCCTACCTCTCCAGCCCGACACCCCTAGCTAAAGCACAGACCGAGTCAGCCTACCTCTCTAGCCCAACACCCCTCGCAAGGGATCTCTCACTCAAGCACAGACCGAGTCAGCCTACCTCTCTAGCCCGACACCCCTCGCAAGGGATCCGTCGCTCAAGCACAGACCGAGTCAGCCTACCTCTCTAGCCCGACATCCCTCGCAAGGGATCCGTTGCTCAAGCACAGACCGAGTCAGCCTACCTCTCTAGCCCGACATCCCTCGCAAGGGATCCGTTGCTCAAGCACAGACCGAGTCAGCCTACCTCTCCAGCCCAACACCCCTAACAAGGGATCTCTCACTCAAGCACAGACCGAGTCAGCCTACCTCTCTAGCACGACACCCCTCGCAAGGGATCTTTCACTCAAGCACAGACCGAGTCAGCCTACCTCTCCAGCTCGACACCCCTAGCTAAAGCACAGACCGAGTCAGCCTACCTCTCTAGCCCAACACCCCTCACAAGGGATCTCTCACTCAAGCACAGACCGAGTCAGCCTACCTCTCCAGCTCCACACCCCTAGCTAAAGCACAGACCGAGTCAGCCTACCTCTCCAGCCCGACACCCCTCGCAAGGGATCTCTCACTCAAGCACAGACTGAGTCAGCCTACCTCTCTAGCCCGACACCCCTCGCAAGGGATCCGTCGCTCAAGCACAGACCGAGTCAGCCTACCTCTCTAGCCCGACATCCCTCGCAAGGGATCCGTTGCTCAAGCACAGACCGAGTCAGCCTACCTCTCTAGCCCGACATCCCTCGCAAGGGATCCGTTGCTCAAGCACAGACCGAGTCAGCCTACCTCTCCAGCCCAACACCCCTCACAAGGGATCTCTCACTCAAGCACAGACCGAGTCAGCCTACCTCTCTAGCACGACACCCCTCGCAAGGGATCTCTCACTCAAGCACAGACCGAGTCAGCCTACCTCTCTAGCCCGACACCCCTCGCAAGGGATCCGTCGCTCAAGCACAGACCGAGTCAGCCTACCTCTCTAGCCCGACATCCCTCGCAAGGGATCCGTTGCTCAAGCACAGACCGAGTCAGCCTACCTCTCCAGCCCAACACCCCTCACAAGGGATCTCTCACTCAAGCACAGACCGAGTCAGCCTACCTCTCTAGCACGACACCCCTCGCAAGGGATCTGTCGCTCAAGCACAGACCGAGTCAGCCTACCTCTCTAGCCCGACATCCCTCGCAAGGGATCTGTCACTCAAGCACAGACCGAGTCAGCCTACCTCTCTAGCCCGACATCCCTCGCAAGGGATCTGTCACTCAAGCACAGACCGAGTCAGCCTACCTCTCTAGCCCGACATCCCTCGCAAGGGATCCGTTGCTCAAGCACAGACCGAGTCAGCCTACCTCTCCAGCCCAACACCCCTTTCAAGGGATCTCTCACTCAAGCACAGACCGAGTCAGCCTACCTCTCCAGCCCAACACCCCTTTCAAGGGATCTCTCACTCAAGCACAGACCGAGTCAGCCTACCTCTCCAGCCCAACACCCCTTTCAAGGGATCTCTCACTCAAGCACAGACCGAGTCATCCTACCTCTCCAGCCCAACACCCCTTTCAATGGATCTCTCACTCAATCACAGACCGAGTCAGCCTACCTCTCTAGCCGGACACCCCTCGCAAGGGATCCGTCGCTCAAGCACAGACCGAGTCAGCCTACCTCTCCAGCCCAACACCCCTTTCAAGGGATCTCTCACTCAATCACAGACCGAGTCAGCCTACTGGCAATATGGCCTCGGTGCCCCCACTCTCAATATTTCAATGTGATAATTGCTTTTATTTGTTACTCCTATTGCATCAGCAGTAGGCTGTTGCACAGTGCTTGCCAACCAGAGGTGGCTTTGGGGATGGGAAGCAATGAGTTAAAAACACATCCCAGAGCAGTGACGCCCTTAGTGGTCTGTTGTGGGTGCGTGTTCCTTTTCCTTTTCCTATTTCATTTCCTTTGCATTTTTGTTCTGTCTTTTTTTGTTGCTTCTTTTTGTTTCATTTCTATTAATTTTTGTTTTAGACATGTTGCACAGCAGCGTAAGCTGTTGTGCAACGTGCCTTAAAGTAAACAAAAAAGCACTATGACACGGTCAATGCCAGCCGCGCCTTAGCGCTTTGTTTATATTTACTTTAAGACATGTTGCACAGCAGTCTGCGCTGCTCTGCAACACCTTAAAAAAACATTGACAGTGCCAATAGGTATCACATAGGTGAAACATATTGGCTTTTACAGTGCTTCTTGTCATTCATTTCTTCCCGTCGGGTAAACATTTTTCTCCATAGAAAAATCCCTTCTCATACAAACCCAGCAAAGTCTGCTGTGGGCCATTCCCTTCCCATCACAGACTTACTCCTGCCTTTGGCTGGTGTAACTTTCTTTCTATCGCAAGGTTGGGTGGGAGTCAAATTGGAGTTTGTGAATGCCCGCAAACCTACAAATGTGTGGACATTCACAAATGTTTACAAATTTACACGATAAAACGTGGCTTATAATGCCCACTTCACACCTTTTGCGTGGGATTTACTGCTGCGCATTTCTCCACAGTCGTGGTTGGGAAATTCACAGTAACAAAATGCCTTTACGCCTGCCAGGAACACTTTTGTGAATTCTTGGGAGGTGGGAAGGAAGTATTTCCATCCCTAGGCTTATATGTAGAGCCCAATATACCTAAATAAAGTTTACAAAACGTCTTTTGTGTATGAAATCCTGCTTAGGAGTGTTTCAAAAATGTGTAAAATTATCTGTAAAAATTTGACAAAATTATTTACAAAATAGGCTAGGCAGAGGTCCTTCCATGGTGTAATCAACTCTTTAATACAATGTGCAGAATTCTGTAAGAAAGCGAGTCGAATCCGTTAAATGAAGTGTGCGGAAATCATTAATAGTCTAATTAATGTTTATTAAAGAGTGCAAAATTCCTTGAAAAGGAATTCTTTTTTTAAACAGCATGCACCCTGCTCTTTAAAGGATTATATGGAATTATTTAAAAATCAATTTGAGGCACAGTTTAATTAAAAATTCTGAATTCAATTCAAAAGTATACAAAATTCTTTAGTAGTGCGAGTACCGTGAGCAGAGGTATACTGTAAAAATGTTGCCTGCATGCAGCCGGTGTAAACACCTAAATGTGTATACAGTGCTTTCCGCAGGACACCAGACGCAGGATTCGCTCCCTGTCTGCCAGAAGGGTTTTTCTTCAGTTCCAGGTATTCCATGCCAGGATCTAGGGGTGGCATGAGTGGGTCTTAAGCAGTGAGCCCGCAAAAAGGCAATATGAATGGGCCTTTACCCCATTGCCCTTGGAAGCCTCAAAGGTTCACTCCAAGGTAAGCAATGAATGTCTTGGAAATGAGCCCCCCTTCACCAGATGCTGGGGGTCGGCGTGGCTACCGTGCCATCACTATGGCAGGGTTGCCATCACCTTGAAGAGGAGACGGTTGGACAAGCACTGTGATTTGTGATGCCATCTGCCCAGGGTCACTATCCCGCGACATGCCAGTGGGCTTTTAATTAGGGGTGGGCATAACTCACAGAATTTGCTGTAACATATCTTTGCGAAACTATAGCAAATCTTTGTGAGATCACACAGACTTGTGATGGGGCGTACCCAGCATTTAGCGCTATTTTCTTTTCCAGATTGACCACGGGGATGCGTTTTGCACCAAGAAAATAGAGCTAAATGTATCAGAACACGAACAGCAGCAGCAGCTCTCCCCCGCTTAGTTTGTTGTTCCTGTGCTCCTGCAACACGATGTTTGTGCCAGTTTACTCATAATTATGTGAACAGGCGTAATTGTGTACTTTTTCAGTAATTTCGCATCAAAGGAGTAAAATGAAATTACTGTGATTACTTTGGTGTAAAAATATTTCACCCAGGCCGAATTTTAATATGTGTTGTTTAAGCTCTGTACCCCTCATAGCCAAAGAAAAAAGGATTTGCGTGCCTGATGTGTGTCAGGTTCCTGCTCTATGGCCTCTCCAATCAGTGTTGAAGGCACTCTCCAGGCTCTAAGGAACAGGTATGCCTGTCTTCTGGGGAAAGAGGTAGCTGGTTCAAGGACCCTGGCGACTATAAGAAGCCAGAGCGGCCACTTCCCAGCAGAGAAGAGGACCTTGAGGTGCTCGTAGACCAGTGTGCGCAGCTCCACACCAGTCACTAGCATGTCTTGAATTTTTCCATAGGTATACTTCAAAACAGTGTGAAGAAAAGTTTAAGAACTCCTGAAGAATTCTGTTCTCTGAAGTGGATCTGTATCTCAACGAAGAGGGTGAAATTATTTAATAAAGTGCAGAAATATTTTATAAATAGTACAGATTTCTTTAATAAAGTTACAAACTTTATTGAAAAGTCTGCAGAATTGTTTTTAAATGTTGGTAATAATATATTTTTTAAAGGTGCAAATAATTAATTAGCAAAATATACAAGTCGCTTTGCTAAGTTAAAAAACTTTTTTATAAAATGTATGCAGAATTATTTAATAAAGTCAACATGTAAGGATTCACTCTGTCATGTAAAAACCTGCAATGTCTGATTACAAGTGTAGGAAATGAGGGCATCTTTACGAGGAAGTGGCGGGGTGTGGCGTTAGCCACCTTGGCTTAACACCACACTTTGCCACTTTCAAAATGTAGGGCTGCACCGAATTCACAAGGATACGGTGCCGCCCTGCATTTCCCCCTGCACTGGCACTAATTTTAGATGCCTAGTGCCAATGCACCCAGCCTTGCACCATAGTTCAAGGGTGCCTGCATTGTAGGGGAAGATTGTTTATGTGCAGGAATGTGTCCCTTCCTCACATAAACAATCTGAAATGTCATTTTGAAAACTCTGTGTGCTTCTTAATGCAGCACACATAGAAGTTTCAAAACGTCATTTTTTTTAATTGATTGTTTATGTGCAGGAAGGGACACCTTCCTGCACATAACCAATCGATGTCCTTTTGCTGTTTCTGTGTGTGCTGCACAACGCAGCACACATAGAAACAGAAAAAATTAGGAGAAATGAAACATTTCTCCTTGTTGCGTCTGTTTAAGACCAGGTTTTCCGTGGGTTTAATTTTGGCGCTGCCCCTATTTACGCCACCCTGGTAAATATGGGGCAGCGTCAAAATCAATTGGTGTTGCGTTGGAACGCCCACCGCAACACCCATTGCCCACCAATTTTATGCTAAGTATTGCGTGAAAGGGTGCCTTTATTTATTTATACATTTATAGAGCACTTGGTTACACCATTGGTGTGTCCCCGCGCTTAGAGAAGTCTCCGGGGGATGGGGCTGTTACCTGCAAGCCAGGCCGCGCTATAAGGTCATTGACCAGGCCTATCCATGCTGTGGTTGCACACATAGCCAGGTCTTTAGTAGCTTGCGAAATCTCCTTTCACATGGCTCTCTTCTTAAATCCAACGGTCGGCTATTCCAAATTTTTGCAGCTCGGTACCTGATTCTAGCTCTGAAAACTCTTGGTACCGTCACCAGGTCCTTGTCTAGTGATCTCAGGCTACGCCCTGGTATGTATTTACTAATTAGAGGTAACAGATATCTTGGGCCTTTCTTTAGTAGGATGCGGTGGCAGTGGCACATTGCCTTAAACACGACTCTCTTCTCCACTGGTAACCAATGGAGAGCTGTCAAGGTTTGTTTTGTGTTAGATCTTTTTGGCAGGCCAAGTACTAGATGTGCCGCCGCATTCTGTACTCTCTGCAATTTGGATAGACCTCTCTTTGTAGTTCCCAGATATACTACATTACCATAGTCCAGTTGAGAGGTTATTACTGAATGTACAATGGTTTTCCTGGCATTTGAAGGTAAGAGATCTAAGACTTTCCGCAAAGTTTTCATAGCATAATAGCATTTTCCCGCTACCTTCCGGATTTGGCTCTCAAAAGTCAACTCTGAGTCAAACCAGACCCCCAGATTTTGGAGTTGGTAGTTGGCCTAGAAAGTCAGGCCACCACGCGGTAGAAAAGAATGATGGCATCTTGCCTACAATCAGTACCTCAGTTTTATTTCCGTTTAACTTGAGGCAGTGATTGGACATCCAGTGAGCTACCTCTTTTAGACAATCGGAGAAACATGCAGCTGCTTGGTCCTTTTTCTGTGATAGCAGCACAATAAGCTGCGTGTCGTCGGCATAAGATACAATTGACACCTCATGTTTCTCTACACTCTCCGCCAGTGGTCCCACATAAATATTAAATAAAGTGGGGCTCAGAATTGAGCCCTGTGGCACCCCTTGGGACAGGGGAATATTATCGGATATATATATTTGTTGTGAGACTTGGAAACTTCGTGAAGAGAGGAACGACGTTAGCCAGCTTAGAGCCGTATGCCTAACGCCACACGTGTCTAGCCTGTGGAGGAGCTGTTTGTGGGAGACGGTATCAAACGCCGCACTGAGATCCAGAAGGATCAGTGCGGCTGTCTGTCCTTCGTCTGCATGTATTCTCAAAGATTCAGAGGCTATGAGCAGTGCTGACTCAGTAGAGTGAGCCCTTCTATAGCCTGACTAGGAAGGATGGAGTAAGTCATTCCTATCTATGTGTTCCACCAACTGTTTGTTAGTTGCTTTCTCCGCAATCTTTGCCACAAATGGCAGTAATGAGATAGGGTGGAGATTTTTTAATATGGCTTGGTCTAATGATGGTTTCTTTTTAAGTGGCTTGACAATGGCCTGCTTCCATTTAGTAGGGACAGTGCCAGTTTGGAATGAGCGTGAGATATGCCACATTAAGTGGCTTGTGGCCGCCTTGTGAATAAGGGGAAGCCCCTATCGCCACCACGACATCAGAAAAAGTGATGTTGTGGTAGCGACAGGAGCTTGTAAATATGTGCCTGAGTTACTTGCAAAGAGCTGTTGTTGGACGGTTGGGACAGCAGCAACACAATGGAATAAGTGGAGAACGGACTATGGAGACTAGGGCACAGGGTAAGGGTGAGACCCAGGAGGCACAGGTCAGGCAGCAGGGCGTGCGGTAAAGATTCCAGGGCTAGAAAGGCATAGTCAGCCAAGAAGAACTTGTCTAGCAACTTTTGTGTGTTGTAAGGTTCCCTCCTGCCGTAATGCTTTGCTTTGCTCCCTCACCTTTATTTTGCTCCCCCTCGGTCCCCTCGTGTTCGTTTGCTGCAGATTTGTGCTTGTTTTGCCTCTTGCACCGCACTGTGGTAGAAACCACACCATTCTGCATTCTGTACAGTAGCAGCTGTAAGCAGTACAAAGTGGGAGGAAGGGGAGGGGGCAATACAAACAAGAAGACATAATTAAAAATAAAGAAAATTGTACTTGCCTGCCGCTCCGGCGGGCGCCACCGTCTCGCTCCTCTCTCCCGATCCTCAACTCCGGCAGCTGTTGCGCACTGCCCAGGCTCCTAAATACCAATCCCAGCGCTTCTCTCATGCGGGAATACTAATATACTACATACTAGAAGCACTGGGATTGGTCTGAGCGCCCTGGTTCGGCCCACAGGCAGGGGCTGGGAGCCTGTATCAGTTCTCTACCCGGCTGTACAACACAGCCACGTGGAGAAATGCTAAGTGCCAAGACGGACGCCCAAACCATCATACGCACTTATGGTGCCCACCACTACTCCTCCTCCCTGTTCTGACATCACATATCGCAGATCCGCCCCACACTACCTTGGCTCCATAATAAAAATAAAATGATAATAATGTAATGTTGTTAACGCTGTGTTATTATCATTATATTTTTCCTTTTCTACTGCTCAGAGAGGAGTGGGCTGACGCTCCCCCACCTTAGCGCAGGAGCCGCCGCTGATTCTGTGGCCCACCTGTGCCTAGTTTTTAAAGTGACTATCTCGGGTGGACCAGGCTCCCTTCAGAGCCCCAACCTGCTCCTTCTTGAGACCAAACCTGTCTAGAAAAGAGAACACTTATTCACCCTTTTGCATGAAGCGCACTTAGGGTATGGAGGTGTACGGCTCCTCCATCACACCCAACACACGATCACACTGAACCCTCTCTTACAGAAACGTATGAAAGAAGAGGACATGAAGGTGACTCCAACGACACTCCCACCTCCAACTATCCACCTGACTCTCTGTAATACCTGATGATGTAGCTTCAGCAAAATTGTGTAGCTATAACAAAAGTACTTTTGTCCGTATTACCGTAATCAGTTCAAACCCACATGGTTTTCTGTGCCACTAAATTTCAATTTGTTGACTGCTTATTTTGCTTCTCATGTCACCCATACCAACTTACCTCTGTGAAACCCTGCAACACAACAGGAAACCATGTAACTAAGAAACCACAAACAGGGGGGAGGAGCCTAGCGCGCAACCAAGATGGCCGCGTAGGTGCGAGGCTCCCGAGGACCTCCGCAACCTCCTACGTTTATCCTGTCTTCATCCTGAATCGGTTGAGGGGACTGTGTCGGTGAACCTGAGCCGAGGTGGTACCCGTTTTCCGTTTTTGAATCGGACCCCGGGGGCCGGGGTGAGCATCGACTGAAGTTTGCGGCCTTCTTCTCTCCTGACCCCGGACTCGAGTTTGGGGGTGACCCAGTGGCGAAGTGAATAACAACGGCGGGCCGGGCCTGGCGAGTCGTGTACCCCACACTTTCACTTTCGCTTTTGAGTCCCCTTGCCGTCATCGCGAGTGGGATTACGGCGCTTCTTTGTCTGGTGGTGGCCTCGCTGGGGGACCCTGCCTGCCTGCCTGCGGGGACCCGCTCCGCCTTCCTGAGGTGACCCCCGGGGCTCACGGCCTTGATTGCTTGCTCTCCACTGCGTGACTGGCGGGGGTGCGAGATACGCGACGATTGCCACGAAGCAGGATGGAGATCGGCTGAAGGCCAAATCGACCCGGCGTGGCACCGCACCTCAAGTCAACATTATGGATCGCTACACCCTCCCGAAGGGGTCTCCCGGCGGATCGCACAAGTCTTCCGAGTGTCCCCCGGATGCCCCGGATTTGCCTACGGATCTGACTTTGCAGGACGTCATGGGCGCCATTGCTGAGATGAAGACCTCAGTAGGCCAACAATTCGACACCTTGGCGCACAAACTCGATGCGGTCCTCATCGATGTCAACCTTGTTAGAGCAGATCTATCTAAGACAAATGACCGGGTAGACTCCTTGGCCCATACCGCGTCGGGCCTCACGACTGAGGTAGCGGCCCTTCAGACGGAGGTGCGCCGGCTCCGGCAGGCAAGTGCGCTCACGGATCGGCGCCTGGAGGACTCCGAGAGCAGGGCCCGGAGGAAAAACATTCGCATTATCGGAGTGCCCGAGGGACGGGAGGACTCGGCGGCGGATCTCTTTGTGGAGGACCTGATTTCTACCCATCTCCAGCCTCGAGGACTGAGTAAATTCTTCGCGGTGGAGAGGGCCCATAGAGTTCCTGGCGGCAGACCGAAGGTCGGAGCTCCTCCGCGGCCTCTTATTGCCCGTATCTTCAACTTTCGGGATAGGGATGCGATTTTGAAAGCTTCCAGACTGCAAGGGCCGCTTAAGCTGGAGAACATGGAGGTGAACTTTTATCCTGATTTCACGCAGGCGGTCCAGAAGCAGAGACTGAGTTTCATGGGCGTCAAGCGGCGGCTTCGAGACATGAACTTAAAATACGCCATGCTTTTCCCGGCCAGGCTGCGTGTGGTGGCTGATGGTCGCACTCACTTTTTTGACCGTCCCGAGGTGGCCGGGGACTGGTTGGACACTTTGTCTGGGGGACATGATCGGGATGGGATGGGGGCGGCGGGAGGAGAGTGCCCACCGGACCGGGTATGAGGTATTGACACTGGGGCTCATTCCTGATGATGCCACCTTTCGGCCAGGCTTAGGGTCTCTTGACTGTTGTGTCTTGTTTCCCCTCCGTTGGAGGTGATGCTGTGTCTCGAGGGGGTTCTCTTTCCTCCTCTAGGGGGTCTTTGTAGTTTAGTTTACACAGGGGCGACAGGCACACTGCAAGTTGGGGGGGCTATTTGGGCTCATGCAGGGGTGCAGGGAGGGGGGAGTTTTGTTTGGGATGTTGGGTTGGGGTTGGGTATTGTTTATTTGTACCACAAGGCAGAAGTATTGTTGTGCTATCGTTAAAGTGCTCTCTGGGGGGAGATTGATCGGTTTTGGCTATGATGGGGGGTAGGGGACTGAGCCTTTTGTCCTGGAATGTCAATGGACTGGGGGACAGGATAAAACGGGGAGTGGTCCTGCAGTTCTTAAAATGAATTTCACCTGATATAGTATTTCTGCAGGAAACACACCTCATTGGAAACTCCTTTCGTGCCATGAACAGACGGGGCTATCGCCTTGCAGCCCACTCGGGCTTCACATCTGGTTCGAGGGGTGTGGGCATTATGGTTAAAACCTCGCTCCTGTTGGAGGTTGATGAGGTGCTCCATGATGATAGGGGACGATATACGGCTCTGGTGGGTAGATTGGAGGGTAAAGTGATTGTTTTGGTTTCTGTTTATGTCCCGCCAGGGTTGCAGACAACTACTTTTGCTGATTTGGGGCGCCTTCTTCTTGGCCTGCCGGAGGGGATTCTAGTGGTTGGGGGGGATTTTAACGCTGTAATTTCTGGAACTGAGGATCGTCACCCTCCCAGGGATCTCCCCCGTGCCCAAGCTTGGTTATCTGGCCTCTTGGATACCCTGGGGCTGGTGGATTGTTGGCGGCTGAAACACCCTACGCAGATACAATACACCTTTCATTCCGGGGCTCATGGTAGTCTTTCGAGGCTTGATTATGTTCTGACGCCAGCAGCACAGGCAGGGAGGGTCGGGGAGGTACGACATCTGGCTCGGGGTATTTCAGATCACTCCCCGCTCCTGTTGTACTTCGACATTGTCCCGAGGGGGGAGGGGAGGGTGGTCCCGATTAATTCCTGGTACCTGCGTGACCCCACAATTCGCGCTGATTTGGTTAAATCTCTTGAGCGATATTTTGAAGACAATGTGGGGTCTGTGTCGTCTGCTGTTTCTTTGTGGGAGGCGTTTAAGACGGTACTCCGAGGGGAGGCCCTGTCCCTCATTTCCCATTCCCGGAGGCGCGAGCGGGAGGAGGTGACCCGTATCGAATCTGAGATAACTGAGTTGGAGGGTGATCTTGAGTGTGGGGTAACGGATGAAAAACTGCATGCTCTCCGACTCAAACAGGCGGACTACAAGGCCTTAGTCACGGAGGCAGCCAGGGGCCTGAGTAGAGAGCAACAGGGGCGACTGTATGATGTGGGTGATAAGGCTGGTAAATTGATTGCGTGGCTGGATAAAAAGGAGAGAGCGAGTCAAGTTGTCCCGTCGATTGAGAGACTGGATGGTGTGTGTGTCACTGAGCCGGAGGAAATTGTTGAATGTTTCGCTGAGTATTTCCGTGGGGTGTATTCCCCGGTATCTTCCCGCTCGGAAGAGGATTCCCATGACCTGCTTAAAGACATTGCGCTGCCTTCCCTTTCGGAGGAGGATAAATTGTCGTTGGACGCGGCCCCGACATCTGAGGAGATTGCCCTCGCCATACGTTCGGTCGCCTCTGGCAAGGCCATGGGTCCTAATGGCCTTCCCATTGAATTGTACAAATTACGACCGGATACGCTGGCTCCGCATCTCCGCGCTATGTTCCTCGCGGCCCGGTCGGCGGGTTCCCTCCCGCTGGACCAGCGTCTTGCCACTATTGTGGTTATTCATAAGGAGGGGAGGCCGCGGGATCGGGTCACGTCTTACAGGCCCATTTCGTTGTTGAATGCGGAGCCGAAAATTCTCGCCAAGCTAATCGGCTAATCGGCTGGTTGGCGTGGTATGCGATCTGATCCACCAGGACCAGTCCGGCTTTATCCCTCATCACAAACACTGTGCTTAACTTGCGGCGTCTGCACGGGGTGCTCGCGAGGGTCCCGTTCATACGAGAACCAGCCATTTTGGCGTCCTTGGACGCCACTATGGCGTTCGACACGCTTGAGTGGCCATATATTTGGGCGACGCTGGCTAAGTTTGGGTTTGGCCCGGGATTCATTGTCTGGGTTAAACTGTTGTATTCCGGACCGCTGGCGCAGGTGGCGGTGAATGGTAGAGTATCGGCGCCGTTTGAACTGGGCAGGGGCACGTGGCAGGGCTGCCCGCTGTCGCCGCTCCTTTTTGCGCTTGCCTTGGAGCCCCTGGCGGAGTGGCTGCGGTGGCACCCTTCGATTCGTGGTCTCCGATGGACCCCCGAGTATGAGGATCGCGTATCCCTTTACGCGGACGATATTCTTTTGTACCTTGCTTACCCGCGCAAATCACTGATTGTGTTAGTGGATGTGTTGCGTTCATTCGGCCGCAACTCCGGCTTAGTTATCAACTGGGCTAAATCCTGTGTGTATGTCCTCTCGGGGGAGGCTCCTATCCTTCCGCGGGGTTGTCCTATCCAGGTTGCTCCGCAGGGATTTAAGTATCTGGGTATCTTTATTACCCTGGACGCTGCGGCCCGATATAAACAGAACTTACTCCCCCCCCCTCCAGCGCCTGAAGGAGGATGTGGCGCATTGGAGGCGCTTGCCGCTCTCACCGCTCGGCCGTGCGGCACTGTTTAAGATGATGTCGTTGCCACGTTTCTTATACGCTTTACAAAACATGATGGACGTCGTCCCGGCGCGCTACTTTCGGGAGGTGGAGGGTCTGCAGCGCCACCTGTTTTGGGATGGGAGGCCGCGTATCGCCCTCGCGAAGCTTACGCTCCCGTGGTATGACGGGGGGGTCGCCCTCCCAGACATCAAACGGTATTACTGGGCCTCCCAACTGGCTGCGATAAACCACGGCCTTTATGGGCCCGCCCTTAACCCGGCTTTTGAAATGGACAAACTGTTACTGCCGGGTGGTGACTATAATCGTGCGCTTTACTCTACATCGCTCGACGCACGTTTGACGGGCCCTACGCGGGTCGCGGTACGGGTGTGGCACGCGGCAAACTTGGCTATGGGGTGGAAGGATCGGTTGACCCGGGCGACGCCACTGTATGCATCTGAGCGACTGGGCTGCTTGTGGACCTCGAAAGGCTTTGAGAAGTGGGACATGATAGGCATCAGCAGGGTGGGCGATCTCTGGACGAGGGGGGGATTCAAAACGTTCGATGTGCTGCAGAAGGAATTCCAGTTGCAGGACAGGGAGTACTTCCGATATGTACAGGTTCGTCACGCGCTGTGTTCTGTATTCCCGGATGTTGCCTCCATCCCGGAGTGCTCCCCTCTGGAAGATAGAGTGCTAGATGGGCATGTACCGGATGGCACTATCTCATTGATTTATAAAAAGCTCATCAACGATCGCTCCGGACTGCTGACTGGCCTTCGTGAGGCATGGGTCGCCTATGGATTGGAGCTGGATGACGAGGACTGGGTGTCTGCGGTGGCCTCCCCGAAAGAGGTGGCCATACCGGCCCGCCTTCGCTTCGTCCAGCTCAAAATACTCCACAGGGTCTATGTTTCGGGGCCGTGTCTGATGCGTATGGGATATGCCGTGGATGGACTGTGTAAGCGTGGGTGTGGTTTGTTAGGGACCTTTATCCATATTTTGTGGGAATGCCCGGAGGTGGCGCGATTCTGGCGTGGTGTACATGCGGTGTTGCAGGCGGTCACGCATGTGGCGCTGTTTTCCGAGGCTAGGAGATGTCTGCTAAATGTGTGGGAGCCGACTGATTATACGGTGCCGCAGACGTGGTGGGTGACTCTGGGATATATGGTGGCCAAGCGTGACATAGCACAATTGTGGGGCTCCCAGAGGTCACCAACGGTTTCGGTGTGGAAGGACAACATGGATTGGTGTATGTTTCGGGAGAAGGTAGTGTATGTGGCGAGAGGTAAGCCTGGGAAATGGGTGAAGGTGTGGGGCCCCTGGAACTCCTATCGTGGTGGGATTTGTACCCCGCCGCTGACGCCTGACTTGGCAGTGGCCCAGTCTCCCTAGTCTGCTTGTCACCTTGGTTCTGGGCATTGTGTCTACTTTGTTTCTGTCCCGGCCTGTCCCCCCCCCCTATTCCTGTGGGTCGGTAGGGTCCTCCCCAGGGGAGCTTATAATGCTGCTTTGACTTTTGCTGCCTTGTGAATTTGTTTGTGGTTTCTTATAAAAAATGGAACCGCCATTTGGGGGGTCCGGCCGGTGTGGCCGCCAACGCTTCCCTCGACTTCTGGGACCTTTATCACTTGCCGCTTGTGTTTAATAACTGTATTTTATGCTCTCACTGTTTGCTAGCGGCCGGCCTGAAGGTTGTAGGCCCATCTTTGTATATCTTTTGCATTCTGTAATAAAGGTTTCAAAAAAAAAAAAAAAAAAGAAACCACAAACACATAAATGCATAATACAGTGAATTAGCGTCTTAACATAGAGCCAATATATCATTATTAAAATAAACAGCACACTTTTCAGTAAAAAGTGCACAGCAAGTTTTTAAAGTATTGGATTAATAAAGTTGGTCGCATTCTTTAACTGGGCAGGTAAAACTTTTTAGATAAGTGTCTAGAATTATTTAAACATTTATTCTGAATGTTTTTAAAATGTAGATATGTAATTTAATAAAGTGTGTGTAATTCCTGAATAAAGTGTGAAATTCTTTAAGAAACAGTGGTGAATTGTTTAATAATGTGAGCCGAGTTGTTTAAAAAATATGTGAATAATTTGCTGGTAATTTTATAAAAAGTAGCTTGAATTTGTTTGAAAAGTTCCCTAAAACTTTTTTAGGATGTTTCAGAATTATTTATTATAGACAGCAGGATTCTCCAATAAAGTGTACATTGTTCCTACAGTGTTAAACTTTTCTAACAGGTGTTTTACCTCTCTGAAGCCTGCTGGTGGCTTCGTTTGGCACCCGTCTATACGACCTCTGGGAGTCGCGGACGTCTGGATCTAAGCCCGCCTCTGGCGGATCCTTCCTGCAGTAAGCTCCACCCCTCTGTCCTTCACCGCTGCAGAGGCTCAAGAACCCGCCTGGCGGGGAACATGAAGTCAATGGGTGCTGGTCTGAGGGACACAACGCAGGTCTTCCTTGTAGCTCTCGTGGTAGGAGGAGCTTCAATCTCACGGTATCAGCTGACGCAGAGCAGGTACCAGCAATGGAGACTGATGCTTCCTCACCTGCAAAACACAATGTGAGACTCAGAAGGATACTGGTGGGGTGGAGACAAGCAAGGAGGGAGGGGGGACAGGGCATAGTTGGAAACATCTGCAGGGAGCTCAGGGAGCATGGAAACATAGGGGTTCACTTTTAAGATGCATAGTCTTAAGAAATGTCCATTTTAGATGAGAAACATGTGACCTCTTGTTGGACTTGGCCCTTTTTGGCTAAAGTTCCCTAAACTTTTTGTTTTCCCCCTAGACCTTTTTTCTGACATGGTGTTGCCAACGTAGATGCTTTGGGCACTTTGCCACCGCTGATCAGTGTCAAAGTGCAAGTGCTCCCTGTAAAAAGTGTAATGGTAATTGGTTGTCCATGATTTGTGTGTTTGCCTTACTAGTAAAGTCCCTAGTAAAGGGCACTATGTGTGCCAGGGCTGGTAATGCAACTGCTACTAGTAGGCCTGCTGCACTAATTGTGCCACCCACACAAGTAGCCTTAAAGAGGGAACTTAGGCCTGCCATTGCAGTGCCTGCGTGCAGTTTGTTAAACTGCCATGTTTTTCTGACAAGTGCACTCACTTGCCAGACCTTACCCTTCTCTTTCTATGCACATCAGACACCCCTATGTTAGACCCAAGGTACCCCCTGGGACAGGGTGCAGTGCATGTGAAGGGTAGGACATGTACTAAGGTGTGTACCATGTCCTGACAGTGAAATAATATCCATTTCGTTTTTCACTGTTCAAAGGCCCTCTTGCCCATAGGACAGAATGCAGAGGCTGTGTAATATGTTTTCCAGCCTATCTTCCCAAAGGCTTAAGATGGAGGGGTTAAGTTATGAAGGTGTTTTTTGCATTGTGTGTTTGGAAGCCACTCTTTTAGAAGTGGCTGGGTTTTTGTGCTCTAACATTTCTGTGTGTCTCTGCCTGGTTGTGGATAGACTGTCTGGATTTGAAAGTGATAGGATCTGGGGAATGTCTTGACCCAGGGGAGGAGGTGAGACAGCAAAAGGCTGACCTGCATCTGGAGTGTAGGGGGAGGAGTAGCCCCTAGAGGTGAAGAGGCCTGGGTTGTTGCCATAAATCAATGGTCCCATCTCCTGATGAGTGATTGAGAATCCAGACCCCCACTAATCAAAGGAAGAAGGTGTCACTGGCAGGGAGGCACCAAGAACTAGTTTGAACAGGGGTCAGTGCCCCCCTGAACACAAAGACTTCAAAGACATTTAGGGGTATAACTATGAGAGCTGAAGCCCCTGAACTTGGGAGAAATGGATTGATCAAGTTTGAACAAGACTGACGCTTCTTCATGGTCAAGAGGAACCTAGGCCAAGGAAGAAACAACTGAATAGACTGAAGGAAAGGACTGACCCTTTCTGTGTGTTCTGGGGCTGGCCTGCAGTTTGCTGTTTTAACCAAGGAGAGGCTAAAGGGACTTTGCTGTGTGCTGTGTCCCCCTGCTTGAAAGGACTTTGCTGTGTTCGGAAGTAACTTATCCCCAAGGGCCCGAGGTGAGCTGGCTCCCTGTTGTGGAAACTCAGGCACACAAAAGTTTCCAGGAGAGTTTCAGCGTCGCTGTGTGCCTGTGCTTTTTGCAGCCTGAGACCCTCGTAAGAAGTGCCCTGTGATCGTGGGCACCTGGAGTCCAAGCGAGTCTCAGCGACGCTGTGTGCGTGTGCTTTTTGCAGCCTGAGCCCTGTGTGAGGATTGTCCTGTTATCGTATGCACCGGAGTCCAAGTGAGTCTCAGTGACGCTGTGTGCGAGTGCTTTGTGCAGCCTGAGACCTTCGTGAGGATTGCCTGGTTATCGTGCACACCCGGAGTCCAAGTGAGTCTCAGCGATGCTGTGTGCGTGTGCTTTCTGCAGCCTGAGACCTTCGCGAGGATTGCCTTGTTAACGTGCACACCCGGAGTCCAAGGGAGTCTCAGCAACGCTGTGTGCATGTGCTTTGTGCAGCCTGAGACCTTCATGAGGATTGCCTTGTTATCGTACACCCAGAGTTCATGTGAGTCACAGCGACGCTGAGACCTTGGTGTGGAGTGCCCAGTGATCATGCACCCGAAGCTCGAGTGAGCCTCTGTGACACTGTGTGCCTGTTCCATGTTGCAGCCGGAGATCTTCGTAGCATCAGCGGCCCGGACCGGCAGCCCTGGAGGAGCTGAGATGCCGGCTCAAGCCCCCCCTTGCCAGAGCGGGACCTCGAACTGACCTCGTTGAGGGAGGGCCCAAGTCCCACTGCCCAGAATTCCCAAAGATTGCATCGGAGGCCCAAGTCTCTGGAAGAGGAGTGGAGAGCGAGGTCGCACCCCCCAGGTAACGTCTGCCGATGCCTGGGGCCAGGTGCGGGCTCGGAGTGAGACACTTTCGGCCTCTCCATTCCTGCAGCGTGAGCCTCTGCTTCGGCCAGCGTGAGCCTCTGCTTCGGCTCGTGTCGCGGCCCGTACTTGCCAAAGGAGTGGCAGTACCAGGGCCGGAGTGCGGAGCTGCACTTTTTGTTTACCACATACCGGTGTGGGGGTAACTGTTGACAGAGGCTGACTGCGAGTCAGCACGAGTGGTGGAGAGACCGCCTAAGGCACCGTGATTGGTGCTGGAGTGTATTACGCATTGCATTATTTCTGCATAACAAACTACCTGATTGTCGTATCACGCATTGCATTTTTTCTGCATAACGAACTACCTAATTGTCGTATTAAGCATTGCATTGTTTCTGCATAACAAACTACCTGATTAGTGTATTACACATTGCATTATTTCTGCATAACGAAGTACCTGATTGTTGCATTACGCATTGCATTATTTTTACATTGCAAAGTGCCTGATTCTAGCATTGCGACCTGCATCATTTTTACATTGTAAATTGCCTGATTCTAGTATTGCGACCTGCATCATTTTTACATTGTAAATTGCCTGATTCTAGCATTGCGACCTGCATCATTTTTACATTGTCAATTGCCTGATTCTAGCATTGTGACCTGCATTATTTTTACATTGTAAAGTGCCTTATTGTAGCATTACGGACTGTATAGCATTGCAGTAGGACTGCGGTGGAACGTTTAGAAGTGCTCATTAATATCGACAGAACTTACAAGGGCTGGCTGGCCTAATAACCGGCCAGGAGGAATATTACAAATACGCATATGTTGGATTTATATCATGTGGTCTTATCGTATATCTTTTTATATAAATTTATACTCGTTTTTATGAAACTCGTGTGGAGTACATTTGTGGTGTCATCATTGAGTTGCTGTGAGCGTGGTTGCAAATACTTTGCACATTTGCCTTGAAGATAAGCCTGGCTGCTTGTGCCAAGCTACCAAGGGGGTGAGCGGGGGCTATCTGAGAAGGTATCCTTCCTTTCCCTAATGTGGAAACGAGGGTCCCTATTTGGCCTAAGGTACCTACCTCCGCCAACCAGGGATCCCGGGTCTAACACCACTAAACAAGAATGTGAAAATTTTCCAAGTATTACATGTCAAAGAGCATAACCATCTTTGTTTGGTGTTACAGGAGGGAAATTCGCCACCCAATAGAGTTAGCATTGAAAGCACAGATAAAATATATTTGTGATTGATACAAACATAAACAAGCATTGGCACAGCCAATAGGTCTCGCTTTTGGGACCTTATAAGTGTTTAGTCATGCAACACTTGATGTTGTTTAATCAAGGATATTGTGCTGGATAACTAAACACTTATAATGTCCCAAAGGTGAGGCCTAGTGTGGCTGCTGTGCAGCATGCTGAGAAGTTGTAATTAAAAAGTATAAGAAGCACTGAGTGATGCTGTGGTGTAGTTGAGTGATGCTGTGTTGGCCCTGAGTTATGCTGTCGTGGCATTGAGTGATGCTGTGCTGGCCCTGAGTGATGCTCTGGTGGTCCTGAGTGATGCTGTGGTGGTGCTGACTGATGCTGTGGCGCTGCAGAGTGATGCTGTGGTAACATATAGTGATGCTGTGGTGTTCCTGAGTGATGCTGGGGTGTTCCTGAGTGATGCTGTGGTGGTGCTGACTGATGCTGTGGTGGCGTTGAGTGATCCTGTGCTGCCCCTGAGTGATGCTGTGGTGGCCCTGAGTGATGCTGTGGTCGTGCTGACTGATGCTGTGTTGATGCTGATTGATGCTGTGGCGCTTCAGTGTGATGCTGTGGTGGTACTGAGTGATGCTGTGGTGTTCCTGAGTGATGTTGCGGTGAAGGTGAGTGATGCTGTGGTGGCCCTGAGTGATGCTGTGTTGGTGCAGAGTAATGATGTGGTGGTGCAGAGTAATGCTGTGGTGGGGCTGACTGATGCTGTGGTAGCGCTGAGTGATATTGTTGTGTCCCTGAGTGATGCTGTGGTGGTGCTGAGTGATGCTGTGGTGCTACTGAGTGCTCCTGTGGTGTTGTTGAGTGATGCAGTGTTGGCCCTGAGTGATGCTGTGGTGTCGCTGAGAGATGCTGTGGTGGTGCTGAGTGTTGCTGTGGTGGGGTAGAGCGATGTTGTGGTGGTGCTAAGTGATGCTGTGGTGGTGCTGAGTGATGCTGTTGTGGTGCTGAGTGATGCTGTGGTGGCCCTGAGTGATGCTGTGGTGGCCCTGAGTGATGCTGTGGTGGCGCTGAATGATGCTGTGGTGGCGCTGAATGATGCTGTGGTGGCGCTGAGTGATGCTGTGGTGGTGCTGAGTGATGATGTGGTAACACTGAGTGATGCTGTGGTGACGCTGAATGATGCTGTCATGACGCTGAGTGATGCTGTGGTGGCGCTGAGTGATGCTGTGGTGGTGCTGAGTGATGCTGTGGTGGCATAGAGCAATGTTGTGGTGGCGCTAAGTGATGCTGTTGTGGCGCTGAGTGATGCTGTTGTGGCGCTGAGTGATGCTGTGGTGGCCCTGAGTGATGCTGTTGTGGCCCTAAGTGATGCCGTGGTAGCGCTGATGCAAAAGGTCTCGCAACTGCGATATTTTGAGGTATTTGCATTGTAAATGACAATGCCTTTTATTTACGTGTTTAAAAAACCTGCAATAATAAAAGGCATGGTCATTTACAATACAAATAGGTCAAAGTTTCTAAAATGCGAGACCTATTGCATTGAAAATGCTTTTTTTTTCAAACAGATACGTTCTTCCATAAGAAGGAGCGTGCAATAAGGAATCGCAGAGCCCACAGGGCACTTCCTGTCAGGTTAAACTACACTAACAGAGCCCGCTGCATAGAATCGATTGACGATACAACAGAACGTGCTAAACAGACCCTGCCAAAACGAGAACTAGTTAATTAGGAACATAAAAAGCAAGCAACGAGCCTCTACCTGACACTGCACTGAATTCACACCACTCCATTTTGGGGGACTGAATAGATTTAAAACCCGTCAGTTAGGGTTCGAATCCGGTGATGGACAAACTGGGGTCTTGCGTCAGTGTAGTAGCGAACTAAGTAAGGGGAGGTGAGGTGAGGGATAACAAGACTGGACATGTACATCACTACCAAATGGCACCGCTGGATCAGCGAGTTCGAAATTAAATAAAGCACGTGATTGCCTTATCCAAACAACTGCAAATAGTCACAAAGCTGTAATACATTCTCTAACCCCAGAGCGGCAGCCTCAAGAACTGTGAAAGGCAAGTCTAAAAGCTGAGCTCGGCAACACTAAAGAGAGAGGCTGATGACTGAAAAACAAGGGATAAAAGGGCCTCGAAAAGAAGTAACCGACTCGTTATGCTGTGGGAAATCAGATTTGGCGTCAAAGTGCGAAATGCCACACAGAGCGCTAACAAAGGTTAGATGAACAGAGATATGAATGCGGCTAGCGTAGCTGTGAAGTAGCAGTAAGTACTTGAAGGAAAGGCCTTTGCCCCAAGCAAGGCATAACAAAGCTCGGCTGCTGGGAGCAATCTATTTTTTCATTACATGGAGGGAAAGGTGGAGGAACAGAAGTGGGGGAGCAAAAGGAGAGACAACAGGTAAAGACAAACAGAAGGGGAGCAACTGAAAGTAGAGAGCATTGGCCGCGTGGCAGTAAAAGTAACGCAGAGCGGCCATAAAAGCGAAAGTGATCGCGATCGCGATGACGCGCTAAAGCACGAGTTTTCAAAGTGCTGCTGAAGGCTAGCAGTTCACGCATGCACGCTCGCGTGAACGCAAGCGCTAGGCCAGCCAGCAGTACTTTGAAAACTCACCTCCAAAATGTCTGTCCGAGCCAGCGCATGCGCTGGGCTCAGCGAGACCTAAAAAGACAACCGTTGCATGAATATAACTTGTTTTCTCACAGATTTATTATGATCTCTGCCATCTTTTTTTTAAACACCAAATAAAGCACACCTGAGATTTAAGTTATAGTTAATCAGATTTACCTGCGGCCATTACTTTTGTTTTTAAGTCCCTATATTTTATCCCAGTGGTCGGGCCCTTTTGGTCGGCCCCATCTTTCAAATATCATAGGGTGATTTACAAAATTAAAAACAATCTTGCTGCAGGGTTTCTCAGTGGAATGTACGAGAAGCCTCCGGTGAGGCAAGAGTTGGTTTGCTCCATTTTAGCTTCATACACAGGACCTATGTAGCCCCAGGGATGCTGCACAAAATTGACCTCACAAAATCCATGGCCTGCCCCGAGTGCGGGGAGGAAGAGACCACGTAGCTTCACTTGGGGCCTGGTGTATCAAAGGGTTTTAATCATTCTGGCTCATGTTTATCATAGTGTTGCATCGCCCTTGCGCCACGCAAGGGGGCACGGGATGACGCAACACCAAAGTCGGATTTATCAAGCCACGTAAGGCCACCTTGCGGGCCCGGCATGGATTGATAAATCTGGAGAAACGCAGAGCAGCTCAACTCGCTGCTGCACAGTACTCTGCCCCAGGGAGGCGTTCTATGGGTGGGGCCTGGGTGTCCCCACGCATCCACCCGTGGTTTTGGCACATTCCCAGTGGTGAACCTGGGATTGCATCAAAATGCTAGACCTCCACAGGGGAAACGGAGCAGGAAGAAGTATCTTTATTTTTCCATGTTTTTCCTCTATGTCTGCTGCACACAAAGAAAGAGGAAAATGCCTCTGAGGATTGTTTTTGTGCAGGCAGGCCCTATAAACAATCCTGCCTACAGTGCAGGTACACTTGCACCATGATGCAAGGGTGCCTGCATTGGTGCAAGGCAGCACATTGTGCGCCAGTGCAAGGAAAGGAAAGGAATGCGCCTCATAATGTTGCATATTGCAATCCTGCCCTTTCCATCTCATGCAGCGCAGCAAGGCGGCTTGCAGCGTTGCGCTGCGAGACAGTATGATAAATCCGGGCCTCAGAGTCCATGGGAAAATGTTTCAGTGCGTCTGGGCATTGGTGTGGAGCTGTACAGGGAAGGAGTAATCCATGGGTATAAATGACATAAACAGGCCCAGGTACCATCAGTTCGAAGCACAAAATCAACAGCAGATCCAGGCAGTCGGCCTTGCTTCTGGACAAACGACAGACAGGGGCCACATGGTGGAGAGTCAGAGGGCCCACACTGTCCAGCTGGATGAAAGAGTGGTCCCTGGCAGAGGGAATTAGAATGAAACTCCCTGGAACTGATGGAAAGTGACCAGAGGACCTAGATGATTGGGAAGGAGCATCGACCAACTTGCTCTGCGCCCTTCCTGATGCACGAGCACAGTGAACGACACATCGAAAGCTGCGTTTGCATTTGCATCTGTACTGCCCAATATACACTTCCATTTAACGCTTGTCACTCTACATAATATCTTAAAGGCACTATCATTACTATGTGTGAATTAACACCAGGCGCAAGGGAGGACTTCCATGCGTTAAAAAATAAAGCTATGCATTGGTTGAACCTAAATAGACCCCTCCCTGCACACATAAACGGGGAAATTCTTATGGTGAGACGTACATGTTGGGTAGGTACTAGACCTAAAGATAAGAAGGGCGATGTGATAATCATAAATTTCAGAGATCACAGAGCGGTCAGATGCATAGGTGATTGGTTCGAGGCAAGAGGGGAGGTCGCAATTGCTACACACCTGGTTGACTATTTTTACCCTAGAGAACTGATCGCCTACTCCACTCCAGATGTTAAACAAGATCTTCCTATGAATTGGGGTAAAATGGATCATCGTTTCTCCTTCCAAGCTGCACATAACCATGCTTTCTATCCGCAGCTGAATAGTAGACTTATGAGCAATAACTATCAACCATTCCAAGCTCCAAACCAGGCTCCAAGAAATAATAATTCTCAGATATATCAGAGATTTAATATTCCTACCTCTAATCGTTATGCCGCCTTGTGCGGTTTGGAAGATGTAGATTGACTTAACATCAAAGAGTCCCAAACTGGAAAATTCATCGCATCTCACCATTCGTCTTCCAAAGCTTCGGACCATGTATCTGAACCCGTGGAAACTAGACCTAAAGAAATTAGGACCCCCCCTTCTGTACCAATCCCGCTACAGCATAGGGTTTCTGATTCTTTTTTAACGAGGTCACATCAATTATCACCCGAACAGGCGGGGGTTACAGATGTAAGAGTGGTAGAAATTCCGCCTGCAGAGAAAGTACTTAATATTTGTAAAAGCTCAGACCCAAGAAACGCTTGTATCAATGTACAGTTTATGTCATGGAATATTGCGGGTGTACGAGACAAAGTATTGGATGGGACTCTCATGAAGTTTGTTGAAGACCACCATGTAATCTGTCTCCAAGAGACATGGTCTACCAACGAACAACATCTGTTGGGATACAAAACTTATTTTTCACCGGCTATTGCAGGCTTACATGGCAGGGCGAAGGGGGGTTTGACGATATTTATAAAAAATACCATACCTGGGTTAAAAGTCACTCCCCTGAGATTACACACTAACCATCAGATTCTAAAACTCTCGTTTGAGGGGAAGGGGGTTATTTTTCTAGTAAATTCCTACGACAACCTTCCAGAATCAGAGAGACCAGAACTACTTGAGGCCATCCGTAACAAACTTTTTACATTGATTAGTAGAATACAAGGGACAGTTGTCCCTAGCATTGTGTGGGGCGGTGATTTTAATCACCACCCCTGTAATGTGTCAAACTGTTGCGCTTGTGGGGATGGGGAAGAAACTGATAAACACGAGACCCATTTCAGTCACACAAAGTTAGGAGAATTACTTAACGAAATGATGTCGGAACTAGGTCTAATGATCCTAAATAGTTCCGATACTATATCAGGACAATTGCAGGCTACATACCTGGGGAGAGGGTGGGAGACAACAATTGATTATATTTTGATCACAGCTACGCTGGGCAGTAGAGCACAGAATTTTAGATTAATAATTAATGTACTAAGTGACCATGCAGCGTTGGTTTTTAACCTAACCCTTGATGCAGGGAAATTTAAACCATACTCGCTGATGTCTGCTCTTGCCCAAAACAACATTCGTTTGGCAAAACAAAATGGCTATGCCATAAGTTGGGGCAAGATCGAACCAGAAACAATAACTAAGAAGGTGGTCCAAGTCGTTTATCCGGCGATTATGAGATGTTTAGATAGTAACACCAACCAAAAAGAATTGTTAATTAATTTTAGTGTTATTCTGAAGAAAGTAAATAATTTTTTAACTTGTACTAATAAAGGGAAGAAAGGTGATAAAAGAGGGTGGTTTAGTCACGAATGCACGGTAGCTCATAAACTTTTGAAAAAAGCACTGTCAAAATCTGTAAGAGACCAAGACGAAATACGCCGGCTAAGGACTTCTTACCGTTTAGCTTGCAGATTAAGGAAGCGGAAAATAAAAGATTCCTTATGGGATCAACTGCACGAGAGCTCTCAGTCTAAAAATGGAGAGCTGTTCTGGAGGATAGTGAAGACTCCCTTCCTGTCCGACTCCAGTGACCAGCCTTCAATCGACGTAGCGATTGATGGCCCGACATGGGTAAACCATTTCGCTAAAGTGTTCAGTAAAACTCAAACAACAGACTTAGATGAGAAGAAGGAGGATAGTCCCCAAGATATCCTATTTCCGATCCCTCTAACCTTTGAACTACACGAAATAATTAAGGCAGTGAAAGCAAGTAAAGGAGGAAAAGCCCCCGGCCCAGATGGTGTCCCAGTCGACTTTTTTAAATTTAAACTTGACTTATGGGCACCAATCTTAAAAAGGGTGTTTGATGCGACAATGAGGCATGGGCTATTTGAAACCTGGACCCAATCAATCATGATCCCGATCTTTAAGAAGGGAAACAGAGATGAGGTCTCCTGTTATCGGCCAATATCACTCCTGGATTCCCTCGGTAAAGTCCTGGGTAGAGTGGTCTTACAGCGACTTCAAGACTGGGCAGAAGACCACAATATACTATCAAATATTCAGTTTGGCTTCCGAGAAGGATTCGGAACTATAGAACAGGCACTGAACTTAACCCTATTGATGGGGAAATACGTAACAGCAAAAGAAGGCAGATTGTATATGGTATATGTCGATCTTTCCGCGGCCTTCGATTGCGTCTCCCACTCAAAGCTCTGGTCTGTCCTAACTGACATGGAAATAGATCCAGCCCTTGTAACCCTCCTTCGGGCATTATATTCTAATCCTACGTCGAGGGTCCGTTTTGGTACACAGGGCGAAGTTTCTGAGTCATTTCGGGTGGAACGCGGTGTGAGGCAGGGGTGTGTCCTGGCCCCTTTCCTCTTCTCTCTGTATACTAACGGTCTGGAGGTCGCAATGCTGAGGGGGGCCCAGGATCTCCCTAGAATAAAAGACCGCCTTATTCCAGCGCTTCTCTACGCGGATGACGCAGTAATTTTAGCGCGCACCCCGCGAGAGTTACAGAAATCCCTTGACAGGTATGCCCAGTTTATGGATACTCTAGACCTAAAAATAAACATCAAAAAAACTTTCGTAATGGTGGCGGGAAAGGACAGGAAAAGGGGAAAGTCAATATTCCTAAACAAAGAGAAGTTGGAATCCACTAATCAATACTCATATCTCGGAGTATTGATTGATGAAAAACTTAATTGGAAAGCGGCCATTAATGCTAGAAAACATCATCTTTTGCGCGCAATAATGGCACTCATAAAATTTTCACAGAAACTAGGGAAAAGACCACCCGTAGAACTTCTTCGCATTTATACAGCAAAATGCCATTCTATCGCACTCTACGGGGCAGGTTTGTGGGGCCATAAAAGCACGAACGTACTCCAAATCGCAGAGAATGTTTTCATGAGATTTCTCCTGATGACCCCAAAACGTGTGTCCACGTTTTCTTGTCATGCCGAACTTGGTATGGCCCACATCGAAGACTTGGCTAAAGTCCAACCTCTTCTATTGTGGCGCCGTATTTGGATGTCATCAAAAAATCTACTCACAAAGGAGATTATAGCAGATTGCATGACGCTGGAGCACGCAGGAAAAATAGAATGGCTACTGTACATAAAAAAGTTTTTCAATGATCTAGATTTGATTAAATATTATGATAATCCCGAATTAATGTCCGAGATCTCGAAGAAAGATCTAAAAATAAGAGCCCTTTCCCATCTGGAAGAATTACGGATCACAAAAGAGTCAAGTAAAACATCGGTCCAACATTCTTTGATGGTTGAGACTTTTCTCACCATTGAACCATACCTGACCTATGTTGAGTCCCAATTTGAGCGCCTTTTGCTGACACGTTTCAGATTGAACGTCTTCCATAGGCTTGTAGCCTTCCCAAAATGTAACTCCTGGGAACGAATTTTAGTGGCGTGCCCTTGCGATGAAACTTCAACACAAACAACTATGCACACTGTTTTGTTTTGTAAATTTTATGCTGTCCATCGCAATTTATGGTTGACCCCGTTGTTAAGAAAGCTTGGTCTTAGAAGATGTCGTCCTGCTATGCTGCACCTACAATTTCTGAATACTACACTGATCACAAAAAGTGTAGCAATGTTTTTAAAGTGCATTTATAATCATAGATCCAATTTGGGTTGAAAGTATCTGTGTTAAACTAAACAATTTTACATTGTGTGTATACGGAGGATGATATGTTTTTTCTTTCTGTAAAAGCTTTTATGGTTATAATTGTTTTTTATAACCGAATAAAGATTATTATTATTATTATTATTACTATGTGTGTCGCTGTGGACATACCTGTGTCCGATTATAATATTGTACTCAAAGCTGCCTATGTACACATTCTGTTTGATTGCTTGCTTTTTCTGTGTTGAATGAAAGAGAAAAGTAAAAACTAATAAAAAAAATATTTAACAAAAAAATAAGCTTGTACAGCACAGTAGTTCAGATCTCTGATGGCAGAGCAAAGGATGACTTTTATGTAAATAGTCTGAGAATTCAGAAATTGGGACAACACCTTGCTGGCAGAGGAAGCAGTGCCAGAAGGAAGGAGCATCTCAGAAGAGATCAACAATTCATAGAGTAGTCCCTTTTATAAAGTTTCTCCCCTGGATGTCTTGCTGAAATCCAAACTTTCGCTATGTGGACGCTTAATCATCAACCTCAGAACAACAGATATAACTTTGATGTCAAAAAATAACCAATTACGCTCCAAACACAATATTTAGAATCTCATAAATATTTAATAAAATGAACATAAAATACTAGAGACATTTGTTGATATAGTTTATCAGCCTTTGGACCAGATACATCATCAAAACAGTTGGTCATAAAATAGCATAAAAAACAATTGTATAGAATTCAAAGTAATAAAAATGGTGTCCCAATAACTTGTTTTAGGAGGGTAAAATAAACAAAAGGATACACTTGAGAGAAGGAAAAGAAGTTTCCATCACAAAGCTATACAATCACTGGAAACGTGGAAACCAGTTCACCTGAAAGGACACCCCCATACAACTAGAGGAGACCTGCCCGCTCCCCCAGAAGAAATAGGAATTTACAGTTCCTAAATCTGCTACCAAAAGAAATACAATAGGCAACGCAGTGGGTAATCCAAAGACAAAGAATATAAAGCTGCAAATTACTAAAGATGAACTGCACCATAACACAATAGTAACTCACTGCGAAGAATGAAAAACACAGACAACTGATAACCAAATACAAGGTCATGGATCACATGGAAGAGATAAGAAAAAGATACATTAAGAGCTGAGAAACAACAACGAGCATTTCAACATTTTAACTTGGGCCTCAAAGGAAATGAGATACAATCCCCCATGAGCAGAACAAATGACAGGGAAACAGAAAACTATTATAGGGGATTTTCCTGTAAGATTGGCAAATGTGTAATGCTTAAGAATGACCAGGAGTGGCAGTAAAAGCAGCAGAGTATGAGTCAGCCTGTGACATCATCAGAGTGCTAATCACACAATGCTGCAAGAAGCAAAGCTTTGGTGTGACCTAATCAGTAAAGAAGTGCTTAATTTGTAAAAAAAAAAAAAAAAGTACCAGGGCCCTTGTCAGGAGGACACTGAAGCTTGCTCCACCCATTTCTTCTGTCAGCGCTGCTAATGACAGTACCAACACAACTACTAACCATCACACTCAGACAAATATGCATTTCAGATTATTGCAGGGCCCCAAAGCTATAAGAATGGACATTAAATAATTAATCAACTGTTTTTTGCTCATCACTAATTTAAACAAACTGCACCACCATGTGACAGTCCATCGTAAGTGCCGGTATAGACAATTAAGTGCAGGTGTTAAGCACCGGGAACCACTGGCTCATATTAGGCACTGGAGTTATGTCAGCAAAGCAACTGAACTGAACCGAGAGAGAGAAAAAGAGAAGAGAAAGATAAAAGACTGAAGAGAAGATATGAGGAAGAGAGTGATAGAAAGAAGACGAGAGACTGAGTGAAGAAGATGCCTGCGGTGTTAACAATTGAGGGACAAAGTGTGGGAGTGAAGAGACAGAGAGACTATAAGAGAAAGAGAGAGGCAGCAAGACAATGAGTGAAAGAGGGGTAGGAAAGAAAAGGGGAGAGAGACAGAAATGGCAAGAGCAGGAGACGGGGTGACAGGAAAATTGAAAAAGGAGATAGAAGATAATGTAGAGAAAGAAAGAACTACAGGCAGAAGAATAGGGAAGGGGGGGCAACGGAGAGAGAGGAAATGAGAAAAAAGAGGGAAAAGTAGAAGGAAGGAGACATCAAGAGATGGAAAAGGAGCAAATGGACAGAAAGACTGAGGGGGAGAAAGAGAGAGGGGAACTGACTGGAGACAGAGAGCAAGAAGAGCTGGTGCTAAAGACAGGAAAGAGTGAACGAGAGGGAAGAGAGAAACGGAAAGAAAGGGAGAGAGTGAGTGAGGAGACAGAGAGATTGGCTTAAAGAGGCGAGGAAGGCAAGAGATGGAGGGAATGCGAGGGGGAGAGTAAAAGAAAAATGGAAACAGCAACAGAAGGAACAAGAGAAAAGACAGGAAAAAGAGAAACTGCTAGAGAAACATCAGAGAACAGAGAATGTGAGAGCAAGGAAGAGAGAAAGCAAGTTGGAGGGCAAGGGAGATGTAGAGGAGGGAAGAAGAAGAGGAGGGCAATGGACATGGTGAACAGGATTCACATCCAGGAAGAAAAGAAGACAGAGAGAGAGAGAGTGAAAAGGGGAGGGGAGAAGGAGAAGAGAAAAACAAAGGGCCTGATTAACAACGGCAAACCTGCACTTTTGCATAAGTTTACTATTTCTTTTGTATTTGCAATCTATGAGTTAATGTTAAGTTTACAACTGAGAGACTCCGCAGTGGGGCAGAAAACTCAGTGCATAAAAAATGTGCAGAGTTCTCCCCCCCAACTGCAGAGTCTCC
Source organism: Triturus cristatus (assembly GCF_964204655.1). Taxonomy (NCBI): domain Eukaryota; kingdom Metazoa; phylum Chordata; class Amphibia; order Caudata; family Salamandridae; genus Triturus; species Triturus cristatus. The sequence continues at coordinate 791,582,350 of NC_140595.1, forward strand.
ACGGTCATAAACGTATTCTTAACTAGCAGTTTGTGACTAGGAAAAAAAAGAGTACATTTAGGCAAAAGTGAAGGTGTACTGTTGTGAATCAGGCTCAAAATCTAGAAGTGCGATGGAAGAGTGAGAAGAGAGACAGCGAGACATAGAGAATGTTTGCGTGTACAAGGCACATGCATGGAAGACACTGACAACAGAGCGGGGAGAAACAAAAAGGGTCTGGAGGGGCTGCCTGAGGTCACAAATGTTTCTCTCACCTTCCCTCAAACTAATGATAGTGACACTGACAGCGGGTGGGGAAGCTCAGCCGCACCCCTCCCCTTCCACATTCATGCCCTCGTGTTCACCGAGCCCAGAGGCAGCAGTGACTGGGAAAAGTTGGAAGACAGGGCGGTGACTGAGCTTTAAAGGGCGTCGAAGGCTGGAGTTATGAAGAGAGGTCCAACCAGTTAGGGGACATTTTCTGACAAAGACGAAGGACTGAGAATCTGATTACGATGCAGAAGCGCAAGAATGGATCAAAACACAACTTAGCAGCTGGCTTGCCAGACTACACAGAACAATAGTGAGAAGGTGTGGGCACCCTCTGGCCCGGAAGGAAGAAAAGGCCAGCCCTGCCTAGCAAAGCAATGCGAAGAGTTACACTATGCTCTAGGCTCCTTTCAGAGGCGGTCTATCCATTTAAGGGCCAGCCCTCACCCAGCAAAGCAGTGCGAAGAGTTACACTATGCAAAGGGCTCCTTTCAGAGGCTGTCTATCCGTTCAAGGGCCAGCCCTCGCCCAGCAAAGCAGTGCGAAGAGTTATACTATGCAAAGCGCTCCTTTCAGAGGCGGTCTATTCGTTCAAGGGCCAGCCCTCGCCTAGCAAAGCAGTGCGAAGAGTTACACTATGCACTGGGCTCCTTTCAGAGGCGGTCTATCCGTTTACGGGCCAGCCCTCGCCTAGCAAAGCAGTGCGAAGAGATACACTATGCACCGGGCTCCTTTCAGAGGCGGTCTATCCGTTTAAGGGCCAGGCCTCGCCTAGCAAAGCAGTGCGAAGAGTTACACTATGCACCGGGCTCCTTTCAGAGGCGGTATATCCGTTTAAGGGCCAGGCCTCGCCTAGCAAAGCAGTGCGAAGAGTTATACTATGCACCGGGCTCAGGGCCGGCTTTACCTCTGGTGGTGCCCTGTGCGACAATGTTTGCTGGTGCCCTGTGCGACAATGTTTGCTGGTGCCCCCCCCCAATGACCACCTAGCTACGGATCCCCACACTGCCACCATTTGACCGTGGCCCCCCAAGTCTCCATTACCACTGTCTCTTAGATTCATTTAGCTTTATAGCACCGCTCATACTAGTTTAAGGCATCAGAGCACTTTACATCACACCTACATTGCACGGAGACAATCATATGTTTGTAAATCAGTGTATAGGAAATGTTACATAAGACAGAGGCCTACACGGTAGGAGTCACATGTCATCCATATGGATAGGCAATATCGTTTAAGAGTCCTTGGTCTGTAAAAGCACAAATTCAGGGGCATATGCTCAAGGAAGTGGCGGAGTGAGGCGTTAGCCGTCATGGCTTAACGCCTCACTCCGCCACTTCAGAAACGCAAGGCTGCACCATATTTAGAACGATATGGTGCAGCCTTGAGTTTCCCCCTGCGCTGGCACTACACTTAGCAGTGTAGCGCCAACGCAGGCACCCTTGCACCATAGTGCAAGGTTGTCTGCGTGCAAGGGAAAGATTGTTTATGTACAGAAAGGTCCCCCTTCCTGTACATAAAGAATCTTTAAATGCCATTTTGTCACTTCTATGTGTGCTGCTTAATGCAGCACACATGGAAGTCACAAATTGCTTTTTTTTTTTAAAAAGATTGTTTATGTACAGAAAGGGGGACCTTCCTGTACACAAACAATCCAAGGCTTTTTCCATGTGTGCTGCACAAGGCAGCACACATGGATGGAAAAAGAAAAAACGAGGAGCAGTAATGCATTTCTCCTCGTTTCGCCAACTCAAGTCCATGATTTCCCTGGTCTTAATTTTGGCGCTACCTCCTATTTACACTGTCCTTGTAAATTGGGGGCAGCGTCAAAAGCAATGGGCGTCGCGGTTGCAACACCCACTGCCAACCCCTTTCACGCTAAGAATTGCGTGAAAGGGGCCCTTCTTTACAAAGTTGCGTTAAGCCACGTTTAGCGACTTAACATTGCCTTGTAAATAAGGCAAGACCCCTATCGCCACGGGAATGTCACAAAAAGTGACGTTCCCGTGGCGATAGGGGCTTGTACATATGCCCCTCAGAATTTAAAATGTAACAGCATTGTTAGGGGTTTTCTTTAATAAGAATTGATTTCTAACCAAATTAACCCTTTTTTATTAGGATAAGGAAAGGCTGGGCAGTAAAGCATGCATCTGTAATATATTCCTTGCAGTTTGCGTGCAGCTCTTTGAAGCCTGTTCATAGCTCACTGCTCTATAATAGGATTTTAACAGTTAAACTGCAAGTAACAAAAGGATCTCTCTGACAAAAGCGATAACCCATTGACCTATTAATAGTGTATGCACTTCTGTGATCTGAATTGGACAAGTTCTTTGCAGCAGGCATGTTAACCCTCTGCGCTATGATGAGTCAACACTTCCACTACCAGACAAAGCTCCGGTCTCTCTAGAGGAAGACCATTCATCACTGGAGTTAACCTGACATGTTTATTGATGCTTGAAAACTGCTGGGACAAGGAACCTGGAATCAGGTGCTTTTAAAACAATACACATGGCGCCCCCACCCCAAGTCAGCGCCCGGTGCGGTGGCACCGATCACACCGCCCTAGAGCCGGCCCTGACCGGGCTCCTTTCAGAGGCGTCTATCCATTTAAGGGCCAGCCATCACCTAGCAAAGCAGTGTGAAGTGTTACATTATGCACCGGGCTCCTTTCAGAGGCTGTCTATCCGTTTAAGGGCCAGCCCTCGCCTAGCAAAGCAGTGCGAAGAGTTACACTATGCACCGGGCTCCTTTCAGAGGCGTCTATCCGTTTAAGGGCCTCGCCTAGCAAAGCAGTGCGAAGAGTTACACTATGCACCGGGCTCCTTTCAGAGGCGGTCTATCCGTTTAAGGGCCAGCCCTCGCCTAGCAAAGCAGTGCGAAGAGATACACTATGCACCGGGCTCCTTTCAGAGGCGGTCTATCCGTTTAAGGGCCAGCCCTCGCCTAGCAAAGCAGTGCGAAGAGTTACACTATGCACCGGGCTCCTTTCAGAGGCGTCTATCCGTTTAGGGGCCAGCCTTCGCCTAGCAAAGCAGTGCGAAGAGTTACACTATGCACCGGGCTCCTTTCAGAGGCGTCTATCCGTTTAAGGGCCTCGCCTAGCAAAGCAGTGCGAAGAGTTACACTATGCACCGGGCTCCTTTCAGAGGCGGTCTATCCGTTTAAGGGCCAGCCCTCACCTAGCAAAGCAGTGCAAAGAGTTACACTATGCACCGGGCTCCTTTCAGAGGCGGTCTATCCGTTTAAGGGCCAGCCCTCGCCTAGCAAAGCAGTGCGAAGAGTTACACTATGCACCGGGCTCCTTTCAGAGGCGTCTATCCGTTTAAGGGCCTCGCCTAGCAAAGCAGTGTGAAGAGTTACACTATGCACCGGGCTCCTTTCAGAGGCGTCTATCCGTTTAAGGGCCAGCCCTCACCTAGCAAAGCAGTGCAAAGAGTTACACTATGCACCGGGCTCCTTTCAGAGGCGGTCTATCCGTTTAAGGGCCAGCCCTCGCCTAGCAAAGCAGTGCGAAGAGTTACACTATGCACCGGGCTCCTTTCAGAGGCGTCTATCCGTTTAAGGGCCTCGCCTAGCAAAGCAGTGTGAAGAGTTACACTATGCACCGGGCTCCTTTCAGAGGCGGTCTATCCGTTTAAGGGCCAGCCCTCACCTAGCAAAGCAGTGCAAAGAGTTACACTATGCACCGGGCTCCTTTCAGAGGCGGTCTATCCGTTTGAGGGCCTCGCCTAGCAAAGCAGTGCGAAGAGTTACACTATGCACTAGGCTCCTTTCAGAGGCGGTCTATCAGTTTAAGGGCCAGCCCTCACCTAGCAAAGCAGTGCGAAGAGTTACACTATGCACCGGGCTCCTTTCAGAGGCGTCTATCCGTTTGAGGGCCTCGCCTAGCAAAGCAGTGTGAAGTGTTACACTATGCACCGGGCTCCTTTCAGAGGCGGTCTATCTGTTTGAAGGCCTCGCCTAGCAAAGCAGTGTGAAGTGTTACACTATGCACTGGGCTCCTTTCAGAGGCATCTATCCGTTTAAGGGCCAGCCCTCGCCTAGCAAAGCAGTGCGAAGAGTTACACTATGCACCGGGCTCCTTTCAGAGGCGGTCTATCCGTTTAAGGGCCAGCCCTCACCTAGCAAAGCAGTGCAAAGAGTTACACTATGCACCGGGCTCCTTTCAGAGGCGGTCTATCCGTTTGAGGGCCTCGCCTAGCAAAGCAGTGCGAAGAGTTACACTATGCACTAGGCTCCTTTCAGAGGCGGTCTATCCGTTTAGGGGCCAGCCTTCGCCTAGCAAACAAGTGCGAAGAGTTACACTATGCACCGGGCTCCTTTCAGAGGCGTCTATCCATTTGAGGGCCTCGCCTAGCAAAGCAGTGTGAAGTGTTACACTATGCACCGGGCTCCTTTCAGAGATGTCTATCCGTTTAAGGGCCAGCCATCGCCTAGCAAAGCAGTGCGAAGAGTTACACTATGCACCGGGCTCCTTTCAGAGGCGGTCTATCCGTTTAAGGGCCAGCCCTCGCCTAGCAAAGCAGTGCGAAGAGTTACACTATGCACCGGGCTCCTTTCAGAGGCGTCTATCCGTTTAAGGGCCAGCCCTCGCCTAGCAAAGCAGTGCGAAGAGTTGCACTATGCACCAGGCTCCTTTCAGAGGTGTCTATCCGTTTAAGGGCCAGCCCTCGCCTAGCAAAGCAGTGTGAAGAGTTACACTATGCACCGGGCTCCTTTCAGAGGCGGTCTATCCGTTTAAGGGCCAGCCTTCGCCTAGCAAAGCAGTGCAAAGAGTTACACTATGCACCGGGCTCCTTTCAGAGGCGGTCTATCCGTTTTCGGGCCAGCCCTCGCCTAGCAAAGCAGTGCGAAGAGTTACACTATGCACCGGGCTCCTTTCAGAGGCGGTCTATCCGTTTAAGGGCCAGCCCTCACCTAGCAAAGCAGTGCAAAGAGTTACACTATGCACCGGGCTCCTTTCAGAGGCGGTCTATCCGTTTGAGGGCCTCGCCTAGCAAAGCAGTGTGAAGTGTTACACTATGCACCGGGCTCCTTTCAGAGGCGTCTATCCGTTTAAGGGCCAGCCCTCGCCTAGCAAAGCAGTGCGAAGAGTTACACTATGCACCGGGCTCCTTTCAGAGGCGGTCTATCCGTTTAAGGGCCAGCCCTCACCTAGCAAAGCAGTGCAAAGAGTTACACTATGCACCGGGCTCCTTTCAGAGGCGGTCTATCCGTTTGAGGGCCTCGCCTAGCAAAGCAGTGCGAAGAGTTACACTATGCACTAGTCTCCTTTCAGAGGCGGTCTATCCGTTTAAGGGCCAGCCCTCACCTAGCAAAGCAGTGCGAAGAGTTACACTATGCACCGGGCTCCTTTCAGAGGCGTCTATCCGTTTGAGGGCCTAGCCTAGCAAAGCAGTGTGAAGTGTTACACTATGCACCGGGCTCCTTTCAGAGGCGGTCTATCTGTTTGAAGGCCTCGCCTAGCAAAGCAGTGTGAAGTGTTACACTATGCACCGGGCTCCTTTCAGAGGCGTCTATCCGTTTAAGGGCCAGCCCTCGCCTAGCAAAGCAGTGCGAAGAGATACACTATGCACCGGGCTCCTTTCAGAGGCGGTCTATCCGTTTAAGGGCCAGCCCTCACCTAGCAAAGCAGTGCAAAGAGTTACACTATGCACCGGGCTCCTTTCAGAGGCGGTCTATCCGTTTGAGGGCCTCGCCTAGCAAAGCAGTGCGAAGAGTTACACTATGCACTAGGCTCCTTTCAGAGGCGGTCTATCAGTTTAAGGGCCAGCCCTCACCTAGCAAAGCAGTGCGAAGAGTTACACTATGCACCGGGCTCCTTTCAGAGGCGTCTATCCGTTTGAGGGCCTCGCCTAGCAAAGCAGTGTGAAGTGTTACACTATGCACCGGGCTCCTTTCAGAGGCGGTCTATCTGTTTGAAGGCCTCGCCTAGCAAAGCAGTGTGAAGTGTTACACTATGCACTGGGCTCCTTTCAGAGGCATCTATCCGTTTAAGGGCCAGCCCTCGCCTAGCAAAGCAGTGCGAAGAGTTACACTATGCACCGGGCTCCTTTCAGAGGCGGTCTATCCGTTTAAGGGCCAGCCCTCACCTAGCAAAGCAGTGCAAAGAGTTACACTATGCACCGGGCTCCTTTCAGAGGCGGTCTATCCGTTTGAGGGCCTCGCCTAGCAAAGCAGTGCGAAGAGTTACACTATGCACTAGGCTCCTTTCAGAGGCGGTCTATCCGTTTAGGGGCCAGCCTTCGCCTAGCAAACAAGTGCGAAGAGTTACACTATGCACCGGGCTCCTTTCAGAGGCGTCTATCCATTTGAGGGCCTCGCCTAGCAAAGCAGTGTGAAGTGTTACACTATGCACCGGGCTCCTTTCAGAGATGTCTATCCGTTTAAGGGCCAGCCATCGCCTAGCAAAGCAGTGCGAAGAGTTACACTATGCACCGGGCTCCTTTCAGAGGCGGTCTATCCGTTTAAGGGCCAGCCCTCGCCTAGCAAAGCAGTGCGAAGAGTTACACTATGCACCGGGCTCCTTTCAGAGGCGTCTATCCGTTTAAGGGCCAGCCCTCGCCTAGCAAAGCAGTGCGAAGAGTTGCACTATGCACCAGGCTCCTTTCAGAGGTGTCTATCCGTTTAAGGGCCAGCCCTCGCCTAGCAAAGCAGTGTGAAGAGTTACACTATGCACCGGGCTCCTTTCAGAGGCGGTCTATCCGTTTAAGGGCCAGCCTTCGCCTAGCAAAGCAGTGCAAAGAGTTACACTATGCACCGGGCTCCTTTCAGAGGCGGTCTATCCGTTTTCGGGCCAGCCCTCGCCTAGCAAAGCAGTGCGAAGAGTTACACTATGCACCGGGCTCCTTTCAGAGGCGGTCTATCCGTTTAAGGGCCAGCCCTCACCTAGCAAAGCAGTGCAAAGAGTTACACTATGCACCGGGCTCCTTTCAGAGGCGGTCTATCCGTTTGAGGGCCTCGCCTAGCAAAGCAGTGTGAAGTGTTACACTATGCACCGGGCTCCTTTCAGAGGCGTCTATCCGTTTAAGGGCCAGCCCTCGCCTAGCAAAGCAGTGCGAAGAGTTACACTATGCACCGGGCTCCTTTCAGAGGCGGTCTATCCGTTTAAGGGCCAGCCCTCACCTAGCAAAGCAGTGCAAAGAGTTACACTATGCACCGGGCTCCTTTCAGAGGCGGTCTATCCGTTTGAGGGCCTCGCCTAGCAAAGCAGTGCGAAGAGTTACACTATGCACTAGTCTCCTTTCAGAGGCGGTCTATCCGTTTAAGGGCCAGCCCTCACCTAGCAAAGCAGTGCGAAGAGTTACACTATGCACCGGGCTCCTTTCAGAGGCGTCTATCCGTTTGAGGGCCTAGCCTAGCAAAGCAGTGTGAAGTGTTACACTATGCACCGGGCTCCTTTCAGAGGCGGTCTATCTGTTTGAAGGCCTCGCCTAGCAAAGCAGTGTGAAGTGTTACACTATGCACCGGGCTCCTTTCAGAGGCGTCTATCCGTTTAAGGGCCAGCCCTCGCCTAGCAAAGCAGTGCGAAGAGATACACTATGCACCGGGCTCCTTTCAGAGGCGGTCTATCCGTTTAAGGGCCAGCCCTCACCTAGCAAAGCAGTGCAAAGAGTTACACTATGCACCGGGCTCCTTTCAGAGGCGGTCTATCCGTTTGAGGGCCTCGCCTAGCAAAGCAGTGCGAAGAGTTACACTATGCACTAGGCTCCTTTCAGAGGCGGTCTATCCGTTTAGGGGCCAGCCTTCGCCTAGCAAACCAGTGCGAAGAGTTACACTATGCACCGGGCTCCTTTCAGAGGCGTCTATCCGTTTGAGGGCCTCGCCTAGCAAAGCAGTGTGAAGTGTTACACTATGCACCGGGCTACTTTCAGAGGCGGTCTATCTGTTTGAAGGCCTCGCCTAGCAAAGCAGTGTGAAGTGTTACACTATGCACCGGGCTCCTTTCAGAGGCGTCTATCCGTTTAAGGGCCAGCCCTCGCCTAGCAAAGCAGTGCAAAGAGTTACACTATGCACCGGGCTCCTTTCAGAGATGTCTATCCGTTTAAGGGCCAGCCATCGCCTAGCAAAGCAGTGCGAAGAGTTACACTATGCACCGGGCTCCTTTCAGAGGCGGTCTATCCGTTTAAGGGCCAGCCCTCACCTAGCAAAGCAGTGCGAAGAGTTACACTATACACGGGGCTCCTTTCAGAGGCGTCTATCCGTTTAAGGGCCAGCCCTCGCCTAGCAAAGCAGTGCGAAGAGTTACACTATGCACCAGGCTCCTTTCAGAGGCGGTCTATCAGTTTAAGGGCCAGCCCTCACCTAGCAAAGCAGTGCGAAGAGTTACACTATGCACCGGGCTCCTTTCAGAGGCGTCTATCCGTTTGAGGGCCTCGCCTAGCAAAGCAGTGTGAAGTGTTACACTATGCACCGGGCTCCTTTCAGAGGCGGTCTATCTGTTTGAAGGCCTCGCCTAGCAAAGCAGTGTGAAGTGTTACACTATGCACTGGGCTCCTTTCAGAGGCATCTATCCGTTTAAGGGCCAGCCCTCGCCTAGCAAAGCAGTGCGAAGAGTTACACTATGCACCGGGCTCCTTTCAGAGGCGGTCTATCCGTTTAAGGGCCAGCCCTCACCTAGCAAAGCAGTGCAAAGAGTTACACTATGCACCGGGCTCCTTTCAGAGGCGGTCTATCCGTTTGAGGGCCTCGCCTAGCAAAGCAGTGCGAAGAGTTACACTATGCACTAGGCTCCTTTCAGAGGCGGTCTATCCGTTTAGGGGCCAGCCTTCGCCTAGCAAACAAGTGCGAAGAGTTACACTATGCACCGGGCTCCTTTCAGAGGCGTCTATCCATTTGAGGGCCTCGCCTAGCAAAGCAGTGTGAAGTGTTACACTATGCACCGGGCTACTTTCAGAGGCGGTCTATCTGTTTGAAGGCCTCGCCTAGCAAAGCAGTGTGAAGTGTTACACTATGCACCGGGCTCCTTTCAGAGGCGTCTATCCGTTTAAGGGCCAGCCCTCGCCTAGCAAAGCAGTGCAAAGAGTTACACTATGCACCGGGCTCCTTTCAGAGATGTCTATCCGTTTAAGGGCCAGCCATCGCCTAGCAAAGCAGTGCGAAGAGTTACACTATGCACCGGGCTCCTTTCAGAGGCGGTCTATCCGTTTAAGGGCCAGCCCTCGCCTAGCAAAGCAGTGCGAAGAGTTACACTATGCACCGGGCTCCTTTCAGAGGCGTCTATCCGTTTAAGGGCCAGCCCTCGCCTAGCAAAGCAGTGCGAAGAGTTGCACTATGCACCAGGCTCCTTTCAGAGGTGTCTATCCGTTTAAGGGCCAGCCCTCGCCTAGCAAAGCAGTGCGAAGAGTTACACTATGCACCGGGCTCCTTTCAGAGGCGGTCTATCCGTTTAAGGGCCAGCCTTCGCCTAGCAAAGCAGTGCAAAGAGTTACACTATGCACCGGGCTCCTTTCAGAGGCGGTCTATCCGTTTTCGGGCCAGCCCTCGCCTAGCAAAGCAGTGCGAAGAGTTACACTATGCACCGGGCTCCTTTCAGAGGCGGTCTATCCGTTTAAGGGCCAGCCCTCACCTAGCAAAGCAGTGCAAAGAGTTACACTATGCACCGGGCTCCTTTCAGAGGCGGTCTATCCGTTTGAGGGCCTCGCCTAGCAAAGCAGTGTGAAGTGTTACACTATGCACCGGGCTCCTTTCAGAGGCGTCTATCCGTTTAAGGGCCAGCCCTCGCCTAGCAAAGCAGTGCGAAGAGTTACACTATGCACCGGGCTCCTTTCAGAGGCGGTCTATCCGTTTAAGGGCCAGCCCTCACCTAGCAAAGCAGTGCAAAGAGTTACACTATGCACCGGGCTCCTTTCAGAGGCGGTCTATCCGTTTGAGGGCCTCGCCTAGCAAAGCAGTGCGAAGAGTTACACTATGCACTAGTCTCCTTTCAGAGGCGGTCTATCCGTTTAAGGGCCAGCCCTCACCTAGCAAAGCAGTGCGAAGAGTTACACTATGCACCGGGCTCCTTTCAGAGGCGTCTATCCGTTTGAGGGCCTAGCCTAGCAAAGCAGTGTGAAGTGTTACACTATGCACCGGGCTCCTTTCAGAGGCGGTCTATCTGTTTGAAGGCCTCGCCTAGCAAAGCAGTGTGAAGTGTTACACTATGCACCGGGCTCCTTTCAGAGGCGTCTATCCGTTTAAGGGCCAGCCCTCGCCTAGCAAAGCAGTGCGAAGAGATACACTATGCACCGGGCTCCTTTCAGAGGCGGTCTATCCGTTTAAGGGCCAGCCCTCACCTAGCAAAGCAGTGCAAAGAGTTACACTATGCACCGGGCTCCTTTCAGAGGCGGTCTATCCGTTTGAGGGCCTCGCCTAGCAAAGCAGTGCGAAGAGTTACACTATGCACTAGGCTCCTTTCAGAGGCGGTCTATCCGTTTAGGGGCCAGCCTTCGCCTAGCAAACCAGTGCGAAGAGTTACACTATGCACCGGGCTCCTTTCAGAGGCGTCTATCCGTTTGAGGGCCTCGCCTAGCAAAGCAGTGTGAAGTGTTACACTATGCACCGGGCTACTTTCAGAGGCGGTCTATCTGTTTGAAGGCCTCGCCTAGCAAAGCAGTGTGAAGTGTTACACTATGCACCGGGCTCCTTTCAGAGGCGTCTATCCGTTTAAGGGCCAGCCCTCGCCTAGCAAAGCAGTGCAAAGAGTTACACTATGCACCGGGCTCCTTTCAGAGATGTCTATCCGTTTAAGGGCCAGCCATCGCCTAGCAAAGCAGTGCGAAGAGTTACACTATGCACCGGGCTCCTTTCAGAGGCGGTCTATCCGTTTAAGGGCCAGCCCTCGCCTAGCAAAGCAGTGCGAAGAGTTACACTATACACGGGGCTCCTTTCAGAGGCGTCTATCCGTTTAAGGGCCAGCCCTCGCCTAGCAAAGCAGTGCGAAGAGTTACACTATGCACCAGGCTCCTTTCAGAGGCGTCTATCCGTTTAAGGGCCAGCCCTCGCCTAGCAAAGCAGTGCGAAGAGTTACACTATGCACCGGGCTCCTTTCAGAGGCGGTCTATCCGTTTAAGGGCCAGCCTTCGCCTAGCAAAGCAGTGCGAAGAGTTACACTATGCACCGGGCTCCTTTCAGAGGCGTCTATCCGTTTAAGGGCCAGCCCTCGCCTAGCAAAGCAGTGCGAAGAGTTACACTATGCACCAGGCTCCTTTCAGAGGCGTCTATCCGTTTAAGGGCCAGTTGAACAGTTCTGAGGAATGTATGTCACAATATTGTGTTTTAATATGGCCTTGCAAAGATGCTATGTACTAGACACAATATGGACTACCAAAACAGGGACTAGTTAAGTACATAATATGGTTTATAGATATATTATTCTGATCTATATAGTGTGTAACACTTTTCCCTGCCAGGGCCAGCCCTTGGGTTCTGTGTGATGGTTGGCCTGTGTTTACCCTCCGGAGAGGTGTTGTTCTGCTCGTGGTATCCGAAGAGCGGCTGGAATGTTTCGGCCTATTGTCTGTTTTTTAAACCTTCCTCGGGCTCAAACCTAAACATGTGTCTCAGCCTAGAAACTGCAGTAAAGTTGAACTTGACGTGCCCTGTGGCTACCTCTGACCCCAGCAACTTATGTAACTCAAATATCTAGAGCAAAGGGCGAGGGATGGCGGCGACCAGGTTGCAAAGAATGAAAACAGGCGTAAACCAGAACAGGTGTAAGCTGCACTCTCTCAGGTGAGATTCAGTTGTCCCCTCTAAGGCAGGTGTCATTTAACTCGCTTGAAGAGACACGTGACATTGAAGAGTGGCCACAAACACAGCTCACTACTCTCTGATTTCCTCTTCTCACGTGTGAGATGTAAGGTTAGAAAATCCAGAGAACTGCCTACCCCCGTCCTCCAGTGAAGCTGGGTGCAAGCCCTCCCCCCCCCCACACACACCCTCCCCCCACCCCCCAGCAGGGATCCGTGCTTGACCCAAGGTCACAGCTTCCAGTTCTAGCGGGCCACTCGGCACTTCATCCTCCTGGTGACGACTCATCTCGTTTGCACGGGATTTACGTCATCACTCATCCGACATAACAGGTGTAATTTAATTTTTAAAGTACGACTGCGTGATCTGCGGGGGCATCTGTTCGGTTCGGGCTGTGCGAGTCGCCTGTGCATTGTACAGTGGACGATTCTTAATCCGGAGTACATCAACCCCTCCTTAACAGGGCAGGCCCCTGGTTTATGTCACTCCTGCCAGCACTCTGTTTAACCACATGTTATTCGTGGGCGGGGGCGTCCTGCGGGCGTGCGGAAATGTGAAATACGGAGCGATGCGAGATGCCGCCAGCGCTGGACTCCGACACATATATAAGGAGTTATATATGTGTAAATCCTCGTTAATTGCATCCGCGGGGAGCCCGGGTATCCAAGCTCTTAACCACGCCCCGGATCATGAGAGGCGCCTGCTGTAAGCTTATTTGTGCACGCAGCGCTTTCCGCCAGAGACTCTTGAAGCTTTGTAGCGCTATATGTTACAGGTGTCACTGAACTGAACTCGCTTGCAGTGAACTGATTAACTCCTGTCTTCCGGACACACACACAGGACCAGCCCATGGCACTCTGGGCCCAGGACTGGGGCGCCAATGTTCTGAGGGGCGCAGCAGGGGGCTGCCCATGGGCGTCCGCAGGGGGGGGGGGGGGCAAGGAGGGGCGCTTGCCCCCCCCCCCCTCGCTCCAGTCCTGTCAAGTGCCACGCATCGCACTGAAATGCATTGTCACCGTCACGCATATCTGTGTTTTGCCTCAGCCAGGGCCGGCTCTAGGCATGGGCAGCTGCCCAGGGCTCCGCGTGGGGCCTCGCACCTTTACAGACTCCAGACTATTGAGGCCCAGGGGGCCCCCTAAGAGTTTACATTTTTTCTTCGTTTGAATTATCTCCGCTGCAGGCCTGTCTCTGTGGGCCCTATGGCTGCATCTGCACGTTGATGACAGCACTTAGACCGTTTATTGAAGCGCCCCTGCTGTGAAGGGTGCCCTGCCCCTGTACCAATGAAAACAGAATACCCTGCTGGGCGCAGAACAAAAGATAGAACGGGGCATCACCATGGAAACTGCTCCCCTAGGACAAGTGGAAAGAGAGCAGAGAGGGGGATTAAAGGGTTAAGACACACTGAACAGAGTGGGGGGGGCAGATAGGTGTGCTACGCAGTGAGACAAGAGGTGCAGAATCTGAGTGTAAACGTGGATGGAGCAGGGTTCAAAGTCTGCTGGGTCTCTCAAGTCTCAGACCCCAGTGAATTGAAATGGACATTCAAAAGGGCCCTATAGTCATGTCCTTAGGTTCGCCTGCAAAAACATGGATCCAGTGTCTGCACCATGAATGAAAGTTCTGAAAAGCCGGTGATGAGACGGGCCGCTCTCCATTTTTGCCCTCACCCTCAGAGTGAAAAACAAACCTTAACTCTGCAGCAGGGCCCCCCTCCACTGTCCTCTAATGAAACTTCAAAGAGACTCGCTCTAGTTCTTTCACGTCAGAACCGCGGCACATTCAATGGTATATACAAGGAAGCCGTAGAGTAGACATTGCTTATTCATCTTATGCAACTAATAACCACTGACAAAGCCAATAGTCCAAGCTTCTTGAAGGTGTCATTTTACTTGTTGCAATATTTATCCGGAGGCAATGAATGAAGCAGCGAAATACCAGTCGGGCGGCGCACTATGCTATGTACAGCTTTATATAGGTTACATGTTTTTAAGCCACACCCTTAATTACATCAGCCATGCCCATTTGAAAGACCCCCCAGTTGTTTCATCCCACTTAAAGCCCTGCTGTCAGGTCAGTATGTAGGCCCTGTTTTCGGGCTAGTTGTTGACCTGCTTTGTGGTCAGGTGAGCCGGTTTCTACTGTTGATTTTTATGAAATTAAAGCAAACATGGCCTGCAGCAAACTCAAATCAGTGCCGTCTTCCATACCTTACAAAAAACGTACACAGCATAGCTTTACAAGTTCAAAGCTGCCCTAGTTTGCAAACATGAGACGCTTTTCTAGCTAACTAACTCACTATAGGGGGCCCCTTTTATTTTGGTGCTGGACCTTTTTTCTTTCCCAGTCTGATGCTGCATGTTTGGCAGGGCCACTGGAATTATGCGATTGTGCGGCAGCGGCGACTTCTGCAGAATTATGCATTTGACGCATTTGCCACATAATGCATCTTCTGCTGCATAATCTAAGGATTTTAACAACAAAATTGTGTTCTATCTCAAATGGTTCAAAAGTTACTAAAAATGCAGCAACATGTCTTGCTGCATGTGGGAAGGCCCTTTGAAAATCTGGAATAGTCAACTTTCTGTTTCCCACTGCTAAATTCGGGTGTTAAATTGGTACTAATGGGGAGCAACCGCTGCCCAAACAGTGTTGCCAAGTTTAAAAATGGCATAAAAATGAAGTAATACTATTTCAAAATGTGTTGGATTATGCCGCATAATTTGTCTTTTCTTGCCACATAATTTACTCACCCTGTCACATAATTTAGCCCTCTCCTGCCACATAATTCCAGTGGTCCTGATGTTAGGGTAATCCATGGCAGTGATTTTGTTCCAGTGTATTTCACATCCTTTACTTAATCTTGCATTCCCCAAGTGTGCCAGCTTTTTCCAGCATGTGTGTTTCTGTATTTCATTTCACAGCATATTACTCTTCTTGTATGATATACCCTTTGTACTGAGTCGCCTCCAGGTGTTTATAACAGGCTACAGTTGAGCACTTTGGAGTTGAGGATGCAGGCAGTACAACTTTCATACTGTGCCTGTCTGTGGGTCAAAAAAGGTGTTCAGATTACATGACCATTCAAAATATGGCCTCTCTGCAGAGCACAAAGAGCAATGGTCCTGCATTCCAGTTGTGATCCTATGCAAACGTGTGTAAAGGAGCTACTTATTGGTCAAAACAACAAGGTGAAAGGAAAATAATTTATTGTTACACATTTAGCTTAAAAAGCTAACAACCATTGACAAAACCCAGTCACGGCCAGCATGAATCGCGGGTATGGGGGTCGCGGGGGGGAGTGGTTTAATTTTAATTATTAAAAAAATAACTTTCCTTAAGCGGCCCGAACCGATCCCATGTCGTCTCTGCTTAGGGGCCTCACATGTTCCTATTCTGCCCGGGGCCCCACATATCCTAGGACCGGCCCTAGTCTCAGCTGTCACATAAGCTTCGGCTCTTGCACTGTGAGGAGCTAAGTCAGTGCTGGAAGGCTCGCGCTCACAGTGACAAGGGAACTGCAGTGTCTATGATGGATAAACTGACCTGTGATCAGATTACTCGCATCTCGGCATGGCTGACTGACAGCCTGACGTCATGACCCCATGATCCGAAGTAGTCAAAGTCGACCAGTCAGGCGCAGCGGAGGACGTCATATTCTGCAGCCGGAGAGCGGGAATATTCTAGGAAGGGCCGGTGCCGCACCGCGCTGGCTGCTTTGCGGGCGGCGTCTTAATAACAGAAAAAAACCTGTTTGCAAGAGTTTCTTTCGCATGAAGGGAAACGTCACAGCTCCGACAGTATCGAACTGGAAAAGTTGATATGTGTTCAGAGAGCACGTCCTGAGGCGGAGGCTTGACAGCGTCAGCGTGGAGGGGAAGATGCACTCTGCAGCAGGAAGAGAGGCTCCGCCGAAGGCAGGGTGAACCGGCAAAGCATATATGCAGTAAGGCGTCTGTGTTTTTAAAATGACATAATGGATTCTGTTTGCTACAGAGTACGTGCTAGTCTCTTAGTTTATTAACTGGTGTTAACTATCTGAACTCGCAGTAGTAGAGGGCTGCGCACCGCACCCCGGGGCCGCTCGCTTAGTTATACTTGTGTGACATTTGTGAAATGCATTTTAAAATATTTGTCAGCCTGCTGCACTGTGACCGCTATGTGTCGTTCACAGGCTCTCCTGAGGCTTGCCCAGCAATCATGCTATCACGCACATGCTCACTTTGGCGGCCGGAGTCTGTGAGTCAGCAAACTCAAATTCATTTATGATATAGGCCTGCGGCAGTTGAGATCTGTGTTAGGGCCTCTCACACCCTGTTATAGTCTGGGCCCAGGTCCCATGTGGGACAGAGAGACCAGCATGGAGTTTAGTGATTCTTCTGTCCTGGTTTATTATTTGAGCTCTCTCCAAACAGCCGCAACGCCACCAGTTCACAGACAGTTACTCTCATCTGCGTGCGTCGTGACTGTCACTTGAGACAGACTACTTTTGCACTTACCTGCGTGTATCTGGATCTGACGGTGGGGTGTTGGATTTAGGGGTCTTTCGACACTTGCTGTGCTGCAGGCTTTAAGCAGCAATACAGGCGGACAGAATACCCGACTGAAGACCACGCTGCTTCAGTGCCATGGACACAAAAACAAACTTCAATCTTTGGCTGAAGTGTCGTCTGGTGGATTCACACTTGGAGTGTAACTGGTCACTCGCAGTGTGAGACTAGAGAGAATTATGCCAGGACATGAGGGTAGGCTCTGGTGATGCTCATGCCACTACAACTCTGAATGCCTCATGTGCACCCAGCAATACCCCTTCTACATTAGTGGGGTCCAGTAAAGATCTGTGCTCTGTACTAAACTGTTGTCTTGTATTGCCAGTGGCTCTTATTGCACAGCTGCGCCCCAGTGGTTCTACAGTCTAAACGCAGGTCCTTGCTCTTTTTGGTGTTAATTCTTAGCGGAGCCATGTGACCTGCTTTCTAGATGTCCACAGCTGCCCAGGTTTTAGATTGCTATGTGTAACATTTTCATAATTTCATTCTAATTATGAGTCAGTTGCAGCAGTTTGATATCTTCTTAGAATTTCTCATTGCTCAAATGGGTCTAATTTCTGATATTTATGTTTCCTTTGTCTTCATTGCTTGATTTTTGCTCGCAAGAAAGTCACTCATAGTCGTTGAAATGTCACTCATAATCACACTGAAATTATGAAAATGCCACACATAGCAATCTGAAACCTTGGCAGCTATGTGGATCGCCGGTCCGTCCGGTGTGGGACGTACTGGGGGTGACGTGGATGGTGTGGCCAGGTGGCAGCAGCGACGCGGGCGGCCTGGCGCCATTATTTTTTGTAACGGTGGTACTCCTGCAGCCCTGTGACACGCTGGGCTGCAGGAGTGCGATGTTACCAAAAATAATAGCGCTTGGCCCACGAGGTGTGGGCCGTGCAGGTGCCGGTGCCGAATTTGCCTCGGTGCAACTGAAATCAGTTTTTAAATGTGTGCATTTGTTACTTAGAATTTGTTCTATATGATGATTTTATTCTATCAATAAGATTTTGAGTTCACTTTTTGACAGGCCAAGGCCATAGTATAATGCATAAAAAATATAACCATGTTTTATCACGTGATGTGCCCCACAAAGCTTGCAAACTAGCAGAGCTACTTGCACAAGGATCTTGAGTGCTTCAGACATTTGCTACACAAAGTAGCCTTGCTCTTTGCGCTATCGACGCTACGTCCAGCGAGGAATGCTTTCTTGAAGCCCTGTCTCTTTAATTCACCAACTGGGAACACCTGATTTACTAGCCCAAAATTTTCCCCCAGTAATTGGCGGTCAAGGTGGGGAGGGGAGAGAAGGCCTGGAAAATGCTGCGGAGTCCTCCGTGGGGCTGCAAAGGCATCATCGCTTCCACCTCCAGAGAAAAAAAAGGAATATCCTTTGGACAAAGCAAATTTTATACAGACGATGATCCCTCCATGCACTACACTGAAATCTAATTTCTCCATTTTCCACACATTCGTCCATACAGAGGAAGATTGAACTACATATAATCATCAGATAAACAATACAAAACCGGTATTAAAAAACTAGAAATTAATTTATTAATTATTCAAGATACAGGTAAAAAAGGGACAGAAAATCAATAGACATGATTTCTCACAGTGTTCATTAACAGCAGTCCTTAATAAAAAACAAAAATATCAGTAATAAAATTTAAGACAATAAAAGAACAAGAGTCACTGACACAGACAAGTACAATATGTCATTAAACGGTTTACGCATCCGTGGTAACAGTACATGGGGCGTGGAACCTGGTACTTTATGGTTTGTACTCGTTGGCCGCCGCCCATGTGCACGGATTGTGTAGTTAAATGGGCATCAACGCGTTTCGATGGGTAAATTATATCTACATCTTTCTCAAGACCAAACGCTTGACTCTCTTATATTTAAAAACTTGCAAAATGACCAGGTAAACACCTATTGTTGGTGAGGCAAGCCACCATCCGTGGGCTAAACCAATATTTTTATATTAGCTGAGGGAATGAACTCCTATGGTAAATCAGACTAACCCTGCAGCTTATCTTTCTTTTACTTATACTTTTCCTTTCAAATCTATAGGTTGTAACTGATATGGCCAAGTTATATCATTTATATCCATGCATAACATAAAAAGCGCTCTTAAACATGGGCTTCAATTGGAATTCCATAGAGCAGATTATCAAGCCCATTATCGCCGTTTTAGCGACAGTTTTCTGCCGCTAAAGCGGCGATAATTTTATCGCCTATCTTGATAATATGCCCCATAGTACCCTCAACATGACCCTACCTGACAATAAAGATGAATGAAGGCAGGACAGGTGTTTAGCCCGCTGAGCACTCCGGGGAGCCGAATGCTCCTTTTGGGCACAGACAGCTGGCACCTGAGGCACGCAGCCTTTGGTGCCACTTCAGAACACTGTCTCACAGGCAAGCAGCCCTTGGTGCCGCTTCAGAACACTGTCTAACAGGCACGAGCCAATGTTTGGTGCCGCTTCAGAACACTGTCTCACAGGCACGAGCCAATGTTTGGTGCCGCTTCAGGACACTGTCTCACGGGCACGAGACAATGTTTGGTTCCGCTTCAGAACACTGTCTCACGGGCACCAGCCAATGTTTGGTGCCGCTTTAGAACACTGCCTCACGGGCACAAGCCAATGTTTGCTGCCGCTTCAGAACACTGTCTCACGGGCACGAGCCAATGTTTGCTGCCGCTTCAGAACACTGTCTCACAGGCACGAGGCAATGTTTGGTGCCGTTCAGAACACTGTCTCACAGGCACGAGGCAATGTTTGGTGCCGCTTCAGAACACTGTCTCACAGACATGAGGCAATGTTTGGTGCCGCTTCAGAACACTGTCTCACAGGCACGAGGCATTGTTTGGTGCCGCTTCAGAACATGTCTCACAGGCACGAGGCAATGTTTGGTGCTGCTTCAGAACACTGTCTCACTGGCACGAGGCAATGTTTGGTGCTGCTTCAGAACACTGTCTCACTGGCACGAGGCAATGTTTGGTGCCGCTTCAGAACACTGTATCACAGGCACGAGGCAATGTTTGGTGCCGCTTCAGAACACTGTCTCACAGGCACGAGCCAATGTTTGGTGCCGCTTCAGAACACTGTCTCACAGGCACGAGGCAGTGTTTGGTGCTGCTTCAAAACACTGTCTCACAGGCACGAGGCAATGTTTGGTGCCGCTTCAGAACACTGTCTCACGGGCACGAGGCAATGTTTGGTGCCGCTTCAGAACACTGTCTCACGGGCACGAGGCAATGTTTGGTGCCGCTTCAGAACACTGTCTCACAGGCACGAGGCAATGTTTGGTGCCGCTTCAGAACACTGTCTCACGGGCACGAGGCAATGTTTGGTGCTGCTTCAGAACACTGTCTCACAGGCACGAGGCAATGTTTGGTGCCGCTTCAGAACACTGTCTCACGGGCACGAGCCAATGTTTGCTGCCGCTTCAGAACACTGTCTCACAGGCACGAGGCAATGTTTGGTGCCGTTCAGAACACTGTCTCACAGGCACGAGGCAATGTTTGGTGCCGCTTCAGAACACTGTCTCACAGGCACGAGGCATTGTTTGGTGCCGCTTCAGAACATGTCTCACAGGCACGAGGCAATGTTTGGTGCTGCTTCAGAACACTGTCTCACTGGCACGAGGCAATGTTTGGTGCTGCTTCAGAACACTGTCTCACTGGCACGAGGCAATGTTTGGTGCCGCTTCAGAACACTGTCTCACAGGCACGAGGCAGTGTTTGGTGCTGCTTCAAAACACTGTCTCACGGGCACGAGCCAATGTTTGGTGCCGCTTCAGAACATTGTCTCACAGGCACGAGGCAATGTTTGGTGCCGCTTCAGAACACTGTCTCACGGGCACGAGGCAATGTTTGGTGCCGCTTCAGAACACTGTCTCACAGGCACGAGGCAATGTTTGGTGCCGCTTCAGAACACTGTCTCACGGGCACGAGCCAATGTTTGGTGCCGTTCAGAACACTGTCTCACAGGCACGAGCCAATGTTTGGTGCCGTTCAGAACACTGTCTCACAGGCACGAGCCAATGTTTGGTACCGCTTCAGAACACTGTCTCGCAGGCACGAGGCAATGTTTGGTGCCGTTCAGAACACTGTCTCACAGGCACGAGCCAATGTTTGGTACCGCTTCAGAACACTGTCTCGCAGGCACGAGGCAGTGTTTGGTGCTGCTTCGGAACACTGTCTCACGAGCATGAGCCAATGTTTGGTGCCGCTTCAGAACACTATCTCACAGGCACGAGGCAATGTTTGGTGCCGTTCAGAACACTGTCTCATGGGCACGAGGCAATGTTTGGTGCCGCTTCAGAACACTGTCTCACGGGCACTAGGCAATGTTTGGTGCCGCTTCAGAACACTGTCTCACGGGCACGAGGCAATGTTTGGTGCCGCTCAGAACACTGTCTCACAGGCACGCGACAATGTTTGGTGCCGCTTCAGAACACTGTCTCACGGGCACGAGGCAATGTTTGGTGCCGCTTCAGAACACTGTCTCACGGGCACGAGGCAATGTTTGGTGCCGCTTCAGAACACTGTCTTACGGGCACGAGGCAATGTTTGGTGCCGCTTCAGAACACTGTCTTACGGGCACGAGGCAATGTTTGGTGCCGCTCAGAACACTGTCTCACAGGCACGCGACAATGTTTGGTGCCGCTCAGAACACTGTCTCACAGGCACGCGACAATGTTTGGTGCCGCTTCAGAACACTGTCTCACGGGCACGAGGCAATGTTTGGTGCCGCTTCAGAACACTGTCTTACGGGCACGAGGCAATGTTTGGTGCCGCTCAGAACACTGTCTCACAGGCACGAGACTATGTTTGGTGCCGCTTCAGAACACTGTCTCACAGGCACGAGGCAAAACTAAAGGTGGAGCACTGAAAACAATGACCTGAAGTTTGCCAAAGCACAGCTTTTATCATAATAGTTTTTAAAGTACATTACAATAAACTATTTTGATGCACTATAAAAATGATGACAAAAAAAAACAAAACAGTGCTTTAGGCAAACTTCAGAACACTGTTTTCAATGTTCCACGGTTACACCAGTGGCTTAGCAAGGGTACCATGGGCCCTGGTGCCAGCAAAGAGCACGAGCCATCCATCCAGCAATCTTAATAGGAAATCCAGCCAGAATGTTGGTGCAGATGCCCCCTAACAGCTCTGGACCCCAGTGCACAGCACCTGCTGTACAACTGGTGGCTATGCCCCTGCACTCCCCCGCCTCCTACGCTTATGTCTCCTTTCTCACTCTCTCCCCCTTCAGACGGTATTTCAACCCCCTTCATTCACCCCACCTAAGTATTGCCCCATCTCTTTTCCTGAACCCTCTTTCCTACTCCCCAGCAGCCTCTTTCTCTTTGTAGCAGCCTTTCTCATCCTCTTGTTAGAGGGAGCACATGCAGCAGGCCACTTTTCAAGTGCTGGCATATTGTACTTTGTAGTTCTTGCTAAAGCGGAATGGGGATGTGGTGGCTTCTTTTACAGGAAAAGGTGATGTCGTTTTTCTGTTACGGAGATAAAAAGTGGTACATGGACTCGGCCTCCACAACGCTTTGAACTGAGCGGCCTGCGCTCCATGGGCTGCATGTGCATGTACCAGTATCATGCTTCATACACATTACTCAGCTGCGAGGCTGCAGCTCCTAAAAAGCATTCCAAGCAGTAGACTTCACATTCGGGCCCCTTATATCTTGTGGCTCCGGTGCCACTACACTAGCTGCACAATTGATACCGGCGACCCCGATTTATACCACTTTTTAAGTATGAACGCTGACTCCCTAGCACCATGTCCATTCAGGGCCGTGTTGACTGCAGCCTGCCTTAGGCCTGAGTAGGGAGCGGTGACTGTTCTGAGAGTAACCTGCATTACTCACGGATGTATTCCTCCTGGCAGCAGTCAGCTATGAGAGAGCAGGTGAGGGAGGGGAGTCGCTTCCTGAGATGGCCGCAATCTACAATGGTAGGTGCAAAAAACAGGGTTTAAACATATGTGGTAGGCAATGGAGCTCTCATCAAGTGTGCGTGTTGTGTATCTTAAATCCACGTCAGACGGTGCCACAGTTGGGGGTGAACCTTTAACCCCCTACGTGATTGACCAACGGTCATACAGAATAGCAGCTAGCCTGTGCACACGTATGCAGTATCAACACAGTATTACATATATACAGTGGAAATTGAGACGAATAGTCTTGAGTAGTATTTTCTCTTTAATCCAGAACGGT
Source organism: Triturus cristatus (assembly GCF_964204655.1). NCBI lineage: Eukaryota > Metazoa > Chordata > Amphibia > Caudata > Salamandridae > Triturus > Triturus cristatus. Next base: position 791,605,121 of record NC_140595.1, read on the forward strand.
TGCCCAGAGAACACGTGTTTCGTCTGGGATAGTACCCCAGGACTTCTTCAGGGCTTCTGGCAAAATAACTTGGCTCATGACCTCTCTGCCGGTTGTACTTCCGTCCCGGCTGATGAAGTGAAGTGAGTGTTCTTCAAATGACTTCAGTCCGAGAATGAGGACCTTGAGATGGAGCCAAGTGTGGAGGCTTCACTGAGTTAATAAAGGCGCGTTGGATTCAAAGGGCCCGAACCTCGTCGAGATTCGGGCCCTTTGAATCCAGCGCGCCTTTTTTAACTCAGTGAAGCCTCCACACTCAGCTCCATCTCAAGGTCCTCATTCTCGGACTGAAGTCATTTGAAGAACACTCACTTCCCTTCACCAGCCAGAACGGAAGTACAACCGGCAGAGAGGTCATCAGCCAAGTTATTTTGCCAGAAGCCCTGAAGAAGTCCTGGGGTACTTCCCCAGACGAAACACGTGTTGACTGGGCAACCGTTCTGGATTAAAGAGAAAATACTACTCAAGACTATTCGTCTCAATTTCCACTGTATACATGTAATACTGTGTTGATACTGCATACGTGTGCACAGGCTGGCTGCTACAATGGTAGGTGCTTTTGGTGGTTCCATGGACTCAATTATGTATCAGGCAGCACTGTAGGAGGGAGAGCCAAAGACTCAGCAGGGTGCTCCCTTCGCGGGTAACACGCTGTTGTGCAGCAAAGAAGATGATAAAGCAGGCTTGCTTCTCCGGCCTGGTTAACTGGTTCCTTCCTTCACGTGGACCCAGGATCCGTTTGTCTGCTCAGCACAACAGCAAACTCAGAGTCGCACTGTCTGACAATCAAACCACCAGGACAGAAGAAGTGGAATGGTTGGCATACCCCTAAATTAAACCCCACAACATACTACTCCACCACACAAAATGCCATTCCACATAATTACACACCACATAATTCCAGAACACCCAATACCACACAATTACTATCTACTTGTTTCCATTACATACTATGCCACATAATTCCACTACACAAATTCACTCAACAATTACACCACACACAATTTCACCACTTACAATTCCAAACCATATATTTCCACTCCACACCCAGGGCTTTAAATGGGATGAAAAAACTGGAGGTGGTCTCTCAAAGGGGCGTAGCCAATGTATTTGAGGATTTAAGGGCGTGCCTTAAAAACACATTAGCTAGAAATTTGTGCTTAGCATAGTGTGCCGCCCGACTTGTATTTTGCTGCTTCTGTCATTGCGTCCAGATATATGATACAACAAGTAACATCATACCTACAACAAGTCAGGACTATTGGCTTTGTCAGTGGTTGTTAGTTCCATAAAATAAAAAAGGAGCAACTATGGCTTGTATATAATATTTAAAAAGTTTCCACTTAAAGCCCTGGTGGCACCACGACAATGTTGCTGCTCCTGAGTTTCAAAAAGAGAAGGGAAATCTAGAGAGAAAAGAACTCCCTTTAAAGGATTCCCCTTCCCCCAACAATGCTCACCTGGCATGACGTCATGCCGCAATTTCTCCACTAGTGAGAAGTGAGCAGTGTGAGCACGCGCACATCGATGTGCCTGCGGTCACGGCACGATCGCCTGTGCCAGCTCACAAAACAGAGCCCGATGGAGACACGTTTCGAGGCCCCCTTTAAAAAACTGCCAGTTCTCAGCACCGGTGAGACCCGGCCCACTTAAAGCCCTGCCCACACTACATATATCCACTCAAATCCAAAACACATGCGTAAAACATGTTCTTATTTACAGCGCCAATACCTCTAACTCTCACAAATGCAAGCAATTTGAATTGCAAATGCTTGTTTAATTTTAGGAAAACAGTCCCCTACTTTTTGTCAAAAATCAACCGTGCAGGACGGTTTATTCCGGGAGTTAAAAAACTTCAGCTGAAGTTTCATTCAGGGATCCTCTTGAGCTGTGAAACCAAGGGAGAGGCAGACAGCTAAACAAGCCTTCCTGCCAGGGTGCCTGCTTGCCTGAAAGAAATGTAAATGTGGACAAATGCTCAATCTGCAAATGTAAAGGGCGCCTGGAAGCCAGTATTGGCTTTAATTGATGGAATCACTTGACGCTTCCTGGTGAGACACATTAATTCATCTTGAGGGGTATTGTAAGGGAGCTACAAGCTAATCTGTAAAGTGTGTGCTTTTAAAAGACAGTTCATAAAAAAAACTGCACTATTACAGCCTGCAAAAAATCTATATTTTGAAAACACTTATCTTAAACCTTTTTGCACATTCTGTAGCAGCTTATCTTATACAGTGTGTGCAAGTTTAACAGAATGACTTGTATGTTCACAGTGTCAAGTCAAGTCAAGTCAACAAATAGCTTTATTCGGTTAATAATTAAAACCATCAAAGCATACACAAAATTTCATTTGCAAATAGTTACATTTGAAAATAATTAACAAAGGAGTTTCAAACAATGCGCAGTTCACAAATATACATAAGAACGTGTTTGAACAAATAATTGGTGAATATTGACATTAAAAAGTAAGGCAGGCCAAAATTTATAAAACTATTTCATGGTTTCAAGAGAAAAGGGTAAAAAGGCCCGGTCTCGGACTGTCAAACATACTGAAAAATAGGACTAGGATATATTAAACTACATTCGATTTCTACTTCTAATAGCCCCCGAAAGATAGCTGGCAACTCCGAAACAGACAAAAGGAGAACCCAGCATTTGCAGGAATACCAATGCGGGCCTTACTTGCTCAAAGTGACATTTCTTAAAAATGGGGCAAATAAATTTCTTACGTAACAGGGTGTAAAATTTACAGAAGAAAATCATATGCAGCGTATTTTGTTCGGAGGCATTATCACAGGGACAGGGGCCCAAGGTGCCCTCTTTAAAGAAGCCCTTCGGGTGTGCTAGGAGCCAAGGTAACATGCCATGTTTAAACCTAATCAATAAGAACAAGTGAAAAGGATTATTTATATAGGTCAAGTATGGCTGAATCTCATTGCCCATGCTTAACATGACAAATCTCCTAACGGACGGTAGCCAGTATTGGCTTTAATTGATGGAATCACTTGACGCTTCCTGGTGAGACACATTAATTCATCTTGAGGGGTAGTGTAAGGGAGATACAAGCTAATCTGTAAAGTGTGTGCTTTTAAAAGACAGTTCATAAAAAAAACTGCACTATTACAGCCTGCAAAAAATCTATATATTGAAAACACTTATCTTAAACCTTTTTGCACATTCTGTAGCAGCTTATCTTATACAGTGTGTGCAAGTTTAACAGAATGACTTGTATGTTCACAGTGCTTTCTGTCACAGACTGGGACCTCGTAGCACTAAGCGTACACAAGTCACTGTTTTCCACTGCACCAACCAGGATTAGAGGTTTCATAATGTACACTAGTGTATTTCCCACTGATTAACATATTAATTTTCATTTAATCTGTGTTACTTTATATGTAGTTACCGGAAGGTGAAAGGCTGAACAAACGTAGAGAATATTTTGTTTTTCTAGCAACGCCCACATGCTCACTCAACCCGCCCCCCCCCCTTGCAGCAGCATCACAGTTCCCATGTTGTTTTATGCCCTTCGCCCACTATATGCGTCACACAGCGTGCCCCCCTCACCAGTATTCATGTGCCTCTGTGCATTTTCTGTTATTGCAACATACATATCACACAATCAATCAATTAGCAATTGTATAGCGCAGCACTGTCACCGTTAGGGGTATCTGGGCGCTGAGGATGCGACTGTAGTGAGCCACCCGGCCACAACACGCCTCACTGACATCACACGTAGCCCGAGGGAATAAATAAAAGCGCGCCTGGCTGCTCGAGGTCAGAGTGCACTGGTACCCCAAGCATCTATGTGGGCGCCGTCTGTGGGCGCATTCATAACCTGGGCAGAGCTAGACAGAGAGGGCCCGGCCAGAGCCCACAGCGACGTCAGGATAAAGGTCAGAAACACAACAAGGAACATAAGCCTAAAACAACCCATTCCAATTGGCTTTAACAATTCTTGTTACTAGTATCAGACAAATGAGTAACAGCAATTATTTTGCAGTGGATAATTAGAATTAAAACTGTTTGAATTCTGAAAATAGGAAACAGTGAATGAAACATTACTAAGGACTGTGGATTGTGGAGTGGTCTGTGGAGTGTCTCTTATCACTTCTTTCCTCCCCTTCACACCACTTTCCTCAGTTAAACTGTTTCACCTTTTTCCTCCAAACACCTCTTTGAAGCCCTCCGTGTGTATATCTTACGCCCCCTCTCTTCATCACTGTCTTTTCACTCTGTCCTCCTGCCTTTACTTTCTCGTGTTACCTCTTCGGCTCACACACATGCACACACCGTCTCTTTCCCTCCTCACCTGTAAACACCTTTTCTTTTGCTCTGGTGCTGTCAACATTTCAACATTTATACATACCCCCTCCACACACTTTCACATACAAAGTTTGTTACACCGGGCACATACAAAGTTTGTTACACCGGGCACATATCTGACCACTGTGCTCTGTGCACTCTGCAGAGAGGCCAAAGACTGGATGAGCATACATTCTGAAGCTCTTTATGACCCGCGGGCAGGCACAGTGAGAACCCTCAGCCTCGACTCCCGCCGTCTTTATCGTGCCCGGTCATGGACAGTCACTCACATGTGAGCTAACGAAGACGCCCAGGGGCGGCTCGGTTGGCGGCGTGCACTACATAGGGGTCCCGTGACACATGTAGAAAACTACGGAAACACAACATCTGTAAAAGCAAACACCTTAGGGGATCACTATGAAATAAACCGTGAAAAGGTGTCAGAAACTAGAGAGCTGACCTGGACTCTTTGGACAGCTGCAGTCAGAGCTAAGAATTCAAGCGGGGTGTTCCCTGTTGAGGACATGAATATAGGGTCGAAAAGAGACCGTTTCTAAGTCAGTTCGTAACTCCTGCCGTGTCCGTGAAAGAAAAGTCCAGAACCGGAAAGACTCATCGAGGAGTGGTTGGAATGGCCTCTGGG